>NC_089596.1:91829875-92202816 GCF_019320115.1 Miscanthus floridulus | reverse complement strand
GCCTACTTGATTCATCCTTCATTGGAATATACCAGAAGCACACAAACTTGCTGATTTACAATCATTGGCCTCACAAAATGCTCATATACATGTGCACCTCCATTAAACCATGGCAATACTAACCAGCAATTGAGAAACGGATTTTGCGTAAGACTAGAAAGGGAGCCTGCAAAAGTGCAAAAGTTATGCCTGTGGTGAGCATTTCCATTCATCTCATGATGTATCCAAAAAACTTATCAGCCAAATTATGAGAGAGCACTATAGCAGTGAACGATGAAGTGCAATACTAAACCTGAGATGGTCAAATAGCAAAGAAATCAAGGTAAGATGGAATGTGCACATAAAACTAAAGCTATGATGAAATGTGCACTTGTGTAGAAAGTTTGTTGTTTTTACCATTTGAGTACTGGAGCAAAGGTGAGCACTGAATAGAGTGATAAAATGAGTACAACACCCGATACGTGAGCCATTGCCTGATCATCCATAGCATATTTTTTTAATTGCTCTGACAGAGGCATACCTATGAAAAACGTCCAATGAGGTAAAACATAAATAATAACCATCAAATAGAAAACAGTTAGCGTCTATATGTTTAACTAAAAGTTTATAGGATCAACTTACAAATGATACGCAAGTGAAACTACGGGCCTGCAAAGATAAACAAAAAGAGGATTAAAAATTCTTTAAATTACAACTAAACATTCAGTGATGTTCAAAAATCATAACTGCACCTAATTTTCACTTGACTGACAGAAAGTGTCACAAGTAAAAGCTATCACATTTAGCAACCAAAAGTCGTGCTTATGTTGAGGTACATTTTTTTTTCTTGGACATAAAAATCAGCACTCGTAACCATGACAATTTAAAAGAACATTAAGGGTCTATCATAATCATCACTGTTGTAAGGGCTGAGCAAACTGACCCAATAAAACTATTTTACCAACATTGTTCTATTCTATCCCCCGAAGGAAACATCCATCAGGCAAGTAAATAATGGATAGGTAACCTAAAAAACTAATTAGCTGGTATCATTGATACAGTGACCAAACTAGCTTGAAACATCCATCATGTAAGTAAATAATCAGACATATTGTGATTGAAACATTATGTCAAAAGGTAGCTGGAAAACAATTAGCATAGGAGAAAGATTAAAGGATATAAATTTGCCGACGGAAGGAAAAAATGAGAAACTAAATTAGTAAACATGGTGTGTTGTTTACTCTCAGGCATTCCAACCTACTTACTATCATCAGGAAAAGAAACTAATAAGATGGACAGCATGGAAAAAAAAAAGGGAGAGCAAATTAACAAACTCGTTCTGGTGTCTAATATCAAGCATGCAAACATTCATAGTATGATGAAAATGAGTACTAACTTTGTCTGCCTCTCTGTGGCATGATTGGCAAGGATCCTAAAGTCTTCTTAACATTGAATGAGAAGTTATATAAGGATTTTAGGCTTTTTCAATCTGCTACCTCAATCCATGGCATCAGATTATTGAGAAGCAATTAAAATAGACATCTGTTAGAGCATTGGAAATAATTTTGCTTCACTAGTAATGAAAATAGGACACTTACTAATAGATGCTGAATCTTTAGGAGGTTGGTATGCTCATACAAATGCACATGCACTAAATTGGCTTTGGTGTCGCATCCAGGGATATTAATTTAAATTTTCATTCAAAAATGCCTGAAAACATACATTTTCTCGCAGGTTCTTCTAATACCCACTTTCTATTCTAAAATTCTCCCAATTTCATTTTTTTCTTCAAAACAATATCAAAATTCAATAACTTAACCTTAATCTCAAGATATGATACATCAAATGGACTAATCAGTAATACTGAAAACCATGTGGAAAAAAATAAGACATACCATTTGTACGACAGCAGCCTAACCCTCTGTCCAAGCAGTTGGATTTACCACAGAGGTGCATAAAGAACTTTGGTAGGTACATCTTGTACCACCATCTTCCTAGGGAGCCTCCAGAATTATTAGCAGTTACATTTTCATTGCTCTCGCCTTTTCAGACAGAGCCATGTGTGAAGCTAATAAAGTGCAAAGAAAATATAATCAGTTATCGGCACAAAAAAGTTATAAGCCTAATTTATTTTCATGATAATTGTACTGCTCACTGCAAATTAATGAGATTTTTTTTCAAAACATTAAAAAAATGTACGACAAGAATAATAAGGACAATGACAACATAAGTAATAGCGTTAACAATGCATCCTGTGACAGTTTCATCTACTGACATTTGCAATGAATTGAGACACATTAATATCAGCCATTAATTTGCACTGAATCACTGAATAGAGTAAATTTAGATAAGGTCATGTGAAAACAGAAGAAATGCAGAGGCTTGTGACCACCAGCATCCTCCTTCCAATGCTATCAAACAGCCAGCATAGCATAGCTATGAAATCGGTTCAGCACACAGTCTCATGTGTTTTGAGAGTCTCAAGAATAATCCAAGTCAATTACCTTTGCCTGAAGCTCGCAAATGGCAAAGCGTACTTTCTCCAGCTCCTTTGTTTCCATCTTGCACCAATTTCGGAAGCAGATAGCCACCAGCTAAACCATTAAGATCACATAATATTGTATTCAGATATCAGATCCAACTAGCCCCTAAGCACAGTGCAATAGCAACTCGATGTGGATTGTTTAGATCGATACACCTGTTCATATACATCAAGTTCAAGAGATCATGGCTAAACCAGCACACATGTTCATAAATCAAATCTGTCGAAGTTCCAACTATTAAGGATAAATAACAAACCAGAAGATTCCATCAAGTGAAGGAGGGATGAAAATAATACCTTTAGATGAGGTTCAGTGGAGGGATCAACAAGAGAAGGCATCTCAGATCAAGGTGCCAGTGAGCAGATCCACGCTAGGACGGAGCCCTGCTGGACGAACGGCGGCTTGGGGGCGGGGTGCGGTCGGGGTGGGGCGTGGTGGCTACGGGCGCAGCAGTCCGTGCGCGCCCACGGTGGCGGACGGCGAGGCTACGGGTGCCGGCACGGCGGTTCCCCACATCCGGCGGAGAAACAGCAAGAGACGGTTGGTTCAGAGCTGGAGAGGGATCCATGGCCTCCTCGACACGTCCATTGGCGGCGGCTTAGGTGTCGCATCCGGGGATGCATGCCTGTGGCGGGTGCGGGCGGCGGTGGAGCGGCCTGCTGCGGGCGGGCACGGGCGCAGGGTGGGCGCGATGGGGGCGCGGCGGCGGCGCGGCCAGAATCACGGGAGCGAGTTTTGTTTCCTTGCAGCGACGTTTCTTTCCTGGAAGGGCGACGGGATCGCAGGCGTGGGCAGACGGACGAACCAAAACAAATGTCGCACCAAAAAATGTCCACGCTTTATTTTTTTTAGTTGTAGGTAGACTAGATTTTTTTCCGTGCACCTTACACTAGTCTTATAGCTATATTTACACCATCTTATTACTATATTTACAATAATTTCTTCAATATAATTTATTGGACATGGTGACGTAATTTGAGAATAACACAAATATATGCCAATTTTTTTAAAAAAATACATATTATTTCTATGATTCTAGACATCATATAAATATATATCAAATTATTCACAAATTCTTCAAAAAAAAATTAAAAAAATACAAATGGTGCACATGAGGGAGTCGCACAAATGGTGGACGGGAGGGAGCTGCACCTGCGCCCACACCAGGACCGACCGCTGGGGACGCCGCCGATGCCGTGGAGGGCCGCGCTCGCGCCGGGGACAGCCGTGCCTGCGCCCTGGACAGCCGCGCCTACGCCTTGGACAGCCGCGCCCGCGCCTGGGCCTAGGCAGCGGCGGCCTAGGAACTATGCGACGAAGGAGGGAGCGGGGAGCAAGCCTGCGCCTGGGCAGCGGCGGTCTAGGAGCTATGCAATGAAGGAGCGAGCGGGGAGCAAGCCCACGCCTAGCGGCGGCGGCGGCTTGCGAGCTCTGCGACGAAAGAGGGAGCAGGGAGCAAGCCCGCGCCTGGGCAGCGGCGGTCTGGGAGCTATGCGACGAAGGAATGAGCGTGGAGCAAGCCCGCGCCTGGCGGCGGCGGCGGCTTGCGAGCTCTGCGACGAAGGAGGGAGCGGGGATCCGATGCCCGCCAGTCTAGATCGTACGTCCAAAACAACCGGTTATCACATAGCAAATCTGTATTTTTACCCTTGTGAGTAATTTTGGCCTATTCGCTTGTCTGAATTCTGGAGGAATCTGGATGGTTTGGAGGAATGCTGGATGAATTTGTGAGAGAAAAACACTGTTTCAGATAAAAAAATAAACGGATCAAGCCGAATTTAAGGGCACGCGAACAGGCACAAGGCCTTCATAAAAAAAATCGACAACAATATTATCACTGCCCGGTAAGACTAACTAAGATTATACATAGGAATTTCTATCTAGACAGACACTAGAAACCGAGGCCCAAATAGACACCTTCGAATTAACGTGCACGAATGCTCCGTTTGGTACAACTTTCCTTTTATCGCTGTAGCCGATATAAACATTTGGTTAAACAGATTCTATATAAAAGAATGAAATTTCTATAGTATCCTTTTCTTATTCTACCTTTGTTTTCTCCCTTTCTTTTTCATCTCTTCAATTTTTGTATCCCTTATCACCCATGAGACCACTGTGTCTCCAGTCTCATCCGACCTTGGCACATCGAAGCCCAGCGCGCGAAGCCCCTGCGCCTCGGCATCTCAAAGCCCTAGCGGCGGCGCCCCCCTACGCGACAACGGTTGCGCGCCTCGGTGCCTCCGTGCCCAGTGCTATGACGACTCACAACACTGGCAGCCACGCACTCGATGCCCTAGCAACTCCACAACCTCGCGGCTTCGCACCCAGCGCCTCACTTGCGGAGGCCATTTTGGAGAAGATGCGAGTGCACGGTCAAGAAGTCAGATGAAGCTACTTTTTTAGCTTCCTCGATCTCATTTGGCTCTAGGGAGCGAAAATTGGGAAGAAACGGCGAGGAGCGGCGACCGAATGTCCGGTTTGGTTGGTGGAGACCCGAACAGTGCTTAACATTTTTTAGATGGGCCACCCCAAGGGTGGATCTAGCACTAGAGCGGAGTGTGCTCAAACATCCGCTACCGCTACTCGAAGCATAGAGCCCCCTCTTAGTCCCCCTTACAAATTAGTATCCATGGAAGTTTAATAGGATGGACTAGAGATGAAAGATAATAGAAGAAGCACCTCCTAACATATTTTCCTAGATCCGCCACTAGGCCACCCCATGATGACAATGTTGTCAGCTAGCGAATAGACATAACCTAGTATATGCAGGTCCATAGGAAGGACATGATGAAACAACCGAATAAGAGATTCCATGAGTCAATGCCAAAGTGACTCCGGATTGGTACGAAAGCCTCTAACTAGAGATAAATATGATGTTTCAAGAAGTAGCTGCAAATTCATCCACAACCGGACCACCAAAGCAAGCGATGGGACTAGCCCATCCAGTGGACAAATTGTCTATGTTCATCCATGTGATCGTATCTTCAAAGCAAACACTTACGCTCGCCCATCCGAACAGATCAAACGCCTGTCAATAAATAGAGAGGACATAACACTAAATAGTCCACAAGAGCACACCACAACCAACAAATGGCTCGAGTGAAAAGGCCTATGGGACAGAGGTACATGTAACAAAGGTCTATATTATGGTTGAACGTGACCGGAGCAGAGTGTGGTGTCGCCATATAATATCCTTTACGCAAAGTCCTCTTGTTTTGTCTCCCTGAAATTTTCATCACATGTGTAGAATTCACCAAAATTCTTACCAATATAATATGTGTATTTCTCAATTTTAACTAGCGTAGCATTTTGCATTTAGAAAATCAAAAGAAAAAACAATATAATATTAAGCAAAGAGAAAGGGTGGTGTTTCTTCCCCGCAATTTCCTCAAACGAAACTTTAGGTAAGGATAGGTAGTTAATATTTATTTACACAAAAAGAAAGAAGAAAGAAAAAGAAGGGGAAAACGTCCCCTTTTTACAAAACCAACTCAAAGGGCGAATCGAGTCAATCGTCCGTCCCCAAGCCCACCGCAGCCCCGCCACCAGAGCCGCCTTGATCAGCGCGATGGCGGGAGATCCGGCCGCCCCGGGCGGCGGTGACGCCCACCCCGCGTCGGGGAGCAAGAGTTCCCGCTCGTCGACGCGGCACCGGCAGTTCCGCGACCGAGCCAAGGTCCGCGTGGACGACCTACAGGAGATGTTCTGCGGCCTCCAGTCCGCTCGCAAGGAGAGCCGCTCCGCCGACGCCGCTGTCCTCGAGGAGCAGGTCCACCAGATGCTCCGTGAGTGGCGTGCCGAGCTCAGCGTCCCATCCCCGGCTTCCTCTCTCCAGGCAAGTCCCCCGAACCCTAGCCCTCCGGCCGTCCCACCGTTCCCCTTTCGTGCGCGTTAGATTGGTGCTGACGGGTAGTTGTGGTGCGGCGCAGAACTCGCAGGGGAACAACCGGGAGGCTTCGGATCCACCGTCGGATACGCTGCGACTGCTGCAGCTGGTGGTGCCCGAGGAGGAGGACGACGCCACCAGTAAGCTCCTGGTGCCCCAATCGACGCAGCAGGCGCCGCCTTCTCATCAGAGCCACGAGCACGCGCAGGACAGCAGGATGGCCAATACTGATCAGCAGTGTGAAGCTATGGATGGGGGCACTGCTCCTGCGCAGCACTCTCTAGGTCAGGGAGTGGAGGGAGATTGTGGAGAAGTGGCTGCTGTTGCTAATGCAATGTTCAATGATCAGGTAGTATTTGCATTTTCAATTATCGAGCTGGGAACTGTTCTTTTTTTTTAACAGATTGATAACGTGGAGGAGCTTGTCTGTTAGACTTAATTTTTTTGTTGACGAATTACTAACATTGTACTGCTATAGTCATTCTAAGAATCCAAGCATGTCAACTGAGGCTTTTCGCTGTAAAGGATATCTATATGTGTAGGATGGCCTTTTTTAATTACTATGTTGATGATATCATCACGAATCATCACGATAAAAAACATGTGAACTGGATACAGTATCATGTTGCCAAATTACAGTTTTGCATAAGAACTCCACTAATTTTCTTTCATCTTGTTATGTTGTTTAGTTGCAGATTATAGACCACAGTATAGATCAGCACCATAAACTAAACTTCATTCACGAGTAATGACTTGTTTCAACTTGCAGTGTCGGATACTGGAGTGCTGTACTTGAGCATGCTAGCATAGACAACTATGTTCGATGCATGTGGAATGATGTGCTAGTGCTATTTGTTAAGCTTCTGAAGAGTACAAAGTCATGACAGTATATCTTTGTGTAGTTAGGCTAGTTGTAAATCAAAAATAATGATACTCTTCAAAAATCGCAAGTTTAGGCCTCATGTCTCAAGAGTTTCGAGTTTCTGATACAATTCGATTGTTATGGGCTCTAAACTGTACCTTGTGAGTTTGTGACAAAGGAGCATATGTACACTTTATGTTACTTGTAGGATTGAAACATGACTACGAACCTAGACACAAAACAGAGGACAATAACCGGCAGGGGTTGGGTTAGCCGACAACAAGCCGTTTCATTCCATTCCATTTTTTTGGGGTGCATGTAGATGATCATGTTTCTTTTACCATCTCTATTGATAGCTTTAATGAGCCTGTCTTACTTTGCTTGCAGATGTACTATATAGACCAAGAACTTAGTATTGATGATTTTCTTTGTGATGATGATTACAAAATAAATATTTCTGGTTCTAATGAAGATCAGTTCAATAACCTGCATGGGATTGGCCAATTGGAACATCAACAGTTTGATTTGCCATTAGATCTACCACCTACCCATTCATATGCTGATGCAAATAACTCTGAGCAAAATACTGGAGATGTCTTTGTTCACATGTCAGACTTGCTTACAACAATATGGCCATCACCCTCTCAGTATTTGGGGCCAAAATGTGCACTTTGGGACTGTGGTAGGCCAGTTGGAGGGACAGAGGACTCTGGAGATTACTGCAACCCTTACCATGCTGGTTTGGCTTTGAATGATGATGGTCTTCTTGGGACAAGACCTGTGATGCGCCCAAAAGGTATTGATTTGAAAGATGGGCCACTGTTTGCTGCTCTCATTGCAAAAGTCCAAGGAAAGAATGTTGGTATTCCTGTGTGTGGAGGTGCTGCTACTTCTAAATCGCCATGGAATGCACCTGGTAAGTATTGTTATATTAGTGCTAGCATGTCTGGTTAATGTTGATAGTATCAAATTATTTTGCTAACTTTTGTTTTGTGCTGTTGTTGCAGAACTTTTCGATCTTTCTCTTCTGGAGGGTGAATCTCTTAGAGAATGGCTGTTCTTTGACACTCCAAGAAGAGCATTTGAGAGTGGCAACCGAAAGCAAAGGTCATTGTCAGATTACAGTGGTCGTGGGTGGCATGAATCAAGGAAGCAGGTAATGAAAGATTTCTCAGGTCTGAAGAGGTCCTATTACATGGACCCACAACCATCAAGCAGCCATGAGTGGCATCTTTTCGAGTATGAGATCAATGCTTCTGATGCCCTCGCCTTGTACCGTCTTGAGTACAAGTCCTCTGACTCCAAAAAGAGTGCCAAGTCAAAACTGTCTAGTAGTCCACTGAATGAAATCCAGCAGCAAATGGGCAGGCTGACTGCAGACAGTGGAAAACAAACGGACTGCTAGGAGCAAGCCAAAGGCTAACCAGAAGGATACCAATGCAAATATTCATCCACATGTTAACACCCCCAGTCAAGTTAATGCTCCAAATGCTTATCAAACAACGCCGCAGGTGAACAACGTTTCTGAATGGGAACGTTGTTTATGGACCTCACCTTCCACATTCTGAAAACGTCGTCTATGGACCTCATCTTCCACATTCTGAAAATGTCGTCTATGGACCTCATCTTCCACATGGATACTCAGCCAAAGGAAGCAGCTTCTTTTGGAACCCAAGCGACGGGACTTGAAGATGCAGCATCATGTAGCTGCTCATACATTGTATGGCACTTGTCAAGCAAAAACTCTAACATCGTCAACCAAGTTATGGGGCTGAATAGCGTGGTCCTTCACGTTTCCAAATTCTAATTGATTGGTTTCTGCACGGGGGCCTGGCTGGCCGGTGTATTTGAATTTTGAAATACAGAGGTATACTTGCATTAACTTCGTAAAATATAGCCTGGTGTCCAAGCTGCCAATCTGAATGTAAAATAGAGTCTGCTGTAGCAGTTGCTGCTCGGGTATGTTAGGTACTTAGGTTTTGAGTCCTAAGTTTCTTGAGCCGTTTTTCTGTTTTGAATTGAGATGGATATATTCTTGACCGTTTCTTTTTTATGTGCCTATTTATATGTGAGAAATCTGTGAAGCTGGATTGGGTCTATAGTCTATGCCACACCATTTCCAAAGTCCCCAGTCAAAGCAGCACCCAGAGCAGTAAATTGTAACTCGAAGCGAATGAACTCCTGCTTTGACTCGCACCTGTCTATTCCATTTTCTGAAGAATAGTCCCGCTCGCCTGATCACGTCACCTTTCAAGAATCGTTATCGAGTTTACATAACAGTACATCAAGCATGATAATCATATATAGGAATTAGGGATACAATACGCTATAAATGGGACAATTCCTTCTAGGGATACAATAATCGTAAATAGTAGAAATGCACTTAACCTTCTATCTATATACTATAAAAGAGCGAAGGAATTGATAATAGCTTTTCACCTAAAATACTTACCCACCTTTAATATAAACCCTTAGATAACAGAGTATCCCTAAATCTAACGCTTCATATCAATCTAGCGGTGCGCCACCTACCATCTTACACCTACATCTTACGTGTGTCCTGCCATGGAAAAAGCCAATCAGCCATCCTCCGCGGCGATTTTTTTGTCACCAAGTAATTCCTTTACCGCTAACCTACCCACGTCACCGCCGCCTCATCAATCCCGCGACGATCCATTGTGTCCCCGTCAATCACGCAGCCAATCCTCCCCATCTCCTAGACTCCTATGCCTCCTCCCATGGATTGTCCTGATTAATGGATCCTCAACCTCGAGGGTGAGGGCTCGTTGCCACATACGGCGCTCCAGGTGACAGCTTCCCTTCTCCACCTCCATGCTCTTCTCCGACGCCTCCTCTCACACCGGTGCCGCCCGTTCCCCTCCCGCTTGCCCCTCACCCCGATCCACCATTTGTGACCCTTCTGGACTGGAGCCAGGTCGTGAAGCCATCCTGTGGAGTACGCGGGTGCGACCTGGGGCGGCGCGGGCGAGAACAGGGTCTGTCCCGCGAGCAGAGCGAGCGGGCGGGGTGGCGTGAACGAGTGCGGGATCCGTTTTTTATTAATAACTCGAGAGTGGAGAGTTAGCGGTGGATAAGACGTCCGACAAAAAGATAACCGCCCGGACACCCTGATCCTAGCGTTTCCGTAAAGCCATACGTTAATCAAACTGCCTGGAGTATGTACGCGGTTTTGCCATCGGTTCCCAAGCCAAACGGTCCAAAATATCAATAGACAGCCACATCGGTTTCAAATTATAGGCCTATTTTTTTTCTGAATCAAACTTCTCTAGTAATGATCGATTTTTTCCTGAAAAATATGTTACACCTACAAGTTCAAATAAACATGCGACACACACACATGTATTTTATTAATGAAACTAACTCTGTATTTTATTAGACTAGCAAATATACCCATGCGACACACACATGTTTACGAAAAATATTTCAAATGCAATAGGAATATTAATTGAATTCTCGATATATAAATTCATATATATCATAGACATTTCTTTAAATACAGAAATAAATATCTTTATTATAGATGGGTTCAGACTCAAATGATAGGGACACGCATATACTCCTACTGAGCAACTATCGAGTCCAAACATGTCACACATTAATATTTTTTACATCGAGTTCAAACAGAACTGGTGCGCCAAGATACAAGTATAGTACAGTTGTCTGTCGTCCGGCTTCAAAGAATATGAGTGAGTACAAGAGCAAACTACCTCGCCTTCTCTGGGTGCGCCAATTAAGATTGTGAAGTGATGCTGGTGCACCAAGATTGAAGATTGAACTGGAGTATGGCAGTTCGGTGCAGCTGTGTGGTTCTCTGCATTAAGTCTGAATTCTCACACATGCTAAATTTTTGCCTATATAAGTACACATGAAACACATCACACTGCCCTCGCGTGCCCAGACAGTGGGGGGGGGGGGGGGGGGGGGGGGGGGGGGGGCTGTGTTTGCACCCCTGAGCCCCTTCAATGTACAATATAACCATAGTCGGATGGTTAGTTGTTAAACAGCATGTGTTCGCGGCTGCGGCTGCCGAGATGCTCCCACCTGCTGCCCACTGTCCTCCTATACTGAGCGAACGAGTTTTGGCGCGAATGCTTCCTCCTTGCCTGTTTCCTCCTCCTATATTTCTACCTCCACCTCCCTGTAATAGAACCGACCAATTATACGAAATTAAGTAAGAAAATCATCCACCAGAGCAGACGATTGAACAAACTTAAGCCCGTATAACCCGGTAGTCCGTGAAATCACGAAGGATTTCAAACCAACTCGTGTCCCAGCCATGATCGTAATAAGTTTAGCGGTCACCATCACATATTACATAAAAGTTCGCAATCTCAAATACATCAGAGTTTCAACATAGTTATTACAAACCAGTTCGAATGAAAGTAGCGGAAGTCATTTGTTCAAACCACACACCCACACGCGGAGTTTAAATAGAGTGCCAGCGAATGATCATCTCCAACAAAAGCATCAGACGAGACGTAAGGAATGACCACGCCCATGGTCCTAAGCATCACCCATCGCAGGATAAAGGCAGTTGATACAGTAGCCGTAATACATCTGCCCATCTGCAACAAGTGGGAATAAAACCCTGAGTACGAGAAGGTACTCAGCTAGACTTACCCGACATAACCGAAAATAAATGACACCAAGGATTATGAAGGGCTTTATAGCAGGGTAGCTGACTCATTTGCAAAAAGAAGCATTTTTAGCATTTCAAGAACCTTTCTAAAAGCATTATTGCCAAGTTAATTATTATTAACCTGTCAACTTAGATTTGCACCTATACTAGAGTAAACATGTGATTGAGCAGATGATGATAACCAATGATCATTAAACAACTTCCATACTGTCATATTCATTATAACTGTCCAAGTGTTCCATAACATTTACTATGATGAAGTAACTCAAGTCAAGTGCTCACTATCCAGGAGCGATGGCGATTCGAATCGATTCCTAACCAGCTGGTGATTTATTCCTTACACAAACCTCACTCACCCGCTAAAGTGAGATATTGATCACCGAGTCAACTTTCCAGGAATCTCGAGTTTGCTAGGAACCACATGTGCCCGGGGGCCGACCGACTGCACTTTGGTCTTATCATCCCGCCCCCGTGTCCTACCACACCTGCTCCGGCACAGTGCGCTGCGGGCAATCTACTCGGCCCGAAAAATCTCCCAGCTTCGCGGTCGGAAGGTACTTTATCCGGCCAGCTAAATGTAAGGCATGCGTTCAACATGACTCGAGGCCCAACAACGGTCGGTCCTTAATCGACACAGACGGAAACACTACAGTCCGAAACTCTGCAAGTCTCCATCCGGTCTCAACTTCATTTAACACTTAGTTATACTATGACTTCATAGTCATCCAAGCAGATCCAGGTAACCACCTATAGCTCGCAGGTGACAGGAAATCACCCGACTTCTACCGGTCTAAGCCAGCTAAGCATTGACTCGACTGCGGATACCAGGGTAACAAGGATATAGTATAACAAAGGTAAACAAGGTATAATGCAGCAACGGTTGCAAACAACTCCTGAACGTAATGCATCAATTAAAGTAAAGCATTTAATTAAATAATCGCAAACCGGGAGAAAATGCTCCAGGGCTTGCCTCTCTCGAAGGAGCTCGGACGGTGATCGGGGCACTCTGGAAGTTCCTCAACGTCCTCCTCGTCGACTTCTGGCACTTCCTGCTGCTGCACCTCGAGCTGCTCCTCTAGCTCCTCGGGTATGACGACTGGGTTCTCGGTTTGCGATCCTGTATGATGCAATGCGCGTAAGTGATTATGCAAACGATGCATCGAAGGAGATGAATGCAATGGATATGTTGAAATGCAAGGTAGTCAACATCATCCAAGAAACTATACTATAAGCACATGTCATCTACTGCACTCTCTTCTACTACTAATATGTTAAGTCAACATATTTTATTAAATGCTTCAAAGATACACCAAAGCTTTACTAATTTCTTAATCACACTTAAAGCAACACTTACTTAAACCCTAATTAATAATAGGTTTGAATAGCAACATATATTTCTGATGCTCCTAAAAATCTGAGAAAATTACAGTAGCATAATACTATCCTAAACAGACTACCATAGAAATTTCATAGCATTTGGATAAGTAAACTATCCTACACAAAAATGACAAGCTATAGCATAAAAATGAGCATGAAATTACTTTGTACTATGAAAAGTGTCAAACAACAGAATTAATATTTTTCCTAGGTTCTTCATAGCATATAATGACTGTCCAAAAATTATCACATGCATGTTTTATACAAAGTTTGCTCTCTAGCAAAAATAACAAAAATCAGCCATTAAAGGTACTTGAACTACACCTCAAAATTTTCTCACAGCACATGCATGAAACATATTTTTCCTAAGAAGTACATGACACAAGAAAATTAACAAACTTAGAATCATATTTTTCTGAAGCCTATAGATTTTTATACATATTTTTCAAGTTATCAGCAATATACATGATTAAATAGAATCCTACAGAAAAGTATCCCAAAAATGACATGCAATAATTTTTCCCAAGTAGATCTGATGATAAGGAACCTAGCAAAATTTGTTTCAACAAATTTGGAGCAAGTTTGATCACCCAAACATTTTTCAAACCATTTTAGATTTCAAATAATAAAGAATAAAGGGAAATCAAATCACTTAAACAATACTGGGCCGGCCCGAAGGGATCCGACGGCCCACGACACAGCGCAGCCCAAGCCTGGCTCCCGCCTTCGGCTCGGCGACTGACGCGCGGGACCCGCGTGTCATTGACACAGAACAGGGGAGACGGCACACGACAGCGCGATGATGGTCGAGCTCGCCGACGGTGATCTCCCCGACGAAACCGACGGCACCGGCGTGCCCTACGTGATGAACCGCATCTATTGGTACTCTAACCTCGCTCCCTACTGACCCCTAAGCACCCCAGCCACAGAGCTCGGCGGCTTGGCCATGGCGCACGGCGGTGCGCGGCCGCGTTCCGGCCAAACTGGGCCGGCGGGGACGGTGGCATCATCACCCGAGTAACAGTGCGCGACGGAGAAGACAAGGCGGGAGCTAGGGAAGGAAGAGAGGAGCTGTGCTGTGCTAGCCACGGTGAGCTCCAACTCCGGCGAGTTGTGGCGGCGGCGGAAACTCAAATGGGGCCACTACCTTGGGTTCTCCAGCTCGACGGCGAGATGGAATAGCTAGGGGAGGTGAAGGCGGAGCTGAGCGCTAACTGGAGGTGGCGATTTCGCGGCGGTGAGCGCGCTGGGCGACGGTGCTTGCTCGGCGTCGATGGAGGAGCCGGCGCGCTGCTGCTGCGAGAGAGCGCTGCGGCGAAGGAAATGAAAATGGGCGGGCGAGTTGGTCTGGCAGGCGCGCGGGGTGCTCAAGACTCGGCCAGCAGCGTCAGGAAGCCCGTGGCGCGTGGCCAGCTCGAGCAGAAGGCCAGCGACGAGTGTCCCTCCACGCGGCGGTGAGGTTCTAAAACGGTCGGGTACTGTAGCTACGATTCAGCGAACAATGAACTGACTGATAGCGCCATTTGGTGAGGCTCTAACTCCTAATCCGTTGGTCCTTAGCGAAAATAGTAGAAATGAAAGTTATAGCTCTAAGTACCAGCTACAAATCATGTTATAGGACCAAGACCTAAATCTCACTGGATCACAAGTTATATCGAGCCAAAGTTGAGTACATGAAACTGGAATCTGACTTTTGACTTAGAAATATTCTAAGTGTTGAACTCAACACAATTTCTGACTTGTGGGACCATTTTGAGCATGTTGTGCACATTTTCATGACTTGGTCACAAAATACTTTTTGTTCCTCATATACTTTTCTACAACTTTGTTTTAGGTTGCTCAAACATGCAAACATTCTAAGTGGTACTTTTTGAACAGTCAAACCAAAAAGTCCTAGGGTCGAAACAAGTCAAACCATGATTTGGAAATCTTAATTAGGCAAAATGATCAACATGAACATTGTTCCTAATGACTTTCTAAGCATAGCTAAGATGTTTAACAATGTATTTAGCCATACCACACATTGGTCGTACAATAATCAAGCACTAAAGGTACTGAAACGATGAAAAACAATTGAAATGATACTTTTGTTTCAAAGTCATGTTTCCCATGTTTCAAGTGATATATGCTCATGAATGGATGAATGATGCGCATGATCAGGAAATGCAAGTGCAATTAGGCAAGACTAACACCAGGGGTGTTACAGCCCTCCCCCCTTATAAAAATCTCGTCCCGAGATTTGGGTTACGAACCATTTGTTATAAAATTCTTCATAAGCTTTTTGTAGATACTCTCCTGTTTCCCAAGTTGCATCTCCCTCATCATGATGATCCCACTGTATCTTGTATGTTTTCACCACACTATTCCGAGTAGCACGTTCATTCGTGTCTAACACCCAGACTGGTTGTTCACGATACACCAAATCTGATTTGAGTTGAATACCTCGAGGTTCTATTCTTTCCTTCGGAACACGCAAACATTTCTTGAGATGTGATACATGGAAAACTAGGAAAACGGTACTCATTGTTTCAGGTAACTCTAACTTGTAGGCTACCGGACCACTTTGTTCCAAGATCTTGTATGGTCCTATGAATCTCGCGGCAAGCTTTCTTCGGATTCCAAACCTTTTCTTCTTTATTGGCGTGACTTTCATATAAACATAGTCACCAACTTCAAACACAAGGGGTCTCCTTCTTCTGTCTGCATAGTTTTTCTGACGTGATTGGGCAGCTTTCATATTCTGCTGAATAATATGAACTTTCTTCTCGGCTTCTTCTACAAAGTCAATGCCATAATACCTTCTATCACCAGGCTCGACCCAATTCAATGGTGTTCTACATTTTCTGCCATATAAAGCTTCGAATGGGGCCATCTTGATGCTTTCTTGATAACTATTATTATAAGAAAACTCGGCTAATGGTAACCATGACTCCCATGATCCCTTAGAAGATAATACACAGGCTCTTAACATATCCTCCAAAACAGCATTCACTCGTTCAGTCTGACCATCTGTCTGAGGATGATAAGTGGTACTGCGAATCAAACTAGTTCCTAAGCCTTTGTGTAAATGTTCCCAAAAGTGAGCCGTGAACTGTGAGCCTCTATCAGATACTATGGTCTTTGGTATACCATGCAACTTCACAATTTCTGCGATATATCTCTCGGCATATTGAGGTGGTCGATAATCTGTTTTGACAGGCAAGAAATGAGCGGTCTTGGTAAGACGGTCCACAATTACCCAAATCGAATCATGTCCTTTTTGAGTAGTGGGCAAACCCGTGATAAAATCCATACTGATATCGTCCCACTTCCAACTAGGGACTGATAAGGGTTGCAACATACCGGCAGGTTTCATGTGAATTTGCTTTCACTCGACAACATGTGTCACATCTGACAACATATGCTGTAATTTCTTTCTTCATTTTGGTCCACCAATAACGAGATCTTAGTTCTTGATACATCTTACTACTTCCGGGATGGATAGATAGCTTAGAAAGGTGAGCTTCATCCATGAGTTTATTCCTAAGCTCTCGATCCTTGGGAACCACAAGACGGTCGTCAAACCACAACACGCCCTGTTCATCTACTTTAAAGTGTTGAGACGGCTTTTCTTTTATTTTCTCTTTGATGTGGAATATCCCCTTGTCAGTTTTCTGACCTTCTATTATCTTACTCTCCAAAGAGCAACTAATCTGAATACTATGTAACACAGCAGGATACATTAGATCGAACCCATCTTCAAGTAATGGCTGCACATTCAAGTAATGTGACTTTCTGCTCAAAGCATCTGCCACTACATTGGCTTTACCAGGATGATATTGCACATTCAAGTTGTAATCCTTTATCAATTCCAACCATCTGCGCTGTCTTATGTTTAGCTCTGGTTGGGTAAAGATATACTTAAGACTCTTGTGATCCGTGAAAATATTGCACACATTACCAAGTAGATAATGTCTCCAAATTTTTAGGGCGTGCACAACTGCAGCAAGTTCAAGATCATGTGTTGGGTAGTTGACCTCGTGCTTTCTCAATTGACGTGATGCATAAGCTATGACTCTCCTTTCTTGCATAAGAACACAACCCAATCCAGTCTTCGATGCGTCGCAAAACACATCAAATGGTTTCTCAATATCTGGTTGTGCTAGAATAGGAGCAGTGGTCAACAGTTTCTGCAAAGTGTGGAAAGCTGCTTCACACTCTTCTGTCCACACAAACTTATGATCCTTCTAAAGGAGGCTTGTCATTGGTTTGGCGATCTTCGAGAAATCTGGTATAAAGCGACGGTAATAACCCGCTAGTCCTAAGAAACTCCTAATCTCAGGAACTGTGGTCGGTGCCTTCTAATTCATAACTTCTTGCACCTTACTTGGATCGACTGAAACTCCATTCTCTGACAGAATGTGACCAAGGAAAGGAACTTCCTTCAACCAGAATTCGCATTTGCTAAACTTAGCATACAATTGATGGTCTCTAAGTCTGGTCAAGACAGTTCTCAGATGCTCTTCGTGATCTTTCTCATTCTCGGAGTACACCAGAATGTCATCGATGAACACTACCACAAACTTATCCAATTCTGGCATGAAAACTGTATTCATCAAAAACATAAAGTATGTAGGAGCATTTGTCAAGCCAAAAGACATGACAAGATACTCATACAACCCGTATCTGGTGGAAAATGCAGTTTTTGGTATATCCTATGGCCTAATCTTAATCTGATGATAACCGGATCTCAAATCTATTTTTGAGAACACCTTAGCCTTGGATAATTGGTCAAACAGAACATCAATATGAGGCAAGGGATATTTATTCTTGATGGTCACAGCGTTAAGTGGCCTATAATCTACGCACATTCTCAACGTGCCCTCTTTCTTCTTTTTCACAAATAAGGCGGGACATCCCCATTCAGACTTGCTTAGCCGAATAAACCCCTTTTTTGACAAATCTTCTAATTGCTTCTTCAGCTCAGCTAACTCATCTGGAGGCATCCAATAGGGTCTCCTTGAAATCGGAGCTGTTCCGGGGACTAGCTCAATTCCAAACTCAATCTCCCTATCTGGCGGAAGACCAGGTAGCTCATCCGGGAATACGTCCGAGAATTCACACACTACTGGAATCTGATGAATAGGAATGACTGTCGTAGCACATGTAACACTTATAAGGTCTGTTCTTCGAGGCAATGGTACTTGGAAAGTACCCTCACCCAGGGGATCCTTAAGGGTAAGTACTCGACTTCCCGTATCTATGACTGCTCCCCAATCCTTCATCCAATTCATCCCTATAATGACATCCAAGACTAACCCATGCATAACTATCAAGTTCACTCAGAACTTCTTGCTACCTAATTCAAGGGTTGCCCCTCGAACCATCCGGTTGGTCAAAACATCAGCCCCTGCTGAACTTATACGGTACCCATAACCCAATTCTGTGCATAGTTGTCCATATTTCTATGCAAATACTTGACTCATAAAAGAATGTGATGATCCAGAATCAAATAGAACAACTGCAGGGTTTTCGTTGACAGGAAACTTACCAGCAGTGACGGGCTCTCCCTCAGGAATCTCATCCACAGTTGTGCTATGCACTCGAGCATTATAGGTCTATTGCTTCTTCTTGGGCGGATAAGGGCAAAACCTCGAGAAATGGCCGGGTTGATCACAGTTATAGCAAGGTCCTCTTACTGTCCCGGCAGATCCCACAGCTCCCTTGGAACTGCCTTGTACCGCAGTTGCGGCTGCTTTGTTGGGCTGTACTGCCATCTTGTACGGCTTTTGAGGTCCACGGAAATTCTGACTTCTTGGCTGAGGTGGCCTGAATCTAGCGCCAGGTGCCGATGGGCGATAAGGAGGACGACCTCCCATAGGTGCTCTAGCTTGAGACGGCCCACCTTTAAAGGCTCTCTTGCGTGTCTTGGCTGCGGTGCTGGCGTTGTTATTCTTCTCCTGCTTCAGACAGTCGCTGATGAAGTCATTGAATCTGACGCGGTTGTTGGTACCAACATGCTTCATCATTTTTGGATTGAGACCCCTCTTAAAACTGGCTATTCTTTTAGCATCTGTGTCAACCATGTCGGGAGCATAGCGACATAAGTTGTTGAAGGCATGCAGGTATTGCGTCACGGTTTTGGTACCCTGGTTCAACGCCAGAAACTCTCCCAACTTCATCTCTGTCAGCTCGGGTGGAATATAGACCCCACGGAAGGCCTCAGCAAACTCTCTCCAAGAAATCTGAGCATTTGGAGGGAAGGTGGTGCGATGGTGCTTCCACCACATTCCCGCCGGTCCTTGCAATTGAAGTGCAGCATACTCCGTTTTTAGAACCTCAGTCATCCTCAACACACGGAATTTATCTTCCATCGTGTTGATCCATTCCTCAGCATCGAGTGGCTCTGTTGCTTCCTTGAATACTGGCGGCCTGGTGTCCATAAAATCTTTGAAGCTGCTATATTGGTTCACTCCCATTCCACCACCTTTATTGTTACCACGTTGCACGTTGTTGGCGATGGTGCGCAGAAAATCTTCCATGTTCTTCTGAGATTGTTCCGCGTTGCGCTGACTCCCGAGCAGCTGTGCGAGAAACATCTCGGGGGTAAACGGGGGAGGAGGTGGCAAATGTGGTTCATGGGGAGGTTCATTGTTGTTGCCATGGTTTCCACCACCACCACCACCACCAGTCCCCGCACCGTTAGCACCGGGCTCAGTGGCCTCATACGTGGTTCGGCGAGTGTTTGTCATCTGCATATTTCAGCAACAAGTAACGATTGAGTGAAGCTATAATAATTGCGAGTGAAGGAAAAATTATGCCGTACTGAATTTACTGGAGAGAATAAATTCATACAATAAAACAGAGGCACAACAATCGCATCTCAATTAAAACAACAGCACTTAATCAAATTACTTAAACGGCAAACATCGCGTCCATACAATGAAATTGCCAGCATACATACACTGGACTTTTTATGCGTTCAGATATCGCATTCGAAAATCAAGTTCCAACCACATGCCAAGTCTCATACGTTCGAAGCAACATACGATAGATTACATGCCAACAAAAGAAAGGTCATCGCGACAAGACCTAGATACTAGCGCAAGGCAACTAGCCTACTCCTCGGGGCCATCGTCGGGATCGGAGACATCACCATCACCTCCAGGTGAAACTGCAGGCTCGTCCTGGTTGTCGTCGTCGATGTCCATGCCAGCGGCATTCGGTGGAGCATATGGGCCAACCCCATTGTAGAGCGCGTGAAACTCCTCGTGCAGGTTGCCGTTATATTCTTCTAGCTCATCGACCCTCTGTAGCAGAAGGTTTCTTGCGTTCCAGGCTTCATTCCTTTCCTGAACCAACTGTCCAATCATACGGTCTGCATTGTTGTTGGCTTGAGTCAACGTATGCACTCGCTGCATAGCTCTATCACCTCTCTCAACCACCTAATCTCGGTGTAAGTTCATATCAGCCAACTGCTCCTGCAAGCTAGCTATAGCACGTGCCTGTCTCTTCTTCTGCTTTTTCCCTTTTAGCTTATCCTCACTACGCAAACCAGTCAAAGTCCAGTAGGTACTCTCGAGACCTTCATACGCTCTGATGGCGGCGAACATAGCACTCATTGCCTGGTTGTCGCTAGCCTGTCCTTCAGCTGGACCTCTGACTAACGCACTTCCTTGAGGCTGAACCCAAATGGCATCACGAGGATCATCCCTAGGAAAAGTACCAGCTAGAGCTGCAGCAAGCTCACTGGGAAATCTGCTCATAATGTCCCTGATGACACGGAAGGCTGCTCCCTCTGCACCCTCAGCTGGAGTGCGACCCTCAAACTCCAAATGCCAACCATCCCAATCTGAAGCATCACCAAGAGCAGAAACCGTGATCTCCACCACTGCAAGTCCATCCTCTGCTAACTGGCTCTCATTCCATGAGTACACCGGCTCTTGACCCTCTGGGTACCCCACATCATGGAGCACTCTCCAAAGCAAAGTTGGCATGCCAAACTCGCTCAAGAAGGTGTCCGTGGTGCGGTGCTCCCTCAGGGCCAACGGACGTCGGGGTGCTCTTCCTCCGGTGGACTTACGGGCGGTCTGCTTCGTGCGGGCCATCTGTAGCAAAAGTTCTTTTATTACTTCGGGGAAACATATTTTAGGTGATACAACTTTTATCAAAATGAGATAATCAATTTATAAGGGGAGGTATGCATGAGATGAATGAGATGCACAAGTAACATGATGTATGTACGTGTCGTACGTTCTCACAAACTTAGGAAATAAATAATTTCTAACGACGAATTCGGTGGCATACAACGATCTCTCATACGTAGCTAATACGTTCTACATGATAGCGTTGTTATGTACCTGCAGAAAATTCATTTCAGCCCAATTCCCAATGAATGCATAAAAGCAGTAAAATTTTATCTACACGCTCTACACGAATCCCCAGATACGTGTACAACGGTAGTAACTACCCGAACCATCGTCCTATTAACGGCATCGCCTTCACAGACGGAAGACCCATACATGAGATACCTTTGTAAAACATGCGTAGAACATGTAATTACTCTAGCATCATATAAGCATTCACCCTAGATCGGCGGTGTATCCGATCATGCTCTCACAACTCACACTTACCGAGGCGTAGAGGCAATTGATCCATACATTACCACCCAAACAAGTGGCACTCATACAATAGCACGCCGTATGAGCGACGAAAGAGAAATATGATGCAAGAAACCCAGTCAGTACTTAATTAAGCCACCTAAAGTCCTTAACTGGGCATAAAGGATATGATCACTGGCACACTTTATAGTTTTAAAATCACGTTTTCCAATGCCTTTTTGTTTTAAATACACTTGTGAACAGTAACACGCTAAACCAAGCTCTGATACCAGCTGTAACAGAACCGACCAATTATACGAAATTAAGTAAGAAAATCATCCACCAGAGCAGACGATTGAACAAACTTAAGCCCGTATAACCCGATAGTCCATGAAATCACGAAGGATTTCAAACCAACTCGTGTCCCAGCCATGATCGTAATAAGTTTAGCGGTCACCATCACATATTACATAAAAGTTCGCAATCTCAAATACATCAGAGTTTCAACATAGTTATTACAAACCAGTTCGAATGAAAGTAGCGGAAGTCATTTGTTCAAACCACACACCCACACGCGGAGTTTAAATAGAGTGCCAGCGAATGATCATCTCCAACAAAAGCATCAGACGAGACGTAAGGAATGACCACGCCCATGGTCCTAAGCATCACCCATCGCAGGATAAAGGCAGTTGATACAGTAGCCGTAATACATCTGCCCATCTGCAACAAGTGGGAATAAAACCCTGAGTACGGGAAGGTACTCAGCTAGACTTACCCGACATAACCGAAAATAAATGACACCAAGGATTATGAAGGGCTTTATAGCAGGGTAGCTGACTCATTTGCAAAAAGAAGCATTTTTAGCATTTCAAGAACCTTTCTAAAAGCATTATTGCCAAGTTAATTATTATTAACCTGTCAACTTAGATTTGCACCTATACTAGAGTAAACATGTGATTGAGCAGATAATGATAACCAATGATCATTAAACAACTTCCATACTGTCATATTCATTATAACTGTCCAAGTGTCCCATAACATTTACTACGATGAAGTAACTCAAGTCAAGTGCTCACTATCCAGGAGCGATCCTAACCAGCTGGTGATTTATTCCTTACACAAACCTCACTCACCCGCTAAAGTGAGATATTGATCACCGAGTCAACTTTCTAGGAATCTCGAGTTTGCTAGGAACCACATGTACCCGGGGGCCGACTGACTGCACTTTGGTCTTATCATCCCGCCCCCGTGTCCTACCACACCTGCTCCGGCACAGTGCGCTGCGGGCAATCTACTCGGTCCGAAAAATCTCCCAGTTTCGCGGTCGGAAGGTACTTTATCCGGCCAGCTAAATGTAAGGCATGCGTTCAACATGACTCGAGGCCCAACAACGGTCGATCATTAATCGACACAGACGGAAACACTACAGTCCGAAACTCTGCAAGTCTCCGTCCGGTCTCAACTTCATTTAACACTTAGTTATACCATGACTTCATAGTCATCCAAGCAGATCCAGGTAACCACCTATAGCTCGTAGGTGACAGGAAATCACCCGACTTCTACCGGTCTAAGCCAGCTAAGCATTGACTCGACTGCGGATACCAGGGTAAAGGATATAGTATAACAAAGGTAAACAAGGTATAATGCAGCAACGGTTGCAAACAACTCCTGAACGTAATGCATCAATTAAAGTAAAGCATTTAATTAAATAATCGCAAACCGGGAGAAAATGCTCCGGGGCTTGCCTCTCTCGAAGGAGCTCGGACGGTGATCGGGGCACTCCGGAAGTTCCTCAACGTCCTCCTCGTCGACTTCTGGCACTTCCTGCTGCTGCACCTCGAGCTGCTCCTCTGGCTCCTTGGGTATGATGACTGGGTTCTCGGTTTGTGATCCTGTATGATGCAATGCGCGTAAGTGATTATGCAAACGGTGCATCGAAGGAGATGAATGCAATGGATATGTTGAAATGCAAGGTAGTCAACATCATCCAAGAAACTATACTATAAGCACATGTCATCTACTGCACTCTCTTCTACTACTAATATGTTAAGTCAACATATTTTATTAAATGCTTCAAAGATACACCAAAGCTTTACTAATTTCTTAATCACACTTAAAGCAACACTTACTTAAACCCTAATTAATAATAGGTTTGAATAGCAACATATATTTCTGATGCTCCTAAAAATCTGAGAAAATTACAGTAGCATAATACTATCCTAAACAGACTACCATAGAAATTTCATGGCATTTGGATAAGTAAACTATCCTACACAAAAATGACAAGCTATAGCATAAAAATGAGCATGAAATTACTTTGTACTATGAAAAGTGTCAAACAACAGAATTAATATTTTTCCTAGGTTCTTCATAGCATATAATGACTGTCCAAAAATTATCACATGCATGTTTTATACAAAGTTTGCTCTCTAGCAAAAATAACAAAAATCAGCCATTAAAGGTACTTGAACTACACCTCAAAATTTTCTCACAGCACATGCATGAAACATATTTTTCCTAAGAAGTACATGACACAAGAAAATTAACAAACTTGGAATCATATTTTTCTGAAGCCTATAGATTTTTATACATATTTTTCAAGTTATCAGCAATATACATGATTAAATAGAATCCTACAGAAAAGTATCCCAAAAATGACATGCAATAATTTTTCCCAAGTAGATCTGATGATAAGGAACCTAGCAAAATTTGTTTCAACAAATTTGGAGCAAGTTTGATCACCCAAACATTTTTCAAACCATTTTAGATTTCAAATAATAAAGAATAAAGGGAAATCAAATCACTTAAACAATACTGGGCCGGCCCGAAGGGATCCGACGGCCCACGACACAGCGCAGCCCAAGCCTGGCTCCCGCCTTCGGCTCGGCGACTGACGCGCGGGACCCGCGTGTCATTGACACAGAACAGGGGAGACGGCACACGACAGCGCGGTGATGGTCGAGCTCGCCGACGGTGATCTCCCCGACGAAACCGACGGCACCGGCGTGCCCTACGTGATGAACCGCATCTATTGGTACTCTAACCTCGCTCCCTACTGACCCCTAAGCACCCCAGCCACGGAGCTCGGCGGCTCGGCCATGGCGCACGGCGGTGCGCGGCCGCGTTCCGGCCAGACTGGGCCTGCGGGGACGGTGGCATCATCACCCGAGTAACAGTGCGCGACGGAGAAGACAAGGCGGGAGCTAGGGAAGGAAGAGAGGAGCTGTGCTGTGCTAGCCACGGTGAGCTCCAACTCCGGCGAGTTGTGGCGGCGGCGGAAACTCAAATGGGGCCACTACCTTGGGTTCTCCGGCTCGACGGCGAGATGGAATAGCTAGGGGAGGTGAAGGCGGAGCTGAGCGCTAACTGGAGGTGGCGATTTCGCGGCGGTGAGCGCGTTGGGCGACGGCGCTTGCTCGGCGTCGATGGAGGAGCCGGCGCGCTGCTGCTGCGAGAGAGCGCTGCGGCGAAGGAAATGAAAATGGGCGGGCGAGTTGGTCTGGCAGGCGCGCGGGGTGCTCAAGACTCGGCCAGCAGCGTCAGGAAGCCCGTGGCGCGTGGCCAGCTCGAGCAGAAGGCCGGCGATGAGTGTCCCTCCACGCGGCGGTGAGGTTCTGAAACGGTCGGGTACTGTAGCTACGATTCAGCGAACAATGAACTGACTGACAGCGCCATTTGGTGAGGCTCTAACTCCTAATCCGTTGGTCCTTAGCGAAAATAGTAGAAATGAAAGTTATAGCTCTAAGTACCGGCTACAAATCATGTTACAGGACCAAGACCTAAATCTCACTGGATCACAAGTTATATCGAGCCAAAGTTGAGTACATGAAACTGGAATCTGACTTTTGACTTAGAAATATTCTAAGTGTTGAACTCAACATAATTTCTGACTTGTGGGACCATTTTGAGCATGTTGTGCATATTTTCATGACTTGGTCACAAAATACTTTTTGTTCCTCATATACTTTTCTACAACTTTGTTTTAGGTTGCTCAAACATGCAAACATTCTAAGTGGTACTTTTTGAACAGTCAAACCAAAAAGTCCTAGGGTCGAAACAAGTCAAACCATAATTTGGAAATCTTAATTAGGCAAAATGATCAACATGAACATTGTTCCTAATGACTTTCTAAGCATAGCTAAGATGTTTAACAATGTATTTAGCCAGACCACACATTGGTCGTACAATAATCAAGCACTAAAGGTACTGAAACGATGAAAAACAATTGAAATGATACTTTTGTTTCAAAGTCATATTTCCCATGTTTCAAGTGATATATGCTCATGAATGGATGAATGATGCGCATGATCAGGAAATGCAAGTGCAATTAGGCAAGACTAACACCAGGGGTGTTACACTCCCCCACCACACTGGGATGTAAGCAACAACACCCTGCTCATAGTCATTGTGTCAGTCCTGTCCGTGTTAGTAGTTTTGGCGGTTGCGGCTGTTTGCTGGTTTTGCTACTCTCGGTACAAAAAGAAGAGATTGGGGAGTCGCCAAGGAGACATCAAGTTGCAGGTGTTCTCACAAGGACGCTGAGGAGGAACCAGCAGGAGACGCTACCTCCTATGGCTTAAACGATCCCGTCCAGTTCGAATTGTCCTTATGCATCATGAAACGCAGAACAATCATTGCATCGTGTTCGGAAGGAGTTCTGGCTAGAAGCTCACCATTGAATTCAGTCCAACGGTCTTGCACATGGGGGCATATGCCCTTAAGTGCAGATTAAACTTTCCCGTGTGGTGCCATTGGCCTCTTCTGCTCTTCATATCGTACTGGCGATCTGCTCTTTATCTGCGCGTGCTATATGTGGATGTATGCATGCCTACATTAGTTTGAAGGTATCCACCTTCTTTTATTAAATCTTAAATAATGATTGATTATTTGTTATATTGATTTATATATTTGTTGAATTGAGTAAATTCGAATAGAAATTCGAATCCGAGACATTCATTTTATATTCGTATTCGACAAGATCTGTATCCGTATTCGAATCCTAGGAACTTGGCTATGAACGCGAGCATGGAGATTAAAGTCTGAGTTCGGCACGTATGTGTACTCCTCACGTACATGTACATGTAAGAGTCCATGTTCAAAACAATGCTTCGAATATGGAGGAAGGAAAAAGGAAAGCAACTCTGCTGCGATCGAAGAATTTAGGAACCATGAATTTAGGTATTTTTTTTCTGGATCTTTGGAGTCCATTTTGAGGCTATAGCCTCAAATATAGTGTTAGAGAAGAATTTTAAATTCAAAACTATAAGAGATGATGACAAATGCAAGTAAAATGGATTATGCTAATTTTCTAGCATTTATCCAAAAAAAATTGATAACTTTTAGAATATACAAGTCTTTTATAAAAAAAATCAAAACATGAAATAAATATAAGCATACAACGTAAGAGCCAGCAGCACTGCCGATCAAGACCCATACTCTGTTTTTTTGTAGTGGAAGAAAAAAAAACAGCTCCAGCTCGCTACCTTTTAGGCCTCCCAAATTTGTGGTTCTCTTATTTTCTCCTCACAATATTCATTTCTGTTGAGCCAACAACTGGCTACACAAATTCTTGTTTGCCTGTTTCACGCTCACGCATGACCTCGGCCTTCCGCCCAGTCGCCACTGCCTTATTCCTCGCTGTCGGAGATTCCCACGGCCAGATTCGGACCCCTGCACCGCCACCTCCTCCATCTGCATCGGCGCCGACACTTCCTCGCCGGCTCTCCCTCTACCGCAACACCTCCATCTCCTACACACCGTGCGCCACCCACTATGGTGTAGCTCCTCCATCTACGGCAGCACCTCCTCCATTTACAGGCTTGCTACGCCATGGGATTTGATGTGACATCCCTGGCCCTTATCACGGCACCCACTATGGTGTAGCTCAGCTGGCCATCGTGTGATCTACAATGGTGAGACTCAACACGTTCGCTGGTTGGTTTCTGGCTGATAAGCCCGGTTGATGATGGTTTGTTGTGAGAGAAAAATACTGTTGATTGGCTGATAAGTCTTGACTAAAACCAACGAGCAAACATGCTGTCAAACTCGTGTTTAAACCCGACTTGATCCGCTTATTTTTTTATCCGGAACAGTATTTTTCTCTCACAAATTCCTCCAGCATTCCTTCAAACCATCCAGATTCCTCCGAGCGAACAGACCCGGCTTGCCTAGAAGTATCTACAGTCGTGTTAGCGTGTTTAGTTGGTCACGTTAACACATGTGACGTGATCAAAGTTACGAGTCGCACGGTCTCTAACCTGACTAAAAGTACTAGTTATTGAAAATTTAGTTTTAGACATTCTCTTTTTAAAATATTATTAGTTTTTTGGTAAAATAAAAAATTCTAGCTTATAACATGGTAAAAATTGAACTGTTTAGGGAAGTAACTGGAAATTTGCGCAAAAGAGTCCGGTGAAAAAAAAAGAAAAAAAAAATAAATCAGTTTGGCATGGTAAAAAAAATGGATATAGGTAAAAGATAATTCTGTCTGATATGGTAAAAATCTAGATATAGGTGAAAAGGAGAAAAGAGTCGAGTCCGCTGAAAATAGAAAAGTAAGTTTGGCATGGTGAAAAGAATAAATCAGTTTGGCATGGTTAACAAAATGAATCGACTGCGGTGAAAATAGAAAAGAAATTCAGTTTCGCCTGGTGAAAAGAAACAAAGCGAATCGACTCCGCTGGGGATCGAACCCAGAATCTCTGGTTCCGTAGACCAGCGCCTTATCCATTGGGCCACGGAGTCGTTGTTGTCTCGAGTAACAAATGTTGTAATTTACCTTCACTACAATGAACTCGAGCAGGCACAGTGACACGCGAAGCCACGGTTAATCGAGGTCGTGCTTGTATGCGACTATGCAGTCGTCTGTCCTGGTCAGACCTCCGAACATAGCCTTAATAAGAAGCATACAGTTGTCGGTACTGTTTCATTGCTTGGGACATCCATTCAAAGCGAAATCAACGCTGCACCCAGGGTTCAAAATTTCGGCGAAATTTCGTCCGAATTTCACGAAATTCGGTAATTTCGGTGGTGGCCGAAAGAAAACTCCGAAATTTTTTAATACACTAATACATGTGCTATATAACTCTAATCTTATATTTTTCTATTGTTTATATTGCATATTCTTCTATTTAATAGATATGTAGTCATAAATCATACTAATATTTGTTTAGATCCAATTTTTTTTAGAAAAAACATACTTCATGTGCTAATCTCTAAAAAAATTTCGGCGAAATTTCGGCCAAATTTCGCGAAATTCGGTAATTTCGGTGGTGGCCGAAATTTTGGCGATACCGAAATTAAAAACCTTGGCTGCACCAAGCTCCAGCAAAGCTCGGTCCAGACGAGCCCAATCTGGCCTGGCTGTTTGGTCCAGACGAGCCCAAGCTCCAGCAAAGCTTCACTACAATCTGGCCTGGCTGGCGCTGCCACGGCGTGTCGGCCTGACATTCTTCAGTACTGTTGCTCACAATCTGGTGTTTAAATCCAAGGCTGAAGTCAGGTCGGGTGCCACGTGAGAATGTTCGGATAGTAATAATAAAATAAATTACAGAAGTCTTTGGTACTCCGCAAGATGAATTTATTAAGCCTAATTAAACCGTCACTAGCACATGTATTATGTTCGGATAGTAATAATAAAATAAATTACAGAAGTCTTTGGTACTCCGCAAGATGAATTTATTAAGCCTAATTAAACCGTCACTGGCACATAGCACCGCATTGTCAAATCATAGATTAATTATGTTTAAAAATTCATCCCGTAAATTAGTCGCAATCTGTGCAATTAGTTATTTTTGTAGTCTATATTTAATACTCTATGCATGTGTCCAAACATCCGATGAAATAAAGACTAAATTTTAGGGAAGGAACTAAACAATGCCTCACCCCTCCTAAACTTTAGTCCATATCACATCGGATGTTTGACACATACATAGAGTATTAAATATAGACTAAAAATAGCTAATTGCACATATTGCGACTAATTTGTGAGACGAATTTTTTAAGCCTAATTAGTCAATGATTTGACAATCTGGTGGTACAGTAACACATGTGCTAATGACGGATTAATTAGGTTTAATAAATTTGTCTCGTGGAGTATCGATGACTTATGTAATTTGTTTTATTATTACTATCTGAATACTCCGATGTAACACCCCGACGTGACACCCAATGTAACACCCCTAAACTTTAACCTCTAGATTTAAACCACCACCCCCCCCCCCCCCCTAAACTGAACGGGCGCTACAGTGATGCTACTGTTGCTACGGGTTTAGGACGTATATATGCTGTTTGGTAAGCTAGTGTCATCAGTACTGCCAGCCGCATGTAGTTCGGTTTCAGATGGCACGGCATCAAAGTTCAGGACGAACCAAACCAACCATTGGACCAATGGCTCTTGCTCTCGCCACAAGCAATGCCGTGCCGGAAATGCCAGGTCAAGACGGATTTGACCGAACAGGGCGCCAGAGATCCAAAAGGCCGCCCTCGTCTACGTCGGGACCGGCTGTTTCGATCGCTTTGCAAGCAAAGCAAGGGATACCTATTGCTTGCCCTGAAGATATATCAGAAATCAGATATGGTGGCACTAACGCTACTGACATCAGATGCAAAGCAAATCCGTGGATCATTTCCACACGGTTTAGTTATTGAGCTTGATGCTGACTAGACATCACTCTGACAGTGAGGCTTTGCTTTTTCGATCATCTCGCTCATGATGCATCGATATCATGGCTATATTGTATTTATTGGTTACTGCTTGAGTTTTTCCTCAGGTCGTTGATCTGCGCCGCGTTGCTTTTGGTTCACTTTCCTGTTATTAAACAATTCGTCACCCCCACTCCCATAACCTCATTCCCTTCCAAGTTCCAACCAAATTAATTCTTCTCTAATGAGTGATGAGTGCTTCAGTGCTCCTTTCAAAGACAGTGGGCTGATTTATTTATTTATTTGGATAAAAAAATCGGATCAGCAGTTCATCACAATTCACAAGAAGTCATGCAGCGTGTTCGCTGGTTGGTGCTGGTGCTGGTTTGGGCTGGCTGGTGCTGATTTTTTGTGAGAGGAAAACACTGTTGGCTGGTTGAATAAGCCTGGCTGAAACCAACAAACGAACATGGTGATGAACACAAGCGAAATCGAAGTCATGAACACAAGCTAAATCGAGAGCGAGGGTGGGACGCACTCATGCAAGGAGTTTTGCCAAGAACGAGCTCTGTTTGAGACATCTCCAATCCTCTGTACAACCAAGAAGCAACGGCATGGTGATGACTGATGAATCCATCATCCTCGACACCGGCGTTGCCACTTGCAACCACCGTTTCAAGATCAACAGCTACAACTCAACTAACCAAAAATACAAGTGCAGGAAAAGATAAGCAAGAATCTAATACAGCTAAAAGCTAGCTCTCTCCGGTGGACTGATCAACCGGGCGGCGGCTCGACAGCGGCGACGGCGCGGGGCAACAGCCAGCGGCAGCTGCGGCGCAGGGCCGGTGCCAGCGTCCGTCGTCGAAGTTCTTGGCGTAGCTGTCGGCGTCGTACTTGAAGGTGGCCGCGACGGGCGCCCTGCCGGCGTTGCTGCAGACGATGCTCTTGCTCTCCCGCACCAGCCGCCGGAGCAGCCCTCTCCACGCGCGCCGGTCGCTGCCGCGGCCGGCGTCATCCCCGCGGGCGAGCAGCTGGAAGCGCGCGGGGCTCCGGCGCACGCCCGGCGGCAGCCACGCTGGGGAGGCCATGCAGCCCGAGAAGTAGGAGGACTGGGTCGTCGGCGTGGACGGCTCGCTGTCCATGTCCAGGGCCATGGCTTGAGACTTGAGAGGAGGGGTGAGAAAGACCGAGAGAGAGAGAGAGGCGGCTGCTGAGGAAGGTGTGTGTGTCTGCTGCGCTTGCGCCAGTGTGGGATGGAGAGGTCGAGGTGGCTCACGTTCACTGCTCACTTTATATCGAGCTGCGAGACAGTACCAGCGGCCGTGCATATATGCATACCACCGTGAGTTCCCAAACTTAGGATCCAATGCTACTCTAATAAAGTATAGTATTTTCTCCGATCAGTGATCACAAATATGAATCCATCTAGTTTTGTCACAAGAGCATCATCAACATTGCCACGCTAATTTCTCTATAAAGAGTCTAACCTAAGACCCCATTTAGTACGACTCCAAACTACTCCGACTCCTTACTAAAGTACACGAGGAGCCGGAGACGGGGCGGGGCCGGAGATAATAGGGCCTAATTCAACTTGTATCTTACATGAAAAAGACAGAAAATAAAGGAAGAGAAAAAGTTGTCATTGAACCTCGCGAGAGCCGCTATTGGCCTTTCACGGCACGTGATCAAGTAGATCTCACCATGTGACCGTCTCATCGGCCCTGCGAAGTGCGAAGCTGCGAACACATGTTTCTTTCTCCCGTTTGCACCATCGTTGGCATGATTGAGGAGGAGTGAGACGTAGGTCACCGACATAGGGGAGCAGGCACCAGAGCAATTGAGTAGGGACGGGCATGGGCATGGCATGGGAGAGAGTACCGACATTGAGAGGAGGAGCATAGCCGCTAGCTTAGGGAGAACCAAAGCAGAGGCATAGCATCCGGCGACTAGGAAGAGAGAAGCTAGGGAGAGGAGATGACCCAAGAGAAGAGTGAATTTTACAAAGAGGTGAGGACCGAAAAAGAAAATTGGACTTAAAAAAACCGAACGCATGGGAACATAAATTTTTGGAATGAGGACGGATCTATTGTGCATTTTATATCTTTATTCTTATATGAATGCTTGCGCCTTCCCCTTCTATGGGCTTTATGACGTCAATCTCATGTATCCTTGTATACGCTCCGATCCTATAACTTCCTTCCTAAAAACACAACATAGTATAGGATTAACTACATAAAGTACTCAGCAAGCTCTAACCAAAGAGGGGTTTAGCTAGGGTAGGATTTTAGGGTGTTTAGGTGGGAGGAGGGTTGGTTAAGAAGGGGTTTAGGTTTCAGAAGAGAATGATCTGAATGGTATGCTGAATGCGGTAACTGGCTAGCTAGTTTTCAAAATATTGATTTGAGAAGAAAGTTGTACAAAACAGAATAAAAAGATAGGTTTAAAAAAACAAGTATTTCAAAAGAAAGGAGGTTTTAGAAGTAAGTAAAGCGGGATTTCGAAGTAGACATTCCAAATAAGAACTAACAAGATTTAAAAAAAAAGAATTTTCAAAATAAGAAAGAAATAGGATTTGAAGGGGGACTTCAAGATATGGATAAAACAAGATTTTGAAGAGGGATTCTAAGATATGGATAAAACAAGATTTTGCAGAGGGAATTCAAGATATGGATAAAGCAAGATTTTGAGGAGAGGTTTTCTAAAACAAAGGGGAAGTAGTTTTAAAACAGCAAAGAAGTCTAAAAACCCCAAACACAGCAAACAAGTCAAAACAAGAAAACATGCGAGAAGTGGTGGTTGGCCCTAGGAGAGAAGTGTTTTGAGGGATTTGATTTGGAATTTGAAAGAGGTGTCATGGTGCCACAATGAATTTAGGAAAACACAGAAACTCCAAAAAATGCATTTTAATGCAAGCTTTACAAACATTTTCAAAAATGATTTTTCATGTAAACAAGGAAACATCTTTTTAGTTTGTTGTATCATTTTTAAAAAGTTCAATTTTTTAGGGGGTTGCTGCATAAGGAAAAACATAAGGAGTTACAAATACCTTGTATTTTATAACAGAGGGAGTACATGTTTGACAATAAAACAATGTATTAGTCTTCTTTTTGATGGGATGTGGGGTGGGGTTCGGAATGAGACCGGATAGACACGACACTGAATATATATCAAGCCAAAATGCTACTCCGGCTGATAAACGTTAATAATAAATAAAAAAAAAGGAAACGGAGGTGTAGAATATCTACTAGCTTTATCCTGTATCCTTTCTGGAAAGTTGTTGATCACCCATCATTAGCAGCAATGATCACTGGAGCTTAAATGCATACTCCGTAGTTAGTGAGAGAGGACCACCCCAATTATGTGACGGTGCTTCCTATGAAAGGATCATTGCTAGCTAGCTGAAGATAGTGCCAACCCCGCTGTACACTTGCACCTAAAATGTGGACCGTACATGTAGTCTCAACTCTCAAGTACATAGACACACCACTACACCAGCTACATTATTCGGAGTGGCACAACCCACTCCAATATGCTCCTACACAGGGCTTCGGTATCAAAGGAAAAAAAAAAAGGAACATTAATTAATGATGGAGATGAATTCCAGTCACTGCACTGAAAAAGAAAGAAGGTTCCTATTGTATATAATAATAACGTTGTATATAGAGATATATACTCCGTAAGAGTTCTACTATCCCAATTCCAAATTATAAAACGTTTTAGCATTTCTAGATTCATAACTTTTGTTACGCACCTATATATATATATATATATATATATATATATATATATATATATATATATATATATATTATGTCTACATACATAATAAAATAATTTGGGACAGATGAAGTATGTGTTTTGTATTATTGGGTCAACCGAAAACTTGCTAAAATAAAATAATATGACACGCCACATAATTAGTTTTACTATAGAAACAAATTAAGCACCATTAAACATCCATTTGCATCCTTAGCTGTATATAACGGGAACCCGGCCTACCATAACACGAGCTGAGTTGCGAGTTAGTTGCATGTAACTCTTGTCTAAGTGTGAAACAAATTTGATGAAAATTTGCCAAATGTGCGCATATACTAATATAATGTTTCGGCACCTGGCAGTTAGACATTAAAATCCTGTTTGGTGAAACTCCGTCCGGCTTCAGCTCCTCCTTGCATTTTAGCAAAGGAATCGTTTTTATCCATTTTGAAATCATTATTATTTTTTATTTCACTAGCTTCACCTCCGAGCACTATAGCAAAAGCCTAAGAGCGTTTTGAGCCATGCCAAGCGGGGCTTATGACACTACAAGTCTGCGTGCAATGGAGATAAACTTATTGTCTTTTGGAAGCTCATCGTCTGGAATATACTAGGACGGGACGGCGCGCTCCGCTGCGCCCATATTATCTGCGTGAGCAGTAAAGCAGGAAGTGGGCAGTACAGTTACTGGATGAATGGAGGATGGGAAGTATTTAAAGTTTGGTTGAACAGTGTTTTCTATCAGGTAAAAAGAGGACACGTGGTTAGCGCGGTCGTCCAGCAATTTATTTGGTGTTGAAGACTAATTCCATAGCCGAACCCAACACGGCTATCCCGACCCAGACACGAGGCACCGAGTCAACACGACACATGCACTCCGGCTCCCGTGATTCCCGCTCGGCTGGCGCTTGGCTTCTGTAGCCGAAGCCAATTGATAGACTCTGCCATTTATTTGTTTCGTATATAATCGCTATAAACTATTTTTTTAATATTTTCTCCACCACTCATTTTCTCCCCATCCGGATCACAGGCAGAGTAGCAACGGCGGCGCCTCCTCCTCCTTCCCCACCGGCGGCGGTGCCTCCTACCTCACGGCGGCCGCGACAGGTTCTCCCCCACAGTGGTGGCAGCTCCTCCTTCCAACCGGTGGCCGCGGCTGCTCCTCCCCCGTGTGCCCCCGCCTCGCGCGGATGCGGTCCGGCATCTGCGCGGCGACGCGGCCCGCCTCGCTCGGATGGTGACCCCGGCGGAGGAGCGACCGCCTCGCGTGGATGCCGGCCCCGACCGTGGAGCGACTCACCTCGCGTGGAACGATCGGTACGAGGTGGCGGCCCTCTCTCTGGTAGTGGTGGCGGAGCCTGTCTCCATGCTGGTGCCGCCCTCCCCGCGGCGGCGAACTTGAAGATAGGCGGCGGATCTGGCATCTCAACGTGCGGATCCGGATTCCTCTTTACTGCAGTCTCCTACCACGGCCTCCTGATTAGTGCAGTTCGCTGCTGTTCTTGGCTGCTGGAGAGGCCCCAATTATCATCATCCTGATCAATTCATATTATTGTTTGTGTTTTTGTAAATTATTAGCCTTGATATTACTGCAAATGGTTATCAGAAGCATACTCAGGAACATAAATTGCGGCAACCTCAATCCTGAATTATCGTAAATTTATCATGACAGATTTGTTTTATTATTATAGTAATCAAATAATCAGGGCATAAAATTGTGGTAACTTCCTACTCAAATTGTAGTCCGAGCAATAAGAATTATAACAATTCCATAGTTTGCAAGCATTGCTCCAACATGTCCCTATTCAAATTATCGTAAATTACCATGGCACATGGGCCTTATTATTATAGTAACCAAATACTTCCTAGCTAGCTGCACTTTGTATTATCGTAACACGTACATGTACACACTTCGGTACCTTTGCACATGGACGCCGCGACGAACATTTGCATTATCGTAATTCAATTTATTGTAAATATCAAAATTATAGTATGCATGGTAAATTAGTGTTGTTGTGATAGCAACAAGTTTATCAGAATTTCCTGACATGACGCCAAATTCTAGTAACTACCCATCCTGATTACCGTATCCAGTCATTTAAAATATCCAAATTATTGTATGGTAAATTTTAGTTCGGAATTGCTTGACACCAAACTGTGGTAATTCTACGACCTTGCTAACGTATTCTAGTAACCATGTACTTGCTTGGCACGCACGTACGTGTAGATAATATAATAGCTATGCAAGCTTTTTAGGTAGGAAATTAAATCCAACGGTAATCATGGGCAGGCAGTAACTGTAGGTGGACCAACGTAACCGTGTGGCTCAGCACATCGGCTCATTCGCCTCCGCGGCTTCCTGTGTCAGCGGCACGGAACTGGATCGTGAGGACCAGCAGGAGACACCTGGTGCGCTGCATTGGCTGGCTACATTTTATAGCCAGCTACGTAATATACTCTCTCTATATATATCTTATGTTCTGGAGCCACAGCAGACGCCGTCATGACTCATCAAGATGACAAATTTAAAGGTCTATTTGGCTCAATTAGCACTAAAAATTAGTAGTTAAAATTAGTACTACTAGATCAAACAGGTTTGTTAATTATTAGTTGAAAAGCTACGGAGTTCCATTAGCAAGTTCGGAGTTGCTAATAGATTCTAATAGTTTATATGCACCTTCAACTTACTATCCAACCACCTATTAGCAGTTGGATCCAAACAGCCACGGCTAAAATTAGCTAGCTAAAAATTAACGACCATTAGTTATTAGTCAGCTAATTTTTAGTGTTAATGAATCCGAATACGCCCTAAGACACCATGCGATTGTGATGCCGTCTCCTATGTAAACAGAAAAACATGATCTGGAACGGGCTGCCATCAACGTTTTGGGCCGTCAGCCCGCTCGTACTGTGGCACATCGCGCGAGCCAGATGGGTCCAGTAGTCGGGCTACAATTGGGCCGGTATGGCATGGGAGAGGCGAGGCGCACGGGCTACGGATGTTTTCTCTCAGGTTGCGACGTCCGTCACGGTCCAGCTTAGTTCTTCTCGTCGGCCCGTGGAGGCGTGGAACACGCATCCCAGAGCCTGTCTGTGGCCTGGCCGTGCCCGTGCGGCGGCGGTTTGTTGCGAATTTTGCTTTGTTCATCAAAATGCCTTGCAAAATTTGTCCGGATATGTTTTCAGTTTTCACTTAACCACAATCGAATCCAATCCAAACGAAATAAATAAAAGGTTGTTAAGATTTCGGGGGGTTTACAGTGGCGCCACGCTTAAAAGCGAACGGAATCTACGGGATCTCCTCGCCCGCCCCTCCCACGGCGACGCGTGACGGACGGGGCGCAGTGGCCGCGCAGGCGCCGCCATGTCGGCCCCGCCGTCCAATACTTCGCCTCCATCTACTACTACTACTCCTGCAGCCCCAGCCCGGTCGCCTCCTTCTCCAAGCATTCCAGAGCCGTCGACCACGTCCGCTGCAGCCGCCCCGTCGCTTCCATCACCCACGGTGCCGCCGGCCGCTCCACCACCACTGCAGGCGCCAGTAGGTCCGCCGCCGCCGCTGACCCCGGTTGCTCCGCAGGCTGTTTCTCCTCTTGCTGGCCCACCGGCGGCACCTTTGCCGCCAGTGTTTCCGCCGCCTGATCCTCCGGCTTCTTCGCCTCCCGCCCCGCCGCTTCCCTCGCCACCCGTGCTGCCGTCTGCTCCGCCGGTACTTTCACCTCCACCGCTGGCGCCAGCGGCACCAACTGATCCGCCGCCGTCTTCCCCTCCACCGGCACCACCAGCTGACCCGCCGGCGCCATCTACTCCACCCCCGCAACCAACACCATCTGCTCCGCCGGCTCCTCCCCCGCAATCACCAGTGACGCCTGCTGTTCCGCCGCCGGTGGCGTCTCCTCCTACGCCGCAGCCACCGGCGACACCAACTGCACCACCGGCGTCTCCTCCAATACCGCTGCCACCGGCGACACCAGCTGCACCACCGGAGTCTCCTCCTACGCCGCAGCCACCGGTGACACCAGCTGCACCACCGGCGTCTCCTCCTATACCGCAGCCACCGGCGACAGCAGCTGCACCACCGGCGTTTCCTCCTACGCCGCAGCAACCGGCGACACCAGCTGCTCCACCGGCGTTACCTTCTATACCACCGCTGCCACCAATACCTTCTCCGCCTGCACCAGTGGCGCCGCCCACGCCGTCAGCACCGCCCCCATCTCCACCGGGGACACCCCCGCCGGTGATGCCACCGCCGTTGCCTGCGCCATCAACACCGACGCCGTCTCCGCCAGTACTCCCTCCTCCATCGGCTCCAGTGATCCCTGCGCCACCAACAACGCCCACGCCGTCCCCTCCGATCATGCCGCCTTCACCATCAACGCCCGCTCCGTCGCCTCCAGTGACGCCAGCGCCACTAACGCCATCACCGCCATCCCCTGCGGTGCCAGCACCAGCGGCACCGTCCCCTACTCCTCCCGTGACGCCGGTACCACCCGCACCCACTCCTCCATCTCCGTCAACACCAGCACCACTATTGCCGTCGCCGCCTTCTCCGGTGACGCCAGTGCCACCTCCATTGCCGTCGCCGCCTTCTCCTGTGACGCCAGTGCCACCATTGCCGTCGCCGCCTGATCCCGTGACCCCAGTGCCAGCGCCAGTGCCGTCGCCGCCTTCTCCCGTAACGCCAGTGCCACCAGTGCCGTCTCCGCCTTCTCCAGTGACGCCATCTCCATCAATACCAGCGCCACCATTGCCTTCGCCGCCTCCCCCGGCGTCGCCCGAGCCGCCAAGGCCGTCACCACCTTCTCCAGCGACTCCATCTCCCCCAGGTGTCCCGGCCCCAAACATACCACCCGCGACGCCATCATCTCCACTCCGGCCAGATCCTCCAGCGGCGCCCAGACGGCGGCCCTCGCCGTCTCCTGTTCCGCCATCTCCTCACGCCCCTCCAGCTCCTCCCGGCGCAATTCCATCGTCCCCTCCTCCTGGTGTAATCCCGTCGCCCCCAAGTGATGGCCCTTCCTCGCCGTCATTCACACCTCCGGTGCCGTCATCGCCATCATCAGCTTCAAATGGGACTGTGATCGGCGTCTCCGTGGCGGTTGCAACGGTGGTCGTCCTCGGCCTCATAGCCGGCCTCATCTACTGCTGCTCCAAGAAGCGCCGCCAACGCCGCCGCAGCGCTCCGTCCGGTACGTATGCCAACACTCCCACACCATACCGCCATACGCTTGACACGCTCGCTCTGGCTTGGCCGGTGCAAGCGCACCAACGCAGTAGCTAGCAAGCTTTAGGTTTGTGCGCGCGCGTGAGTGCGTGAGTGCGCGCAGGCGTCAAGCAACGTAAGAAATCGCGTGCCCGCACGCCGGGCCCGCGGCTCTGACGACGCATCACGACGCGCACTCGCCACTCGTGCGCCGCCGGCGTACGTCACAGCAAGAACCTTTGCCGGTGTTGGTGACGATGGCGACACGTACACCATTGACCAGAGAGCTGGTTGTTGTCTTGTTGAAGCTGAACGGCCGGCCGACCGGTTTTCAGGATAAACCGTGTGCTCTTGCTCAATGTGCCTATTCAAGGCTTCTTTTTTGAAGTGCGTGACCCATGGCAACTTTGCCGCGTAAAAGTCGATCGTTGATGAACTCGTCGACGGAAACGACAATGGCTATACAAGTGTATACAATCTAGAGTTCTCTGCGTCATTGCCCACTTTATGTGTTTGATTCTCGCATACTCTTTTCTTGTTGCATTTCTGCTTCTAGATCGACTAGACTGTTAAGTCGTCGTCACAAATCATGACCCCAGTGACGACTGCTGACCAAAAGAGGTCAAAATTCCACGTATTAGTGTTTCGCGACACTGCGATCGTCAACGATTTTTTCAGCTTAGCTTTCTGCTGTTGTTGTTCTACCAGGGTTTTCAATTTCGGTATTGCAAAAATTTCGGCCACCACCGAAACTACCGAATTTCGTGAAATTCGGCCGAAATTTCGGCGAATTTTTTTTTAGAGACTAGCACATGAAGTATGCTTTTTCTAAAAAAAACATTTAAATCTAAACAAATATTAATATGATTTATGACTACACATCTATTGAATACAAAAATATGCAATATAAACTAAAAAAAATTAAGTCTAAAGTTATATAACACATGTATTAGTGTATTACAAAATTTCGGATTTTTCTTTCGGCTACCACGAAATTACCGAATTTCACAAAATTTCGCCGAAATTTTGAACCTCTAACATCCTCACATCCTCAGGCAACGTCTACGGGCCCCGGCTGCCGGTGTCGTCGTCGCACCAGCAATCGAAACCGCCGTCGTCAGCGCCATTACAGTCCACGCCGCAGTCGTACTCGCAGCAGATGCTCGGGCATCAGTCGTGGCAGACCAGCAGCGGCAGCGGCGCGCTCTCGGGTCCCCTGCGCCCGCCGCCCCCTCCTCCGCCGGTCACGGGCGGCACGGTGTCGTACGCGGAGCTGGTCGCGGCGACGGGCGGGTTCTCGGACGCGAACCTGCTCGGGCAGGGCGGGTTCGGGCACGTGTACCGCGGCACGCTGGAGGGCGCCGCCGGCGGCGAGGAGGTGGCCATCAAGCGGCTGCGGCCCGGGAGCGGGCAGGGCGACCGCGAGTTCCGCGCCGAGGTGGAGATCATCAGCCGAGTGCACCACCGCCACCTCGTCTCCCTCGTTGGCTACTGCATCCACGGCGACCAGCGCCTGCTCGTCTACGAGTACGTGCCCAACAAGACGCTCGAGCTCCACCTGCACGGTACGTGTCCATGTCCATGTCTATGCGTAGCGTAGCTCGCTTGCGCCGGCGCAGGTTTTGTTTGGCTGCCCGCCGGTTTGCATTGCACGGGGACGGCTCGCCTGACTGACATGGTTTTGCATGCATTGTTCCAGGGAGTTGTCGCCGGGCGCTGGATTGGCAGCAGAGGTGGAGGATCGCGCTTGGCTCGGCCAAGGGATTGGCCTACTTGCACGAGGACTGTAAGTCGCAGCACTCTGCTTGTCTGAATTTTTAGACTAGTTTGGATGTGTTGATGGGACGAGACTCTGTCTTGGTATATCAGGTGATCCTAAGATTATCCACCGTGACATCAAGGCGGCAAATATACTTCTGGATTACAATTTCGAGCCCAAGGTAAGTGATTTCAGCACATATCACATCGATTTATTCTTCGCCGGTGTCTGAATTTTGGATGTCATGCATGGATGCATTTGTCTGAAAACGAGCATTTGTTGTGCAGGTTTCAGACTTTGGGTTGGCCAAGATCCAGCCCGCAGATGACACTCACGTCTCCACGCGCGTCATGGGAACCTTCGGGTAAACCCGTTGCTCCGTAACATTTATATAGTGTCAGCAAGTGACTAAGAAGTTTATGACTGTATCTAGTAGGAACTAGAAAGCATTGTCAGTGATAAACTCGTTTTTCAGATACTTGGCGCCGGAGTACGCCACCACCGGCAAAGTAACGGACCGATCCGACGTCTACTCCTTCGGAGTGGTGCTTCTGGAACTGATAACAGGGATGACGCCTGTCCTGTCACCCGAGCCAGACAACGACGAGACTCTGGTTTCTTGGGTGAGTTACCCTGAATTCTGACTCGTTGTTCTGAATTTTGACTGAATGTTCATGCAGAGCTAGGTGACTAATTCTGCCATTCTTCTGCCGGTGAATATTTTTGGTGCAGTCAAGGCCCAGGCTGACAAGAGCTCTCGAAGAGGACGTCCTAGACGAGCTGCCCGACCCGAGCCTGGGCACCGATTACGACGGCGTCGACATGCGCCGGCTCATCGCCTGCGCCGCCGCCGCGGTGCGGACCACGGCCCGGTCCCGCCCGCGGATGAGCCAGGTGACCGACCGATCGCGGCCAAGCTGCGAGACACGATTTCATTCGCTGCAGATTTTTTGCAGGAAGGTTTGCTAACATCAGTGCACGTGCTGTTTTCATTCATGGACAAAGCAGATCGTGCGGTTCCTGGAGGGGCAGATGTCGGTGGAGGCCCTGAACGCCGGCGTGGCGCCGGGGCAGAGCGAGGTCGTGGACGACGGCGGCGCGGCCGAGCAGCTGCGGCGGATGAGGCGGATGGCGTTCGTGCCGGGGACCTCCTCTACCGGAGGCTTCCGCCTCACTGAGAACATGAGCAGAAGCTACGTGAGCGAGGCGACGAGCGAGTACGGGCTGCACCCGTCGTCGTCCAGCTCCAGCGACGACGACGCCGCCACGAGCGAGGCGGCGGCCAGCGCGCACGGGGCCACGAACCGGCCGCAGACCGCCGTGTCCAGCGCCGCAGTCGCGGTGGCGGGGAGGGAAGGACAGAGGTCCGGCGAGATCGGCGCCGCCGAGGGGATTACCCGCCGCACGCGGTCGGGACACACCGACGAGTGACGCAGCGTTTTTTTTTTCTTAAAAGTTTCTTCTTGGGCTTTTTATTTAACGTTCGTTATTTAGGGGGTACACAATACAGGCAATCAGGAATTCAAGTTAGTGGTAGGATTATGTTAAAAAAAGAGGTTAGTTGTAGGATTAGAACTTTTTCTTTTTTGAAACTGATGGATTAGAACTTTTCTAGCTTGGTCATATCATTTTGGTCCAAGGGTTTGCTAGACAAAATTGGTAGTAAATTTTTTGCTCAAAGTGCAGACTTTCAGTCAGTTTTGGAGAACACAGGATATTCGAGTGAGACGTAGCGGCTTGATTCGTCCCGTGATCGAGATTTGCTGTATGGAACTTTCTTGTTAGTCACATGCGCCTTTTTTGCTTCGCTGTGCTGCCAGATAGTTAGCATCCACTGGTGGCCACTTAGTTTAAGCTTTGATTGCAATCATTGCTACACCGGCCGGTCAAATTATCTATCTCTATCCAGACCCCTAAGTCCCCAACACCATACCGGCCTGTTCGCTTGTTGGTTTCAGCCAGCCCAAACCAGTCAGCCAACAGTGTTTTTCTCTCACAATAAACCAGCACCCGCCAGTCCAAACCAGCCCAGAAACCAACCAGCGAACAAGCCGCTCGGTAAAACTTCATTGTTAACAATTGACCCGTTCGGCTGGCTGAAACTTGACTGAAACTGACTAGTTGTGTGAGAGAGACATATTGTAGCGGCTGAAAGATGCACAGTGATTTGTGAGAGAAGCAGCCGGCTGGTCTGAAAATCAGACCAGAGAATGGCGCGAATAATAATAACTATGTTTCTATAAAGACTCTAAGATAACATCTAAATTTATATCTAACCTCTACCATTATGGATACTCTCGACTATAGTACCCTAAATCTACATCTAAATTACTCACATGTACTGTTATAAAAAAGGGGAAATTGGCTGGTGGACACCCACAGTGGTGGTCGTTTGCTGGCGGACACCCAAAGTGGAGTTGTATGCTAGAAGACACTCTGGTTTATTGTAATTATGCCAGAGGACACCGCGGGCCGGTTTCCATCGGTTGAGGAGAGTGAAAAATTCAGTTTGGACATCCGGTGCCCCTGAGCCACGTTTGGGTCTGGTTGGACCAGCTAATAACCGACCCAAACGTTATTAGCTCACTATCTGGACGCCCTGGATGCCACCACGTTCCGCTACGGCGTCCGCGTTGACCTCACCGCTTGGAACGTCGCGCCCCTTCGTTGCGCGGCCGAGTATCTGGAGATGACGGAGGAGCACGCCGAGGATAACCTCGCGGCGCGCGCAGAGGCCTACCTGAACCAGACCGTGCCGCGGCACCCCGGCGACGCCACCCAGGTGCTAAAGTCCTGCGAGGAGCTGCTGCCGCTCGCCGAGGACCTCGGCATTGTGTCCCGCTGCGTGGACGCCATCGCCTCGCGCTCATCGGCCGCGTCGCAGTCCTGGTTCGATGACCTGGCCGTGCTCGGCCTGCGCATGTGCAAGCGGGTGATGGCAGCCATGGCCGCGCGCGACGACGTCAGGGCGGAGGCCAGGGAGAGCTGCCTGGTGTCCTACACCAGGGGCGCCATCCCGGGGTTGTCGAGGTCCATGCGGCGGCGCCTCGCGTCCGCGCCGGTGTCCTCGGAGGTGGAGCAGAAGGAGCTCCTCGAGGTGGTGGTCGCCAGCCTCCCCACACACAAGTGCTCGGGGCGCGTGGTCACCGCCAAGTTTCTGTTTGCGTTGCTGCGCACGGCGCGCATCGGATGCAGCGCGCATGGCACTGGAACGGAAGGCCGCCACGCAGCTGCAACAGGCCACGCTGGAGGACGTGCTCATATTGAACTACTCCGGCACCGCGGAGACGCTCTACGACGTGGACTGCGTCCAGCGGATCATCAGGTATTTCCTCGCGGAGGAGGAGCCTGGCGGCGAGGCATCATCTTCGGCGGCGATCGAGGAGGAGGAAGCGGTGGCCGCGGAGGTGGCACGGCCGTCTGACGTGGTCATGGTGCAGGTGGCCAAGCTAGTGGATAGTTACCTCGCCGAGGTTGCGTCAGACGCCAACCTGAAGCCCGCCAAGTTCTGCGAGCTTGCGCTTTTGTTGCCCGACCATGCCCGTATCTACGACGATAGCGTCTACCACGCCGTCGACATCTACCTCAAGGTACGTGCACCACGGAGCATGTTGTCCACGTTAAAGGACAAAGAAAAAATTGTCTCCTTTTGAGCTGTCACTGCCAAAGACCTCATCTCTTTTGGCCATTGACGGGCTAATTTGCAGGCGCACCCGCGACTAACGACGGAGGAGCGGGACAGGGTGGTGGGTGTGGTGGACTGCCGGAAGCTGACGGTGGAGGCGTGCACGCACGCAGCGCAGAACGAGCGGCTCCCGCTGCGAGCGGTGCTGCAGGTGCTCTTCTTCGAGCAGCTGCAGCTTCGGCGTGCCATCACGAGCACGCTCCTCGCGCCCTCCGCCGGTGGCGCTCCTCGGGTAGGCCCCAGCGAGGCGGCGGCGTGGCGAGGGGCGACGGCGCTGGCGCAGGAGAGCCAGGTGCTGCGGCTAGACATGGACAGCGTGGCGAGCCGGGTGCAGGAGCTGGAGCGCGAGTGCTCTAGCATGCGCAGCGCCGACGGCGGCAGGGACGGGTCGAGGCACGCTGCGGGCGAGTGGAGGGCGCGGCACGGGTGCGAGTTCAATACGCAGGTGTGCGACTCGCACGCGCGGAACGTGATGGCGTCTAGGGCGTCCAGGATGGGGATGAGCCCAAACGTTATTGGACCAGCCGGTTAACTAGACCAGGCTTAGCTGGTCCGACCAGACCCAAACGTGGCTCAGGGGCATCGGATGTCCAAACTGAATTTTTCTCTCTCCTCAACCGGTGGAAACCGGCCCGCGGTGTCCTCTGTCATAATTACAACAAACCAGAGTGTCTTATATCATACAGCTCCACTTTGGGTGTCCGCCAATAAACGACCACCACTGTGGGTGCCGCCAGCCAATTTCCCCTATAAAAAATAGCCTCTAATCGTCATCTAAACTAACCATGTATGTCATAATAATAAAATATAATCTAAAATAACCTCTAAATTACTCAACTCTGATAGTATTAAAAACAGAATAGAGCAACATCTCGATTTGCATCTAAATTATACATTTCTAATATTAATAAAAATAATGCATAAATCTGCATCTAAACAACTACATCTAACACTCTGAAAAATAGCCCAAATCACTTCAAAAATGTGCTTGTAAATGATGTTTGTTATTGTAAACATAGAAATTTTTTTGATTAAAGTAATAAATGAATAATGTTTTGTCATCATTATCTATATCTATATCTATATCTATATATTCAGCGTGTTCGCTGGTTGGTGCTGGTGCTGGTTTGGGCTGGCTGCTGCTGGTTTTTTGTGAGAGGAAAACACTGTTGGCCGGTTGAATAAGCCTAGCCGAAACCAACAAGCGAACATGGTGATTATTTGATAATCTTAAACCCCATTAGAATTATATTTCCACGTTAAAGCCATCTATATCAACAGTCCACTGGCACATATCCATTCATAGCACATATAATCATGCACATATCTGTTCATGGCTATAATTTTTATACGCTCCCTCCAATTTTACATTTCCTGTTATTTTGAACAAGGTGAAATTCAAATTCTTACAATTTTGATTATCAATTTAATTTTAAAGATTTAGTCTAGACATCATATGTAGATTAGTCATAAAACCTACTTTAATAAAACAACAATAATAAGTTATAATAAAAAATGTATTTTGGAGGCTAGAATTGTGGAAAGGACTGGAGGAGGCAGCATTTGTATTCAGTTTGATCGGTTGCATTTGCTGTTTGGTTGTTGTTGCAGGCTGCAACTCTGCACCAACAGACAACAAAATCTTTATAAAAGAACAGCCAACAAAATAATAAAGGCAGCGATCAAGCTGATAAGCTCCAAATATTTTTTTAAAGAAATCATAAACAATTGCAAATAAAAATGATGCGCTTGCTCCCGCTGTGGCCCACGGTGTGGCCGCCACCTCATCACACATGCCGTCCCGTTCCGCGGGTAGTCTCTCCTTCCTTCCTTTCCCTGTGTCGTTCCTGCGCCCACCACAAAAACGTAACGCATCGCGACGGCTCCCCAACCCCAACTCCCCCCCCGGATTCTCTGGCCGGCCTCTCTCCCTTCCCCTTCCAGTCCCCGCACGCGAGAGCGAGATCGCCGCCCCGTGGCGGCCCTAGATCCCGATGGCGTCGCGCCGCCGCACCCTACTCAAGGTCATCATCCTCGGCGACAGCGGGTGAGCGCTTCGGATCTCCCTTCCCCCCTGCGAGGGCACTTTGCCTTTTGTCTCTCGCTGACCTCTGTTTTCCTGTGATCTAGGGTTGGGAAGACGTCCTTGATGAACCAGTATCCTGCGATTCGGATCGATTCTTGACAAGCTGACTTGATTTCGTTGAATCTTTTATTCTTCTAGTTGTTTGGTTTGGACTGTGTTTTCTTTGAGCTGTGATGTAATTCAGATATGTGAACAAGAAGTTCAGCAACCAGTACAAGGCTACGATTGGCGCGGATTTCCTCACCAAGGAGGTGCAGTTCGAGGATAGGCTCTTCACTCTGCAAGTAAGATTGGTTTGGTTCCCTTAGCCATATGCTGTGTCGTGCTATGCGAGTAGTTCGGTTTCTTTAGGTCAACTTCAGCCCCGATAGTCAATTAGTTTGTGAACTGATCAGCTGTGATATTTAAAAAGTGTAGGAGAGGATGTTTGCCATTGAACACCTGAATGCTTGCTTGTTAGGCCATGTCATCGTGCTTGTAGCGGCTGATTCAGTCTACACATATGCTGTTTTGCTTAGGCATTTCGCTCGCTTGCACTTGAAATATATAGCTCTAGTACTTGCTCCTGTTGACGAAAAGTCAGTTTTATCAATTTTATTACTAAATTGATTTACTGTATTGGCAACAATATAGTGAACTATTTCTGCTAGAAAATGCACGTCATAATTTTTCCATGAGAAAAACACTACTAGTAAATGGTGTACTTTTTAGACCTTCTAGGCATCTGCATTATTTTTCATTCTTTACTAGTGAACCAGATTTCACTGCTTATATTGGCATGATATTGTTTGATTAGCATAGGGGCACTTGGCAGCTACATTAGTAACCCTTCTTTATATTTTCCCGTAATCTTGTTCTCCGCTTAATTAACAAAGGACTGTTCAGATCATTTCAGACCTTCATATCATAACTGTCTAACTATTTAAAGTAGTTTCTTATGTTTTGGCTGCTTCTTAATAAAGCGCCATCTTCATCGAATCTATTGGGTACATAAGGAATCTGTGTAGATTCAGATTAATATCATGTGAAGAGAATTTTCTACCAGTCATCTTGTATCTGCTGGTTTATGGTGTTTAATATGTCTTTGTAGATATGGGACACTGCTGGTCAGGAAAGGTTTCAGAGTCTTGGCGTTGCATTCTACCGGGGAGCGGATTGTTGTGTCCTAGTCTATGATGTTAACTCTATGAAATCATTTGATAACCTGAACAACTGGCGTGAAGAGTTTCTAATTCAGGTGAAATATTTCCAATGCTTTATTAGTTCAGTCAACAATCCTGTTTTTTTTTTCTTTTTTTGTCTAACTTTGGATGTTTCCCTTTGCAGGCGAGCCCATCAGATCCTGATAATTTCCCTTTTGTTCTGTTGGGTAACAAAGTTGATGTAGATGGTGGCAACAGCCGAGTGGTAAATACCACTACACGATTTGCTCTCTGGATAAATTCTTCTCTTCAACTAGATTGTACTGATTAGAAATGTCATTTTAGGTATCGGAGAAAAAGGCAAAAGCTTGGTGTGCTTCTAAAGGGAACATCCCCTACTTTGAGACATCTGCTAAGGATGGAACGAATGTGGAAGATGCCTTCCAGTGTATCGTAAAGAACGCTCTGAAGAATGAACCAGAGGAAGAATTGTAAGCACACTGTGATTCTCCTTTCTCTGTATGTTTGATTGACATTTGACAGTACTGTTTTTATGTGGCATTAGTCTTTGCAAGTACTAGAAAACGGAGCACTGCAGTAAGAGTAGTTATGTTTGGAATATCAATTGGTCCTTCAGTTGGGTCTTTTGCTCCAGTTGTTAGTCATCAACAAAATTAGTCGCTTTTTGTTGATCCTCTTTTTGGGGGTGTATTTGCATCGTACCAGGACTAGCATCATTTGCTGCAATAAGACTACAGTAGTAACATTTTGGGAAAAATAAACTTCTTCTGTTGGTCACTTTTCAGTATTATCCATGTCAAATCATCAACCATGTGCTGGTCCTTTTTGTGGGGGATATGTTTGCATAGTTTCAGGATTAGCACTATTCGTTTCTTTCTTTTGGTTGTATTTCTTTCCGTGCCTCCTTTTTTGATCTTTATCGATTTGTTCTTGAAGGTATGTGCCAGATACCGTGGACGTGGTGGGTGGCTACCGGGCCCAGAGATCATCTGGTTGTTGTTAAGGCATGAGGCATCACGAGGGCGTTGTGATCATCACCGGCTATGCAGTGACCAAACAATACCTTTGACATTGCTGGGCCTCCATGGCTATCTACGGATCCGTATTCCATTTGTTACCTTCCAGTCTCCTGCTATGTACCCAAGGGCGCCTGCCCATGCTGTCAATCCGTGGACTTTGTGCAGTTTCATCAGTAGCGTCATATCTTGTGAATACAATTGGGCAAAATAAGAGGAAGTGTAAACTAAAGTTCATCATTTATGGTTTTGTGTGGGACGAGTATGAATTTGTCTGTCTGGCAATCGCCTTTTCCTCGCTATCTGCTTCAATGCGAGTTACTACACCCGTTCTCGCTAGAAAATAGATGTTATTAATTGTTAAAGAATCCACATCTCTCGCCTGAGTGTTTTGAGGTCTCCGGACACCAGATTTTATTTCTTGGCATCTTCTTCCTCCTGACGTGTGGCTGCTGCACACTGTCCTGCTGCGGCGTAGTAGGTTTTTGCTGGAGCTCCACGGCTGCGAGAGCTACCGTGCCCACGGCGATCTCTGTCTTCCCCTACCCCGCTGCTGTCAAGGCCATGGTCGCCCCCGTCCAAACCTGGCCCGGCCGTCTCCTTCGTCCCCCACTACGGCGGCGCACCACCGTCGTCCCCGCCGCTTGGCCTGCTTGCTTTTCCAAAAGTTTCTTCTAAGCCCGTCAGAGATGCAGAAGAAAAGAGAGACGAAGACAAGGAAAGAGAAATCGAGTTTGGGCCCGGCCGCCTCCTTTGTCGCCCACTACGGCGGCGCACCACCGTCGTCCACGCCGCTTGGCCTTCTTGCCTTTCCAAAAGTTTCTTCTAAGCCTGTCAGAGATGCAGAAGGAAAGAGAAATCGAGTGAACACTCTAGTGATGTGTAGCTTTTCTGTTGTTAAATGCCTCCTCTTATGGAAAGTGGCACCCAGTTATCACTATATGCAAGACGCGTCTGCAAATTCAGTAGCCATCCTTTGAAAGCCATTTGGAGCAAATAGGCAATCAAAATCCAAAACCCAAAACGTTCTCAAAAGTCGAAAGACTTCACCTTGCCGATGTCGACTCGTTCTCATATGCCTGTTCGTTTGCGCAGCGCCGATAAAGGCACGTTGAAAGCGAGGAAAAATGAAGGTTTTTTGTTTAAAAAATCGAAAAAAACGGCGCAGGCCCGTGCACGTCCCGTCCGGCAGCCGGGGGCGGGCAGTGAGCACGCATGAGAACACGGCCGGCGGGCTAACCGGCTAAACGAACGTGAAGGACGCGGCCCGCGCACGGCTGTCGACAGATCCTTTGCCGTGCTGTCTAGCTAACCATTCTCCCCACGTTTTCCCTTCGCCCAATCACGCGCGCAAATCCCGCTACGTTACACCACTGACCACCCTCCCTGTCCGGCCGCCCCCGGCCCCGGGCAGCGGGGCATCGCCATATATATCAGGCGCCGCGCACGACGGTGGGACGTGGCAGCGCGCATTTGGCACACACTCGTACGTCGCAGGGCTAGCTGTGAAGTGTAGGCGGCGGCGGCAGCAGGTAATGGCGATGGCGCCGGCAGCAGCAAGCCGAGCTACTGGTGGCTCAGCCCCTACTCGCTTGATCTCCAACAGCAGCTTCTTGGTGCCACCTCCCATTCGGCTGCCACGTCGCGCCGGCGGCGGCGGGCAGAGGGCCATGCTCCTCGGCGTCGGGCGGCGCGCCGACAACGGCTCGTCCTCCTCTGAGGGCGGTCGGCTGGTGGACGAGGGCATGGCGACGCTGCGGCGGCGCATCCGCGAGGCGCGGGCGGAGTCGTCAGAGGACGATGACATTTTTGACAATGACGTCGATGTCGGCGGCGCCGGCATCCCGCTGCCGACTGAGTGGACGGAGCTGGAGCGGCGGCACCACGGGAGCTACCTGGCGGGCGTGCGCAGCGCGGTCGGCCTTCTCGAGGTGCTCCTCGTGAACACACGCCCGGGGCTCGGCGCCGGCTTGCTGGCCATGCTGCTGCTCGGCGTGCCGGCGTCGCTGTTCCTCGTCTGCGCCTGCGCGCAGCTGATCCAGGCCGCTGGTTCTGTCTGGTCCGGATGAATTCGTCCCAGAGATCCATTATAGATCTCTAAATTGATTGCGCGTATAAACTGTTTTGCAACTTCAGTTTATAGAGCTGATAAATTCCTCTGTCGACAAAAGGATTGGTTGGCAAATTCTTCAGTTAACAAAAATATCACAGTATAGTAGGCAAGAAGCCAACACCAAATGATTGAATTTGACAGAAGCACAAATTCAGAGCTGATAAATAATTTGAACTGATAGTCTCAACGGTTTGACTGACCCTCTAACCCTCAGTACCACCACCAGAAAGACAATCGAACAGATTTGTTTTAACGCAAGCCGACCGTGCCATACCTACATGAAAAATGAACAAACCGTTTGTATTCGGCTATTCGCCTCAGTTTGAGCAGCACCCAACTCTCTTCATCGCAGACACGTCATCCTTCACGTTTATCTTCTCCCCTTTGCCTGGGGCAGCCGCGCCATCCTCTGGTGCCTCCACCGTCTTCTTGCTCACGATCTGGTATATCTGGGTCAGCACCTCTGAGAATGCGTTGTCCACGTTGGTGGCATCGAGGGCAGACGTTTCCATGAAGTACATGGATTCGGCCTCGGCAAACTCCTTGGCGTCATCAGTTGAGACGGCCACCAAGTGGCGGAGATCAGACTTGTTGCCAATCAGCATCACAACGATGCTTTGGTCAGTGTGGTCTCTGAGCTCCCTTAGCCAACGGCCCACGTTGTCGAATGTAGCATGGCGGGTGACATCATAGACAAGCAATGCCCCTACAGCTCCTCGGTAATAGGCACTTGTAATAGCACGGTACCTGAAAAACCAGCAGAAAACAATGAGAGAAGATAATATAAATGGACACTACCTTTCCTTTCTATCTTGTGATGGTTCTGCAAATGAGACCGGACATGTCAATCTCCTAGGAGAGAGGTAAACCAGACTGAATTGCAAATCCACCTCAAAACAGATGTGGACATCTCCAGAGTTTTTGCAGCTACTAGTTATAACTTATAAGTAGTGACCATTCTAGATCCACTTAATTCAGCAACATGGTCAATTGTAGTTTCAAATGGTGTGCCTAGGAAAACACACACGCCCTGAATATAGTATTGCTAACCAACCTCTGACAGGGCTGTTCTTAGCTGATTTGTCCAAACTCCAAACAAAGTTCTAGCACAAAAAAAAGAAGAAAAAAAAATTCCTGATTTAACTAGCTGGGTGACATACTGATATTTAATCATCTCAAACAGTTTATGAGATGCTAAACTAATGAAAAAAGTAAAAGGAAATACGCTCATTCAGTACAATTAACATTGTGATGGATACAAGCTAATTTGTACCTTCCAGAAGCCATCACCACCACCACAACAACAATAACAACAACAACAACAACAAAGCCTTTAAGTCCCAAACAAGTTGGGGTAGGCTAGAGTTGAAACCCAACAGAAACAATTAAGGTTCAGGCACATGAATAGCTGTCTTCCAAGCACTCCTATCTAAGGCTAAGTCTTTAGGTATATTCCATCCTTTCAAGTCTCCTTTTATTGCCTCTACCCAAGTCAACTTCGGTCTTCCTCTGCCTCTCTTCACGTTACTATCCTGACTTAGGATTCCACTACGCACCGGTGCATCTGGAGGTCTCCGTTGCACATGTCCAAACCATCTCAACCGGTGTTGAATAAGCTTTTCTTCAATTGGCGCTACCCCTAATCTCTCACGTATATCATCGTTCCGAACTCGATCCCTTCTTGTATGACCGCAAATCCAACGCAACATACGCATTTCCGCGACACTTAGCTATTGAATATGTCGTCTTTTCGTAGGCCAACATTCTGCACCATACAACGTAGCAGGTCTAATCGACGTCCTATAAAACTTGCCTTTTAGCTTCTGTGGTACCCTTTTGTCACATAGGACACCAGACGCTTGCCGCCACTTCATCCACCCTGCTTTGATTCTATGGCTAACATCTTCATCAATATCCCCGTCCCTCTGTAGCATTGATTCTAAATATCGAAAAGTATCCTTCATAGGCACTACTTGACCTTCCAAACTAACATCTTCCTCCTCCCAAGTAGTAGTGCCGAAGTCACATCTCATATACTCAGTTTTAGTTCTACTAAGTCTAAAACCTTTGGACTCCAAAGTCTCCCGCCATAACTTCAGTTTCTGATTCACTCATGTCCGGCTTTCATCAACTAGCACTACATCGTCCGCGAAAAGCATACACCAAGGGATGTCCCCTTGTATGTCCCTTGTGACCTCATCCATCACTAAAGCAAACAAATAAGGGCTCAAAGCTGACCCTTGATGTAGTCCTATCCTAATCGGGAAGTCATCCGTGTCTCCATCACTTGTTCGAACTCTAGTCACAACATTGTTGTATATGTCCTTAATGAGCCCGACATACTTCGTTGGGACTTTATGTTTGTCCAAAGCCCACCACATAACATTCCTTGGTATTTTATCATAAGCCTTCTCCAAGTCAATAAAAACCATGTGTAGGTCCTTCTTCTTCTCCCTATACCGCTCCATAACTTGTCTTATTAAGAAAATGGCTTCCATGGTTGACCTTCCGGGCATGAAACCAAATTGGTTCATAGAGACCCGCGTTATTGCTCTCAAGCGATGCTCGATAACTCTCTCCCATAGCTTCATAGTATGGCTCATCAACTTAATTCCCCGGTAATTTATACAACTTTGAATATCCCCTTTATTCTTGTAAATCGGTACCAATATACTTCTCCTCCACTCATCAGGCATCTTGTTCGATCGAAAAATATGGTTGAACAGCTTGGTTAACCATACTACAGCTATGTCCCCGAGGCATCTCCACACCTCGATTGGGATACCATCCGGTCCCATCGCCTTACCTCCTTTCATCCTTTTCAACGCCTCTCTGACCTCAGATTCTTGGATTCTCCGCACAAAGCGCCTATTGGTGTCATCAAAAGAGTCATCCAACTGAAAGGTTGTGTCCATATTCTCACCATTGAACAATTTATCAAAATACTCTTGCCATCGATGTCGGATCTCATCCTCCTTTACCAAGAGATGCTCCCTTTCATCCTTAATGTACTTAACTTGGTTGAAGTCCCGTGTCTTTCTCTCACGAACCCTAGCCATCCTATAAATGTCCTTCTCTCCTTCCTTCGTACTCAAATGTTGGTAAAGATCCTCGTACGCTCTACCCTTTGCCACACTTACAACTCGCTTTGCAGTCTTCTTTGCCACCTTGTACTTCTCTATGTTGTCCGCACTCCTGTCATGGTACAAGAGTCTATAGCATTCTTTCTTCTCCTTAATAGCCCTTTGAACTTCCTCGTTCCACCACCAAGTATCTTTAGCCTCGCGTCCCCTTCCTTTGGTTACTCCACACACCTCTGAGGCTACCTTTTGAATGTTGGTTGCCATCTTGTCCCACATATTGTTTATGTCGTCTTCTTCCTTCCAAGAGCCCTCTTTGATAACCATTTCCCTAAATACCTCTGACGTCTCCCCTTTCAGTTTCCACCACTTTATTCTTTCAATCTTAGCTTGTTTATCCCTACGGGCACGCACTTGAAAACGAAAATCTGCCATCAAAAGCTTATGTTGAGAAACAACACACTCCCCTGGTATCACCTTGCAATCCAAGCATGCTCGTTTGTCCTTTCTTCTTGTGAGGACAAAGTCAATCTGGCTACAGTGTTGTCCGCTACTGAAGGTCACTAGATGAGATTCTCTCTTTCTAAAGAAAGTGTTGGCTATCATCAGGTCAAAAGCTACCGCGAAGTCCAGAACTTCCTCCCCCTCTTGATTCCTACTACCATACCCAAAACCTCCATGAACCGCCTCAAAACCTGCGCTTGTAGTACCTACATGTCCATTAAGATCTCCTCCTATAAAAAGCTTCTCACTACTAGGTATAGCTCTAACCAGGCCATCTAAGTCTTCCCAGAACTGTCTCTTAACACTCTCATCGAGGCCTACTTGGGGGGCATACGCACTAATTACGTTCAATACCATATCACCAACGACAAGCTTGACTAAGATAATCCTATCTCCTTGCCTTCTCACTCCCACCACACCATTCTTGAGGCTCTTATCAATCAAAACTCCTACTCCATTTCTATTCGCGACTGTCCCTGTGTACCAAAGCTTGAAACCTGTATTGTCCACCTCCTTCGTCTTCTGACCCTTCCATTTAGTCTCTTGAACGCATAATATATTTACACGCCTCCTAGTCGCGGTATCAACTAATTCTCTTAACTTACCTGTAAGTGACCCTACATTCCAACTACCTAAACGGATCCTAGTTGGTTCCCTTCGCACCCGTCGACTCTGATGCGAAGACCCTTGCTCATTTTTCACTACACCCGGGCGCCGGACTAAATACATGAAGCTGTTTGGCTTATAAACGAACTGTGTAACTGCATGTTTGCTTATTGTATAGAAATGAAACATCACAAAGAAAAAAGTTTGTTTATCGGCATCCCCTGTCTGAAAAATCTGAAGTTGAGGCAAGACAATTCTCACAAATATACAATTCTGGAGCATTAACCCTCAACTTCTCCCACCTTAAAAAATCAAAATGTAAGTTGTTTTAGTCTTTGTCGTAAGACAAACTTATCTAACTTTGACCAAGTTTATAGAAAAATGCACCAACATTTAGAGCATAAAAAATCACTAAAATCACCCTGAAATATGTCTTAATAGTGCATTTTTTTGGTATCCTAGATGTTGGTACATTTTTCTACAGATTTGGCCAAAGTAAAATGTTGGACAAAACTAAAAGTTTAGCATGGCTGAACAGTTAGTAGCATCAAACTCATCTAGTTGTCTAAACTTTCTGATTCTTCAACAGCGAGCAGTTGGCATCAAGTTTGAAGTGAGATCTCTTGATAACATAGTTCCAAAATATGACAACCTACATAGCCCCTATTTTGTCTGGGAAGGAAGCAGAGCCACAAATAGAATGGATAGACACCGAAGGACAAAGAAATTTACCCGTGCTGCTGTGCAGTTGCCAACAAGGTAAGACAGGAAACGACATATCAACCACCAAAGATCAAAATGTGCCCACCCATCTACCTAGTAGAAACAGCTAATAGACATCTGAACCACACAAGTGATTGACCACCCCTAAGATCCCGTCTTTCACAAAATCTTGCCAACGCAGCGATTTTACTCGCGGTAAATATCAGCATATATGGAAATCGCCTCCAGATCACCAATCGTGGCAATTGACAAAATAGCGTTACGAAATTGGGCTCCCTAAACAAGCAACCGAGACCAAACTAAGGCAGCCTCCCAAGATCAAGCAAAGGAGGCTCCCAAGATCACATTTTGCTCACCACTGGCGGAGCGCACGAGAAAGTAGAGAACAAATCTACACGAATGCATCGCGGACGCCAAGCGAAGATGTTCAGAGCAGATCAAAGGGTACCTCTCCTGGCCGGCGGTGTCCCAAATCTGGGCCTTGATGACCTTGCCGTCGACCTGGAGACTGCGGGTGGCGAACTCGACGCCGATGGTGGACTTGGACTCGAGGCTGAACTCGTTCTTGGTGAAGCGGGAGAGGAGGTTGGACTTGCCGACGCCGGAGTCGCCGATGAGCACTACCTTGAAGAGGTAGTCGTAGTCGTCCTCCGCCCGGTACCCGCCTCCGTTGGCAGCCATTGCTTCCCTTCCCCTCCTCAGGCAGAGGTTGGCTGCTGCTAGCCTGCTAGCGTAGGCGAGGTGGGGTTTTGGGTCTGGATCTCGCTGGAGCCGGGTGGTGCAGTGTCACTGGAATTGGGAGCGGTGCCAGTGAGGCGGCAATCAAGTAGTGGAGCAGTACTAGTATTTACCAAAGGGTTGAAGACGGAAGAGTGGTTGGCAGTGTTTACTTTCGGTTCTGAACTTTTAAAACTCCACATGTTTTGGTGATATAGAAGATGGACCTTTTGCTTGTGCACAAGGCTGCACAACTTCTCCTTTTACACAGTTCGAAATAAAAGGGAATGGCTGTCTCTTTTTATTTAAATAAAATTGTACTGTCATTTCAACTTTGTTAGAGGATAAAAACATATCAAGTTTGATTAAAATTATAGAAAAGTTTATAAAGATTTATAACATTAAATAGGTACAGTATAAAAATAATTAATGAAGAATCTAATGATATTTATTTGATATAAAAAATATTATTATTTTATTATATAAATTTAGTTAAATTTGAGATGCTTCGACTCCACGAACATTGGAATGACTTATAATTTGAGGCAAATAGAGTATACTATTAGTAGAGGATGCAACCACTAATTATATTTATGTTTATAATATTTAAACTAGTTATTTTCATTTTTTATATTTGTTTTTTCTGTTTCTTTTATTTAAAATTCATGCATGAATCTAATAGCTCCAACCTTTCAGGGCCCGTTTGGTAGGGCTTGAGCTCCAACTCTAACCAAAACAGCTTTGGCTTTGGCTCCGCTGAAGGAGGAGGAGCATCAGAAGTGGAGCTATTGTTGTTTTCGTAAAACGTTCGGTAAAACGGCTTCTCTTAGTGGATAAAGAGAATGAAATGTCTATAATGCATTTTTTCTTATTTTGTTTCTTTTCTTTTTTTTTTCTTTTTTCCCCTTGCTTCCGTCTTCACGACGGACTCGTGAGGAGAACTCAGTTCGTGTGCTCTGCGGGTGTGCAGGCCACCCGTCCGGGTTCGATGCCCAGCATCGGCACCGGGTGTCTCACCGGGAACAATGTTTTTCTTCGTAATTTCTGTTGTTTCGTACGAATGTGCCATCACTGTCGTATCTTTCAGCCGTATTATTTAAGCCCTAGATATAGGTTGTAGATCTATCTTACGTACTAGAGATGTTTAAGTGTGTTTGTCTCTAAGCCATAGATATATGTTGTAGATCTAGCTTGTGTTGGGTACTAGGGGTGTTTAAGTGTGTTTGTCTCTAAGCCCTAGATATAGGTGGTAGATCTAACTTACGTATTAGAGGTGTTTAAGGCTACGCTCGCTTGCCTTATAATTCATACTTTTTAGCTGGTTTGTTTAGCCGTAACCGTGTTTTTCTTTCACAGTAAATTAAATGAAACAGTATTTCAATTTATTTTTTTGGTGGTGTTCGCTGGTCTGGAGGAAACCAGCCAGCCGGCTGGTTCCCCTCATGCTGCACTATTCATCTATTCAGCCGAACAGTGTTTTTCTCTCACAACAAACTAGCCGGAACAATATTTTTCAGTCAAGTTTCAGACGAACAAACGGGGCCTAAAGCGAACCGGACTGAGTGTGTTTAGGTGAGTAGGTGTGTGTTGTGAGTTACTACGTGTTCAGATACTACGGCTTGGATTCGAAGGTCAAGGCAATAAAAAAACGACCGACTCGTGAGGCTGGACGATGCGTCTCGGCCGGATTCCTCCGTCCGGCGCCGTGGCACCTCCGTGCGGCCGCGGCCCAACGTCCCGTCCTACGTGCGCTCATGCTCCGCCGTACATGGCGTCCGCTCGCTCTGGCAGCTCCGCGAGGCCGCGCCCCGGCGACCCCGGCGTCAGCCCGCTCCGGCAGCTCCGTGCGGCCGCGCCCCGGCTTCCTCGTCCTTCGCGCGGCGCGGCCATGGCGCCCCGGCTTCCCCGCTCCGCCGTCCATGGCGTCCTTCGCATGGGCCGGCCACTCTGCTCCGGTCCGTCTGCGCCGCGATTCATGTCCGCGCCGGCGACTTCGTCCCACCTCGGCTACTCCGTCCACGCGCCGCCGCGCTACCACGGCCTGCCTACGAGCTCGGTGCAGAGGGCAAAAGGAGATCTCGACTCGCGAGCAGGTAAGGAGCCGGTGAAGCTCGTTTTTTTTGGCTTCGTCTGACACCGACACTGTGTGAGACCGCGATATCCGGAGCTTCTCGCGAGGAGCTCTTGCATTTTCAGGCGTTTGGCTACTCTGATTTGACCCAATAAAAAACTGACTTGACTAGTACATCGAATATGCTCGGGCCCTGATTTTCGATCTGCAACAATCATTAGGGCTTCGTTTAGATGCTGAAAAAATTTCAAACCGATAAATAGTATCATCTTCGTCTTATTTGACAAATATTGTCCAATCGTGGACCAACTAGGCTCAAAAGATTCATCTCATGATTTCCAACTAAACTGTGTAATTAGTTATTTTTTTTATCTACATTTAATACTCCATGCAAGCGGCTAAAAATTGATGTGATGAAGAAAAAGTAAAAAAACTTGGAATTTTGGTGGCATCTAAACAAGGCCTAGATCAGACACGTGAACCTAAAATCTGACCTAACCAGGAAATAGCCCAATATGACAATTGGGTGGCACAAGTAAAACAAAACGACCGGTGCCATTCTCAAGCTATCCGCACTCGTCGACCTCTATTTCTATTTCTAAAAAAAAAATATTCTATCTTAGTCATCGAGATTCTCTACTCTATACTTATTTCTCCCGCACCCATGTTATCTCTATCCCATATTCTATACCAACTACTCCATATTTTATTCTCTCCCTCCCTCTTTCTCTCTCCACAACACTCTCTCTCTCTCTTATTGCTACAGTGATGCTACAGTGTTTTAACGGGATGCTCTCGCGCAGTCTGTGGCGGTCTGCTGTGCTGGTACACTCCCGGACCGTTTACAGGAGCGCGGTGCGCACCACGCGCACGCTACCGGTAGCGTACCGGTAGCTTTAGCGCTGCCTGGTGCGGACAGCCTCAAGTCGAGCTCGGTCCAACCAAAAAATGTTTTTTTAGCGTGGTCCAGACCCGACCCGATACTTGAACAGGTTTAGGTTAGACACAAAACTAGGGTTGGATTTGGGAGCATCAAATTAGGATTGGCGATCTAACCATCTCCAAAGGCTCTCTCCTCTCATCCTTAAGCTTAGAGAGCAATATGGATGGGCGACTTGGTAGTGGTAGGGAATGTGAAGTATAGTGTCGAGTATACCATGACTCTATGGGCCGTGGGTGTAGATGACCGCCATTTGATAGGTGCTAGAGGGCATTATGCAACAGTAAAGATGAGCTCAACTAGTGTAGCGGCGGCTAACAATGACGGATATAGTAACGTGAGCTACGGGTGATAGGATAGGAAGATGGGTAGTGAATTGGTTTGCTAGCTCGAAGAAAGTGCATTGAAGGGAGAAAGAAGTACAAAGCCAAAGGATGAATACGAGTAGTTGGTACTCGATCTGGTTGGAGAAAAGGAAAATCAAACGAGTATGGTATAGAGAAACATGGTAAAAAAATCTGGTCTATTGCACTGAGGACTCAAATATCGAGTTTGATAAACTTTGGTCTATGTATGAGTAATAAATAAATGTGGTTATTAGAGGTGTCTATTTTCCTTTAGTGTGGGGAGAATTCTTTTTAGAAAGGTGTCGGTGTTTTGTAAACCAGACTAATGCATTTATACGATTGTCGCACTGCTCTAGAAAGATGATGGTAGCATCCAAAAGACACGAGGATTTATACTGGTTCAGGCCGAAGCCCTACGTTCAGTCTCAGAGATGATCGAGTGTGTGTTCCTCGTTTGAATGCTCTAAAGTTCTTATAATGGGGGTGCAAGAATGGTGAAGACGTAGGAGAGCTAGAGCTAGAAGATGGACAACCCGAATAAGAGCTTCGAGGGTCCAGGAATGATGAAGATGATAAAGAGATGTCTGCAAGGGTGCCCTGGCTGTCGTTATATAGAATCTGGGTCTAGGTCACATACAAAGAAGGAGGTTGTCCCGACCGAGGGGGCGTGAGTCTAAGGGGGGGGAACCTAGCTAACTTGGCTTGCAAGTAACGCCGTCTTGTGGTGCACATCTGGACGTGGTTGTCGTCATGATCCTGTGTCCACGTCGCGGCATGGTGTGACGTGGTGCCATAGTGCCGTTTGTGGTGGCACCGTGGGCACGTCGGTATTTCGTCAGCCGTCCTGCACGACGTGGTCTTCGTCGTGGCCTTCGTCATCGCTTCCTGATCTCCCGGGGGCGTCGTACAGGAGTTGGTAGCCGCCCCCAGGTCGTTGGTCATCTTGTTAGCCTGTGGAGTTGGTGGCCACGATTCCGGGCTCCGGGGTCATGGCCCCTATTGGCTTGGATGGCCTCTAATTCAAGGCCACCGTCGTGGATCTTATCCCGTAGTGGGTGGAGTCGTACATGTGTCTCGTCGGGCCGTATTTGGGCGATGGGTCACCGTACTGGCTGTCACCGTTTGGCGGTGTTATCTTATCTCTGCTGCATGGCGCAGGGATGGAGTCTGACTGGATCGACCTTGCGGGGTCAGTCCGGCGTGACTGCTCCTGTCAGAGCAGGCACGCTTGGCTAGACTCGATCTCTCCCCGTTCTTCCCAAGGGCTGGGACGTGGAATGGTTGTGAGTCCTCGTGCGGCTGCCGAGGCAGATGGAGGGGTCGCGGCGACCCCTGGCCTTAGTGTTTGGCCCGATCCGCTTAGCTTAGCTGGGCCTCGATCGTTTGGGCTTATACTTGCTAGCGTACCGTGGGCCGCCCGAGCGGCTATCTAATATGTGCCTTGAGATATCCGGAGTATCATAGCCCCGACAAAAGGATTGTGGGGAGAATTCTTTTGTTCTAAAATATATGTAACAAAAAACATACTTAATACTTATATTATGTTCACCAAGCTTATAAAAATATACTTAATAAATGAGATATTTTGTGATGAATTAAAAAATAGTTTTTGGAATAAAAGTGTTCTCAGCGATCGTACGTACTGTCGCTGTATAAATCGATACAGCAGCGCTAGGTTGTGGCTGCTGCGAATTTTGAAGATTGTGTGCCTATTGTCAATGTCATTCATGTCAATGAGCGCATTTCATCAACATGCTAGGTTGGATCCGTATCGGCAGGTTTTGGGTGTGGCAAACTCGGAAGCTCTGCCTAGCCGGACACGGAAAAGATAAAATTATTGTGCACGGTCTAAGTTGACTAGTTTTTTTTTTTTTTTGAAAAATGGACTTTGGAATAAAACCATAAATGAATCGGCTAGCGGCACGTGGTTTTTGTGAGGTGGATAGCGCAACCAGGAGAATTGGAGCATACGCTCGTGAGATCGCGGGCGGCGGGCCGGTCGGTTGCTCGGCTCGGCCGGCGTCGGCGGTATCCTCGTTGGCTCGCCCACCCGGCCACCGCGCACCGACGGGCGACGATTCGGGACGCCGATATGCCGCGACCGGTCGCGCAGACGCATAGCGCGCGACCCCCAGCCCCTGCGGACAACCAGCGACCAATCCCACACCCCCGCTCCTTTCTATTTTCAGGTGATATATCCATCTGCTGCCAGCCGCCACCAGTTAGCAGCTGCCGCCTCCTCACCGGGCCGCACGTCGAATTGATCGGACGGCGGGGCTGGGGGTGTCCGTTTCCAGCGTCATCGATCGCGAGCTCTGCCGTGTGCCCTGTCTTCTCCGTCTCGCCGACTCGCCATCTCCCTCCGTTTCGTCAGAATGCATGTACACGGGGAGATGGCGACTGGGCCAGGCGTACTACGCCGATTTTGAGGACACCGGTTGCTAAAGATCTGCTGGAATCCCGCGACCAACTGAAATTAAAAGCAAAACTGAATCTGAAACTGAAAGGAAAACTGAAGCTGAAAGTGAAACTGAAACTGACATATCCATCTACTGTCGTAACTGAATCTGAAACTGAAAGGCTGAAAAACTGAGTCTCAAAACTCATAATGCAAAATTAAACTGAAATAACAAAAAATCTGAAACTGAAAGGCCGAAAAACTGAGTCTCAAAACTCATAATACAAAATTAAACTGAAATAATAAAAAAAGAACCTGAAATTGACAACTATGCAACGAAGATTACTAAAAGATAATACTGAAATTGTAAAACTGAAATAACCAAAAAAAAGGAACCTGAAATTGACGTCGGCTCGCCGCGAACAGCAACAACGGCGGCTTCGGGTGAGGAGCTTGTGTCCACGGCGGCCAGCGCGTCGTCGAGGTCCTGTCCTCGGGACGCGGCGCGAGGAAGTTGGCGCGGCCGAGGCTCGGTTGGAGGTGGCGCCGAAGACCGGCGGATCCAGGCGGCGCAGCTGCCAGTGGCAGCGACACCCAGAGCGGCGAAGACTTCAGGGACCAACGAGGCGGGGCTCCGATGCCGCTTGAGCCGCGCCGCGGCAGCCTCCACCGGGGAGTGTCGAAGGAGAAAGAGGAGGCCGAGCTGCCGAAACGGAAAGGAGATAGGCCGCACGTACTGTGGAACAAGTATTGGGCCGGGCTCGTCTCGGAGAGGTCGTGCGGTCGCTACCGAGCGCTACCAGTCGTCAATTAAACTTTGCGTTCTGACAGCCGCGCGTGCTGATGGCGTTGGGCCATCTGCTGGTTCAGCTCCCTTGCTGATGGTTGGGTTGGGCGCTGGCCCATCAACGAGTTCGAGTCCACGAGGATAAAGGCCCATAGACAGAGACCACACACAGCCATCTGTGTCTTCAGCTGGGGGCCCTTACAGTTGTCGTTTGCCGTCGACTGATCTCCCTGACGGCCTGACCTGATGATGCCGCTGCCCCAGGCAAATCCGTGACTGTTCGTCTGTGCCAACACCACGAGCCACCAGCTCCCGGTGCACGACAGAACACAATAGGTTAGGTTATCTCCATCAATTTGATCCAATGGTTAATTAGGCCCCTGATCCGCGTCTTGATCGGGGGCGTCCAGCCGTTTTTCTGGCTGATGGGGCCCCGTCACGCAGCGCAATAAATAGGAGGTGGAGGTTGGGGCTCGAGACACGAGGTTCACCGTAGCCGCCAGTGCCCCACCATGTCCTAGCCCTAGTCCAAATATAGAAGGGCGCGCTGTAAGCGACGGAAAGCGCCATCGCCTTCGCCGCCGCCACTGGACCACGCCTCTACGTCGTTGCTACCTCGTCGGCGGCGCTATGGTCGTGACTGCCTTTTGGTGAGGTATTGTCGGTACACAAAGTGACCAACTAGTAAATATTTGTAGTTTTGCTGTACGTTGTGATTGGAGGTGGCCTAGCACTCAATGACACATGATTTATACTGGTTCAGGCAACGTGCCCTACGTCCAGTGTGGGTTGGTCGGTGACTTTATTCCAGAGCCCAGGTGCTCGAAGTCTGTAGTGGGGTTACAAACAAGAGAGAGAGAGATGGGTGTCCGGTCGGTCCGGTCGGAAGGGCCGAGATCGATATGAGCTATGCTATGAACGAAGTGTCCAAGCGTGTGCTTGAGGAGTTGTCAGCTATCGATCTAACGAGTCTGAACTTAAAGAGGTCGACTTGGGTTAGTTGCCTGTGTTTGGAGGGAGCACATCCTCTTTTATAGAAGAATGGGATGGCTTTATAAGTGAAAGGGGGAGAGAGTACGGACGTTTCTAAGCCTTGTTGCCCACGCCGAAGGGGACAGGATAATGGTGGACGCCCGCAATACTGTTGATGTCACTGCAGAATGTCAGGCATATGTGGAAGGTTGAGCTGCTTTCTTCAAGACTAAAGGACGTCGGTACCTGCAAAAACGTTGTTGTAGGGTCGAGATGGCGGACTAGAGGGGGGTGAATAGTCCTTTCTAAAATTAATCGCGTTGACTAACCGAAACAAGTGCGGAATTAGAACTATCGGTCTAGCCAAGACTACACCCCTCTATCTATATTCTCTAGCACCTTATAAAAGATACCAATTAAGCAACAAAGGTGCCGGGCTAGCTAGAGCTCACCTAACCAATTCTAGGAGCAAGGTCACACAAACCTATGCCACTATTACTTTAAGCAACAAGGGAGTTCTTACACATGCTAGTAAGCAAAAGCACAAAGCCAACTAAGCTCACTAGCAATGCTCAATAACAAGGCAACCAATGCCAAATTAGAGAGCGCAAATACTTAGTTACACAAACTAAGCAAAGTGACTAACAAGGGTACACAAACCTAATTAGCCACGCGAGGGAGCTACTTCTATGCTACACAAGCAAGAAGGTAACTAGTAAGCTACACAAGCTAACTAGTTACAAGAGCAACTATACAAGCACAATGTATATGAAAGTAATTACAAACTTGTGTAACGAGGATGTAAACCAACGGGAAGAACAAGGTTGACACGATGATTTTTCTCCCGAGGTTCACGTGCTTGCCAACACGCTACGTCTCCGTTGTGTCGACCGCTCACTTGGTGGTTCGGCGGCTAATTGGCATCACCCACCAAGCCCGCACGTCGGGCACTGCAAGAACCTACCCCAAAAGTAAGGGTAGCTCAATAACACGCTCAACTAGAGTTGCTCTTCGTGGCTCCTGCGGGGCGAGCACAATGCCCCTCATAAAGCTCTTCTCCGGAGCACCGCACAAGCTTCTTGCGGGCTTCAACGGAGACCACCACCAAGCCGTCTAGGAGGTGGCAACCTCCAAGAGTAACAAGCACCACCGGCTTGTAACTCGATCACCTAGTGCCACTCGATGCAACCTCACGATGCAATCGCACTAGAATCGCTCTCTCACACAATCGAATGATCACTATCAAGTGTATGTGAGATGAAGGGCTCCCAAGCACTACTACACAAGCCACCAAGGCTCTAGTGTGCTCAGCTGCCGGCCCAAAGCTGACCATGGCTTATATTTATAACACCATGAACAAATAGAGCCGTTACCCCTTCACTGGGCAAAAGTCGGGACGACCGGACGCTCCGGTCCGATCGACCGGACGCTGGACCTCAATGTCCGGTCGTGCGATACACGCCACGTGTCCCCTGCTTCAAATACTGTTCGCCCGATCTCAACGGTCATCTGTCGACCAGACGCAGCAGCTTGAACTGACTGGACTCAGCAACCCCAGCGTCCGGTCGTTTCCAGTAAGGTACTAGACATGACCGAACGTGTCCGGTCGGTCGCGATCAGACGCAGCACCAGCGTCCGGTCACTTCCAGCTTCTCTGCTCTGCCTGCATCATCACACGTCATCCTGACCGGACGCACACAGTCAGCGTCCGGTCACTTCCAGCGCCAGCATCCGGTCGATGACCGACGTCTGTACGCTGTCTGCCATCACTGACCGGACGCTGGAACCCAGCGTCCGTTCACCACGTGACTAGCGTCCGGTCCACACTGTGAAACCTTATCTTTTCTGTATAGGGCGCCGGTGGCACCGTCGGACTGTCCACACTCTACGGGCGGACACTCCGCCGGTGGAGTTTCAAACCCTTCTCACCTCCGTTCCAACGCCGAGTTGATCCACATCAACTCCAACTTCATATCCTTTATAAATGTGACACCACCACCAAGTGTACACCACTATGTGTATGTGTGTTAGCATTTTCACAATCATTTTTCAAACGATTAGCCACTCAACTTGCCACGCCACTCAATCCTAGCGATGATGCAAAGTTAGATCACTCGAGTGGCACTAGATGACCGATATGCAAACAAGTTTGCCTCTCTTGATAGTACGGCCATCTATCCTAAACCCAGTCATCAACTTCTCTACACACCTAGAATCGGTGAAATGAAATACCCTAGGTTATACCTTTGCCTTGCGCATTCTATTCCATCTCCTCCAATGTTGATGCAACACATGCACCAACATGATCAACAATGATATGATCCACTTTATATCATCACGTGATCATATTGGTTCATCGATCTTGACATCACTTGCTTTTCACCGTTGCCTTCGTCCATCAGTGCCAAGTCTTGCTTAAGCTTCACCGCCACGCGGTCCATCCCTCCAAAGCCTCCAACTTGCCTTTCACGCTTGCAACCGGTCCATCAAGCCAAGTCATGTCTTGATCTTCTCCACCTTGATCACATAACTCAATGTCATGTCTTATTTGCAATGAGCTCCTTCATTGTCACATGTGTGAGCTTTGCAACATCTCTAAGCCATTTTCACCTTCATGGCATATGTTGCTCACACACATGTACCTGTGGACTAATCACCTGTGTATCTCACATAAACACAATTAGTCCACCTAGGTTGTCACTCAATTACCAAAACCACACAAGGACCTTTCAACCTCTCTCTTTTTGGTAATTGATGACAACTCTACAAAGATATGGATATTAAGCTCTTTTGGATTTATGTTGCTTGCCCAAGCAATTTTACCATGTGAAAATAATTTTGGACAAGTACCACAAACCCAAGATGGTAGTATTAGCTCCCCCTACATATGTGCTAGAGTGTTTGATTTGAAGGTCGCACATATACATAGATTAAAATTGTGGGAGAGTAATTACTACAAAATGATGCTAAGGTGTATAGAATAAACCTTTAAAGCGTGTACCAATCGGAGTTTCACCTTTAAGTTCATCCTTAGCACCATGGTTAGCTAGATATCACTTGGAAATAAAAGCACTAGATACCTTGTGAGATCAACATTAAAAGCAAGGTACTAGCATTACTTGAAAAGCATACCAAGTGTCTAGCTATCATCCTATGCATGCTAGTTATCAAATCATCATTCAAGTTCTACAACTAGCATACACCACACAAGCATGCATATTGAATTTGAAAGCTTATGCAATGCAAGCAAGCACATGAATATGCACATATCAAATGCAATCAATCAAAGTTCATGAGCTTGCTCCCCCTACTTGTGTGCTTCTCTTGTCTAAGAAATTTTGATCCATCTTTTTTCTTCAATGTTGCTCCCTCTTTGTCCATATCTATGTCCAACCTCTACTTCTTTGAGCTTTTATATCTTATCTCTCCCCCTTGTATAATCTCAATTTCAAAGCTTTCATATCTTTGTACAATCTCTCCCCCTTTGTCATCAATTTCCATAAAAGGTGAGCTTCTCATTGATACAAAGGTATACATTTGGGGTAGATGGTTGAGGCTTGAATCTTGCATTTTTTATGGACATCACTTGATTGTTAGAATGACACCACTTGTAGATACCACTTGTAATTCATACCACTTGTATCTTGTGTAAGGCTTCTTGAGATACCACACATAGGATCTTTGATCTTGATACCAATTTGTGTGACACCTCTCCCTATGTGATAGCATGGGTCATCTATTTGATACACTTGAGCTCTTGTAGGTGAGGGATGCATTCTTCATTTGATGATCACTTAAAGTTGAGGATCACTTGTGGAACCATTTTCTTGCATGATTGATATTATGTGTAGATGTGATATCACTTGAAAGAATCTTCTAGTATGGAACCACTTGTTGGATTTTTCAATAAAAACCATTTCTTGAACATTTGCTATCTTCATGAGTACCACTTATAGGATATCACTGGTGAGTTGATCTAGACATCATTTGTAGATTCTTGATAAAATACTTGAGTCTAGATACCATTTGAAACAAACAAACTAGATATCCATTTGCATTGTTGTCTTGTGCTTGTACTCTTATCACTATCATGAGCTTCTACGATTGACTTGAACTAAATTGATTTGCCTAAGCTTCCAAGTCCGGTTTGAACCAATGACAAGCTTTTTCACACCTCTTGCAAGGGTTATCTTACCAATGTTGTACTTGTCACTTGTTAGCAATCCAAATTGAGTCAAGTACTTGGGTTCACTAGCTCATGAACAAATTCATGTACTAACCACTAGATCAAGTAATCATTCAAACAATAGTGGTAGGCTATGAATTTAAGCATTTCATTTGTTATGCATGATCCTATGAAGCATATACTATATGCACTAACTGCATACTAGTAAGGGATAAAATGATCATGCACATTACAATGATACCTTTGCTATGTTGGAGTAGAGGATAGTCACATAGATTCCAATTTATTACTCCAATAGCAATGTAAAGTCCAATTATAAGCTTGGTGAAGACCAATAGATACCATGTTGAATTTCATTCTTCACCCATATGAAATGAATACCACTTATGATCAAGTGCACTTTCTTGTTGTGGTTGGCTTGCTTTATCTTTTGATCTTTGCTTGCATGAGAGTATCAATTTGAGAATACCACTTAAAATATCATGACTAGCTCTCTTTTGGGTGTTGCTTGCTTTTCTTGATCAACCCTTTTGATTGCTTCAACTAAGCATCTCAAATGTTCCTCGGATCATCACTTCCATGTTAGCCTTCCAAGTACCACACTTGGTTCACCTACACATAGGCGGCAAGCCCCTACACTAGGGAGAAGTGACATCTCTCCAAGAATCATTCTTGATACTCACTTAAAATGACTTGATTTGATTGATCCAAGTGATGGACTTAACTTAATGAGTGACCTTGATTTCTTTTTTAAGTCATTTTCTTTCTACTTATTTAAGTCATTTTTTTTCTACCAAATGATCTCCAATCATATCTAGAACTTAAACTATATCTTCAACTTGAGTTTGATCTTCATCTTGAGTATCAAATGTGTGCAAAGTGCACTCCACAATCAAATGGCTATGTACTCTTTTCTTGTCATGCTTATAGATCATCTCAAAACCAAACTTAGGTGCCTCAATTACTTATTAAACATGTTTCCATCTTGAGGACCTTTCAACCAAAGTGACTCTAGATCAATCCAATATTTGTCACTTTTCTAACAGATTTTGTACTCTTCAAAGGAATAAGCATATTTCCCAAAGTACAAATCTAAATACCACGAAATTTGGAGCTATGCTTCACTAAGTTATCTAGCAGCTGTAAAAATTTGAGCTTTATTTGACTTCTAGATTACTACCAGATTTCAATTCTTCCACCACTGCTACATGCTGAAAACTGCTGCACTATAGCTGACAAGAACTACTCCAAAACCAAAGCATCTCTTATCCATTTTTCATGAAATTTGTACAGCATCTTATACCATAAGTCTAGAGCATGTACACCAATTTTTATGCCAATCCAATAAGTGTTGATTACTCAAACATGGCTAAGATCATAGCTAGCTCAGATTCTCAATTATAGGACAGATTTCAACAATTGAGCTATACTTCATCATGTATGAATCAAACTTGAAACTAACTTATTTGAATACTTCCATAGGACATATATCCATTCAAATCACTTACTAAAAGTTATCTCATGAATTAATCCAACACAAATCAATTCAAACTTGACTACTAATCAATTATCCATTCAATCATCTTATAGCAAGCAACATTGCATATTTATCCAATTCAATCAACTCATATGCACCCAAATAAAATGATCAACAAAAGATATACCTTGGTTAGCTCATGATCATCCAACTTGCAAGCTTCAACTCAATTATTTATAACCCATCAAATATATCCAATAAATTACCAACAACTTGAATTTGACACTTGTATGTTGTAGCACATTTGGACTTTACTCAATTTGTCATGACATTGGGACAATAATCATCACTTAGCAATACTTGGCTCAACTACATAATCAACAAGATGAATATCATTTGAACCAAGCCTCCAATGCCGATGGTACCTACAAACAATCATCCACTTTTTGATGGTACCCAAACAACTTTGGGTCCTCTCAAGTTAGGAGCAATATACTTAGACAACGCCTTAGTATGAGTAGCGGGATATTTTGCAATAGCAAACATAGAGGTACCATTACCATCCTTTCTAAGCACATTATTATCAACAATTGAAATAGGCTTAGAAATGTCACCTAGGGGACATGAATGTGCTATGTGTCCCCTTTCCCGGTATGAGTAGCACTTTCTCTTTGCTTGAGCCTTCTCTTCTTTGCTCATGTGGTGCTTCTCATTGCCTTGCCTCTCATGGATTGCTTGAGCCTTTTTCTCAAGCTTGGTAGGACACTTAGAGGCAAAGTGTCCCACACTTTCACACTTGAAGCACTTGATGTGAGCATGATCTTTCTTCTCATCTTCATTCTCGCTCATCATCTTGGCATCTTGAGTTTGCATTGGATGCCTTGCCTTTCCACCCCTTCTTGTTTTCTTCTTCTTTATCATCAAATCACCACCATCTTCATGGTTGATCTTGATTTGAACTTGGAGTGTCTTCACTTGCTCAACTTGTGGCTTTGGTTGAGGCTTCACTTGTTGCTTCACCAATTGCTTGGTTGGGCACATTGAGGTAAGATGACCCCAAGTGCGGCACTTGAAGCACTTGACATGCTTGAGCCTCTCATCTTCTTTTATCTTCTTGAGCTTCTCAATGTTGGGGCAACCATTTGCAAGGTGTCCCGCTTCATGACACCGGTAGCACATGGTATGAGAAAGCTTTCTTTGTTGTAGCTTCTTCATCTTTCTTTCTCTCTTTCTTTCATCCTTTGTCATCTTCTTCTTGAAGCCAAGGCCACACTTGTCACCATAGTTTCTTTGAGTCTTTAACATGTGCTCAAAAGTGACTTTTGAGTTGTAGCACCTCTCTAACTTGTTGCTCAATTTCTTCACTTCACTTTTGAGCTCAATGTTCTCCTTCAAAATGTTAGTCTCACAAGACATGGAAGTAGAACAAGCATCTATATGTGAAGAGCATGGCATATCTAATAAATCATCACAAGAGGTGGATACATGCTTCTTGCCTACATCACAAGGGTTAGCAACAATTTGTGATTTATCATTTGATCCATGTGATGAGCTCTCATTATTTTTAAGTTTCTTTGTAAACATTTTAATGAGAGAAGCATGTTGTTCTAATAATTCATCATGAGATGCAAGTAGTGTCTCATGATTCAATTTTAGCTCATTATGTGAAGATTTATAAGCATCAAGTAATTTCTTATGTTCTTCACAAGAGTTCTTTAGAAATGAGTTTTCATTTTCTAATTTCAATGTTTTAGCTTTCTCATTTTCTAAAGACATGGTCATGCTACCAAGTCTACTAACAAGCTCATCATATGAATCAACATGGTCAACCACATTATCATTTGTTACCTTAGTGTCACCTTGTGACATGAAGCAATGTGGTTATATAGTTGGAGAGCTTGTAGTAGCATCTTCAACATGGCTTGAGCATGAACCATCATCACCAATAAGTGTGCATGGGGTAGCATCATCACTTACAACACTTGTGGCATCATCATCAACCTTATCAAGTGAACTTGTGGTAGATCGATCATCATCACTTGACCATGAGGTGGAGCAATCTTCCACAATCACCAATTTGTGGTTATGCTCAACACACTCATGTGCCTCCTTGGGCTCATCCTTCTTCTTAAATTTGCCATCATCCCATGTGGAGGAATCACCGAAGGTTTCCTTGATAGACTCCCATATCTCACGAGCGGTTGCCTTGATGTTTACTTGTTTCATCAAATCAAAGCTTAAAGCATCCATTAGAAAACAACAAGCATGTGCATCAAATTCATAGAGAACTCTTTGAGCTTTGGTGAGATTTCTATGGTCCAAGACACGGGTGAGACCACTTGTGACAACCCACCAAAATTTAGGTCTCTTTACACGAAAATGATCAAGCATGTGATTTTTCCAAAGTGCAAAGTTTGTGCCATAAAAAATGTGTGCCTCATAAACATCTAGCCCATTAGACGCCATCCTCTCGGGTCGGTGAAGACCACAAATGAGAGACCTAGCTCCGATACCACTTGTAGGGTCAAGATGGCGGACTAGAGGGGGGGTGAATAGTCCTTTCTAAAATTAATCACGTTGGCTAACCGAAATAAGTGCAGAATTAGAACTATCGGTTTAGCCAAGACTACACCCCTCTATCTATGTTCTCTAGCACCTTCCAAAGATACTAATTAAGCAACAAAGGTGCCGGGCTAGCTAGAGCTCACCTAACCAATTCTAGGAGCAAGGGCACACAAACCTATGCCACTAGTACTTTAAGCAACAAGGGAGTTCCTACACATGTTAGTAAGCAAGAGCACAAAGCCAACTAAGCTCACTAGCAATGCTCAATAAGAAGGCAACCAATGCCAAATTAGAGAGCGCAAATACTTAGTTACACAAACTAAGCAAAGTGACTAACAAGGTTACACAAACCTAATTAGCCACGCAAGGGAGCTACTTCTATGCTACACAAGCAAGAAGGTAACTAGTAAGCTACACAAGCTAACTAGTTACAAGAGCAACTACACAAGCATAATGTATATGAAAGTAATTACAAGCTTGTGTAACGAGGATGCAAACCAATGGGAAGAACAAGGTTGACACGATGATTTTTCTCCCGAGGTTCACGTGCTTGCCAACACGCTATGTCCCCATTGTGTCGACCGCTCACTTGGTGGTTCGGCGGCTAATTGGCATCACCCGCCAAGCCCGCACGTCAGGCACTACAAGAACCTATCCCGAAAGTGAGGGTAGCTCAATGACACGCTCAACTAGAGTTGCTCTTCGTAGCTCCCGCGGGGCGAGCACAATGCCCCTCACAAAGCTCTTCTTCGGAGCACCACACAAGCTTCTTGTGGGCTTCAACGGAGACCATCACCAAGCCATCTAGGAGGTGGCAACCTCCAAGAGTAACAAGCACCACCGGCTTGCAACACGATCACCTAGTGCCACTCGATGCAACCTCATGATGCAATCGCACTAGAATCGCTCTCTCACACAATCGAATGATCACTATCAAGTGTATGTGAGATGGAGGGCTCCCAAACACTACTACACAAGCCACCAAGGCTCTAGTGTGCTCAGTTGCCGGCCCAAGGCCAACCATGGCTTCTATTTATAACCCCATGAACAAATAGAGCCATTACCCCTTCACTGGGCAAAAGTTGGGACGACCGAACGCTCTGGTCCGATCGACCGGACGCTAGACCTCAGCGTCCGGTCGTGCGATGCACGCCACGTGTCCCCTGCTTCAAATACTGTTCGCCCAATCTCAACGGTCATCTATCGACCGGACGCAGCAGCTTAAACTGACCGGACTCAGCAACCCCAGCGTCCGGTCATTTCCAGTAAGGTACTAGACATGACCGGACGCGTCTGGTCGGTCGCGATCGGACGTAGCACCATCGTTCGGTCACTTCCGGCTTCTCTGCTCTGCCTATGTCATCACATGTCACCCTGACCAGACGCACACAGTCAGCGTCCGGTCACTTCCAGCGCCAGCGTCCGGTCGATGATCGACGCCTGCACGCTATCTGCCATCACTGACTGGACGCTGGAACCCAACGTCTGGTCACCACGTGACCAGCGTCCGGTCCACTCTGTGAAACCTTATCTTTTATGTATAGGGCGCCGGTGGCACCATCGGATTGCCCGCATTCTACGGGCGGACACTCCACCGGTGGAGTTTCAAACCCTTCTCACCTCTGTTCCAACGCCGAGTTGATCCACATCAACTCCAATTTCATCTCCTTTATAAATGTACCAACACCACCAAGTGTACACCACTATGTGTATGTGTGTTAGCATTTTCACAATCATTTTTCAAACGATTAGCCACTCAACTTGCCACGCCACTCAATCCTAGCGACGATGCAAAGTTAGATCACTCGAGTGGCACTAGATGACTGATATGCAAACAAGTTTGCCCCTCTTGATAGTATGGCCATCTATCCTAAACCCGATCGTCAACTTCTCTACACACCTATGACCGGTGAAATGAAATGCCCTAGGTTATACCTTTGCCTTGCACATTCCATTCCATCTCCTCCAATGTTGATGCAACACATGCACCAACATGATCAACAATGATATGATCCACTTCATATCATCACGTGATCATATTGGTTCATCGATCTTGACATCACTTGCTTTTCACCGTTGCCTTCGTCCATTGGCGCTAAGTCTTACTTAAGCTTCACCGCCACGCGGTCCATCGCTCCAAAGCCTCCAACTTGCCCTTCACACTTGCAACCGGTCCATCAAGCCAAGTCATGTCTTGATCTTCTCCACCTTGATCACATGACTCAATGTCATGTCTCATTTGCAATGAGCTCCTTCATCATCACATGTGTGAGCTTTGCAACATCTCTAAGCCATTTTCACCTTCATGGCATATGCTGCTCACACACATGTATATGTGGACTAATCACCTGTGTATCTCACATAAACACAATTAGTCCACCTAGGTTGTCACTCAATTACCAAAACCACACAAGGACCTTTCAGCTGTCTCACCGACTGGAGGCATGGCTTTACCACATTCACCTGGTACGGTGAATTCTGGCGCCCACAATACTGTTGATGCCCAGAGGCACATGGGGGGTCTTACCGTATGGGTGTTAATTCTGGCGCCTATAATACTATAGAGGTAAACGTTGGCGCCTACAATACTGTTTGTGGTAGGGCGGTTGTAAAGTGTTGTTCCACAGGGTGTGGTCCTCGATGCCATGGTTTGACTTGCGAGCCCTGTCTTGGCTTCCTTCGTACGCCTCCTGGTTCTTTCTGAGCGGGCGTCCTCGGTCGGATGGTCCCAGTCGATTCTGGCGCGCCAGTCGGAGAATAGCGATGGGTAGGGTTTTCTATGAACCCCGGTCGGAGACACGGGGTCGGAGTTTGAGGCGGTCCTTGGGTCAGGCTTTCCGAGTGGAGGCCGTGCGAAGGCGGTCGGGGCCTGACGCTAGCGCTCTGATTAGAGAGGCCGTTCGGAGTTGGCCTGAGCCTGAGCCAGTGCTCCGGTCAGAAAGATGGGCCGAAGGCGGCTAGGGCCTGAAGCGAGTGCTCCGACCGGTCCAGAAGAAAAAAGGCCGTCCTCCTAGGCCGAGCCCTAGCGTGGAAGCCGGTCCCCGAGGGACCCCAGGTTTATGAACCTGACAGGAGCCCCCGGGCGATTCAGGCAGAATCGTCCAGGGGATTTTTGTCTTGCCAGCGATTCAGGTCGAGCCGGCTGGGGGTGTTGTCTCAGCAGGCGTGTATCCGTGTTTTTTAGTTTGAGATAGAATTTTGTTTAACCACGGTGTCGTTGCGCGCTGTGGGATCAGGTGAGTCGGAGTTGTGAACGGACCCTGGCGTCGGTGCGCGCCGTGGGTGGAGGTAGCTCGGTTCGGTTGTGTTAGAGCTCACTGATCTTTTGGCGCTGATGCATGCCACGGGATCGGGTGAGGCGGAGTTTGCGAATGGACCCAAGCATCGGTGCACGTCGTGGATTAAGAGAGTTAGCTTAGTTAGTTTTTAGGAATTGGACGAGCCGGAGCTTGTTGGATCCTAAGTGAAGCCGTTACGCGAGTTTAGGAGTCGCGGTCTTAGGAGCCATAGCCGGATGTCGCCGATCATATCGATGCGAGTTTAGGAGTCACGGTCCCAAGAGCCATAGCCGGATGTCATAGATCCTATCGATGCGAGTTTAGGAGTCACGATCCTAGGGTTTCTTTGGAGCACAGTGAAGCCATCTAAAGCCGTTACGTGAGTTTAGGAGTCACGGTCCTAGGAGCCATAGCCAGATGTCGCCGATCTAGTCAACGCGAGTTCAGAGTCGTGGTCCCTTGGCATTTGAGCCCCCGAGCCTTGTCGGGCCTTCGTGGGGGTTGGTGTGAGTCATTTTGTGCTACCTCATCCGGTTCCTCACAACCGGAGGGGCTGAGTTTCGTCGCCTGTCCTGATCGCTCAGGCTCGAAGACTAGCTTGGTGAGCTCGCTAACGGGTGTGATCGAGCAAAATCCGGGTCCGTCGTTCGTGACGGGGTCGGCATAGCCCTCTTGTGGCATTCCACTACTCCTTTACCTACAGCCCGACAGATGCCTAGGTCATTCTAGAGACTGACCTGGGTGGCCTAATGGCCTCCCCTCGATGGAGATTCTGTAGGCTTGGTGAGAGGTTCAGGATCAAATAAGAAGGTTGAGATGACCCAGTTTGCTAGACCAGGCGAAGGCCACACGGTGCTCATCTACGGCTTTCTCCCCTGGCTCTGTTGGTTACTCATATCGAATGAGGCAACCGTCACTTCGTGACGCAACATGGAGCGTTCTGATGCATTTCACTACACGTGCGATGCTTAGTTCCCGAGCCCCCGGGCGGTTCGTGCCCTAACCGTCTGGGGGGTTCAGGCGTATGGAATGAAATGCGCGTTGGGATGTATGAATGGTTTAAATTGAAATAGAGGGGCTTTGATAGTGTTTTACCTTGACGACTGGAGTGACGGGGTTCGAATGGCTCCAGTCGGAAACGTCCGACTGGGACCTGCGCTCATCAATCATGGGTTAGCCCTCGTGTGAACAGTTTTGTATTTAATGAACACATGCTTACCTTGATGACCTGAGAGACGGGGTTCGGAGAGCTTCAGTCGGAAATGTCCGACCGGGACCCATGCTCGTCATTCAAGACGGAGTCGACATGGCCCGCATGGGGCGCCCCTTCGCTTCCTACCTGTGTCTCAAGTGCTTATCCTGAGTGAATCAATCGACTCAGGAGACCGGTTGATCTCTCCTGGTGGAGATTTCACTGTTGGATCTCTCTAGGTCTGGCCTGGGGAGACGGGGAGCCATCCGTGTGCGGTGGTGCTTCGGTTTTTGTGCCCGACGTGCAGTAGTGGTTGGTCGTGCGGTAGTGGTGGGCCATATCCCGGTCACGTCCCGTCTAATCAGGAGCCGTTTCGTCGCGCGGGGCACGTCCCGTCGGTCAGGGGGCGTCCCATCTGCATTAAATGGAATAAAAGAGAGAGAGTTTCTCGCTACGCCGCTTCGCCTTCCTGATCGGCACATCCTTTCCTAACCGCTGCTCCCCTTCCTTTAAGTAGGAGAAGAGAGAGGGTGTTCGCCTTGTTCTTTTATCTATTCGTCGTCTGCCGCCGCCGCCTTTCTTTTTCCTCCTCGCCAAGAGCGTTCCTGAGAGCTGCGGGGGTTTCTAGGAAAGGAAGGGGGAGAGAGCGAGGGAGAAGAGGAGAACTCACTGATCCTTTTTGTAAGCCAGAGCAAGATATCGGACTAGAGGTCGTCCACTATGAGGAAGTCGGTGCTGGAGTCTTTCATCAAGAAGGGTTTTCTGCCGCCGTAGGAGGTGGCGCACTGGAGGGTCCCTGAGGGAGAGGAGTTCCCGCGACCTCATCCCGGTGAGGTGGTGTCCTTCCTTACCTTTCATGAGCGCAGGCTAGGATACCCCACGCACTGGTTCCTGCGTGGGCTCCTTAATGAGTGGGATTTGGAGCTACAACACCTCAATCCGACGGGGGTGCTGCATATCGCTGGTTTCGTCACCGCCTACAAGGCTTTCCTTGGGATGGAGCCGCACGCGGATCTCTTCTGGCGGTTCTTCTCTGGGAGGACCTTAACGGCAGGGAGCTCGGTTGAGGTCACACCGGTGGGGGGTTTCACCCTTCAGAGGAAGCCGAGCACAGGAGGTTCGTACCCCACATACACCCCTTATAGTTCCAACCAGGGGTGGCACAGAGAGTGGTTCTACATCAGGAACCCAGAGGCGGCGCCATTCCCGGCGTTTACCGGCAGGAGGCCGGAGGAGCGGGAAAGCTGGTCGTGGGGTTGCGGCCGTAAGGAGAGGCACAAGGTGGAGGCCATCGAAGAGGAGCTCCGGAAGCTTGTGAGGCGTGGCCTTGATAGAGTGCGGGTGTTCTACACCCTCTACCACCGCCGGATTGCGCCGTTGGCGGAGAGGACACAGCCGATGTGGGAGTACGGCGGCCGGTCGGACCTGAACCACGTGTCACCGGAGGAGTTGCCAGACGATGAGGTCTGGAGTCGCATCGGCCGGGTGCTACAGCTAAGGCCTAGGGAGATGATCACGAGAAACCCCATACCGCTCAATGCCTCGATCGCGTCCACATTGGTGCGTTCCCTTGTTTTATTTGTGCTTCTTCTATGCTTTTTCCTATTTCTTTGATCTGGTTCATTCATTCCATAGGGGCTTGGGAGGTATAAGTCCTGACAGCACCTTCCCAAGGGACCAGAGGGTGTGGCTCAGCAGACCGCTCAGAAGAAGGCGGCCGAGGCTCGGAAGAAGAAAAAGAATAAGGAGATCCTGCGGAAGCAGGAGAAGGAGCAGGAGATCGTCCGGCGCACAAGGGCCAGGGAACGTAGGAGCGACGTCAAGTTGGAACTCACGTCGGATGATCCTACGGATCTGGATGATATGGTCTTCTCCGACGAGGAGGAGAGCGGGGGGTCGTTATGACCTCGGCGGAGCGTTGTGATACCGCGACGTCGTCTGCCGGTAACGAGCAGGTGACCACATGTCGTGCGACGGATCCCTCATTGAGGAAGCACGCAATAGGCGCAGACGTCGTCGGTGAGCGGGCGTCGAAGCGAACGCGGTCACCGCGCCCCTTGACAGCATCGCCGGCCCTATCCCCACCTGTTGTGGACATGGCAGAGCAAGGCGGGCGGTCTGCTGAGGAGCGGGCTGACACCCACACGTCGCTCGAACCGATGCTGATGCATGACTGGCAGCGGGGGGAGGACCTGCCTGCTGCGGGCGTGGTCGAGCATGCCGGGTGGTCTGAGGAGCAGACTGGAGCACATGTGCTGCGCGAGTCGTAGTTGGAGGATACTACGCCTGTTGCTCCGATCGAGGATTCCCGAGCCGATGGTCGGGATGACCCACAAGTCGGGCAGGAACCGATAGGGACGTCTTTGCCCCCTGTTTTCTTGTTGTGTTGGCTTTTCCCTCAGCCTGTTTCTGAGCTCGTTGCTCTTCTCGCAGAGCTAGGTGGAAAAGCGGAGATGCTGGAATGGGACCTGGAGACAACCAAAGCGACGCTTGGCCAGAATATGGAGGAGCTGGCCAAGTCTTGTGATGAGCGTCGTGCTCTCGAGGGGGATCTTGACCAGATCTGCAACGTTGCCCAGCACGTCGTCTCGAAGATCTTTGGGTCGGTGCCGAGCACCAGCGCACCCGCTGTCCAGCTAGCGGAGGTCCCGGGGGAGGTCTAGGATCTTATAAGGTCCGGCCTATTCTACAAAGCATCGAGGGTGCTGACCATGGTGGGGACGCACCATCCGCACCTGGACTTTGCCACCATCTCTAGCGGATACGCTGAAGGCATGAGCATGGCGGACATCTAGTCGATCGGGGAGAGCTTGCTGCCACACGCGCGGTCGGTGGCAGACCAAGTCTCCGTCGAGTGGGTGATGGACGTCCGTCGTGAAGACCTGGCCAAAAGCGCGCGTGGAGAGGATGCTGCAGAGCTTTCGGATGGCGAAGAGCCTGGGTCAGAGGTGAATGTCGCCCCGGTCTTGGCTGAGTCGGATGTCGTGCCATCAGGAAGTGAGCAGCTCACGCCTTCGTCAGTTGTACCATCGTCGGATGTCGCCGGGCCGGCCTAGTAGCATGTAAAAATAATAGTAGTTTAGTGGAAGTAGATAGTTTTAAGTTTGTGGGGGAAACCCCCATATAAAATGTTTGTGTGCTTAACAGTTATAATGGTATTTTGTTTTCTGTGATGGAGTCACTCCGTTCGGGGAAGCTTGTTCCCTTTCGTTCCTTAGTTTTCCCTTAGCATAATTTTGTTTTTTAGTTCTTTCTTTCTCGTACATGCCCATTTGTTTCGTAGGTTGTGGCCTTGTGAGCCCGGGGCATGGCCCATGAGGCTCAGCTGTTCGTAACTGTAGGAAAGAGCGGGGTGCGATCAGTCGGAATTTTTAAAGCAAAGCTATGTAAGGTAAATTAAAGGAATGAACTACCCCTTCGTTAGGGTAGGAAGGAATTTCTCCATGCGACAGTAAACAAAACAGAGAGGTAGTAGTGCCCCCTAGTGGAGAGGCTCAGCTATTCGTAACCATAGGAAAGAGCGGGGTGCGATCAGTCAGAATTTTTAAAGCAAAGCTACGTAAGGTAAATTAAAGGAATGAACTACCCCTTCGTTAGGGTAGGAAGGAATTTCTCCATACGACAGCAAACAAAACAGAGAGGTAGTAGTGCCCCCTAGTGGAGAGGCTCAGCTGTTCGTAACCGTAGGAAAGAGCGGGGTGCGATCAGTCATAATTTTTAAAGCAAAGCTACGTAAGGTAAATTAAAGGAATGAACTACCCCTTCGTTAGGGTAGGAAGGAATTTCTCCATACGACAGTAAAGCTGAAAAATGTTTGGGGTCAGGGTGCTCTCATAGGAGCGTACGTTAAGTAAATATTGGTAAGACTAAAACTTAGGGGAAAAGAAAACGACATAGTTGTTCCAAGGTGCTTGATGAGAGCGTCGTCGTTGTTATCCTTCAGTCGGTAGGCGTTCGGTCGGATCACTTCAATCGTTTGGATCCTTGTCCGCTGCGCCCCCTTCTTCGGCCGCTGCCTCTTCTCCTTTTTCTTGGCCTACCAGCCTACCTCAGCAGGCGCTTGAGGAGCAGGCAGTCCTTGTAGAGGTGGTTCATGGGGTAGTCGTGGTTGGTGCATGGACTCTCCATGAGCTCATGGAAGTGGCCGGAGGGGCCCTGCTGGGACGGCGTGCCCGCATGATCAGCCGTGGCGACCAACGCGGAGTTGGCCGGTTGGCGGCGATTCTTTCTATTCTTTTTCCCCTCTGAGTGGAGGGGCCCTCGTCTTGATCCTGGCGCTTGGTCTTTCCTTTGCTGTGGCCTCCGTTGAAGTGCGGTGGGAACGACGCTTGCTGGAGGTGTTGGGCGAAGGTTGGTGGCCTCGGGCTGTCAGGGCTGGGACTCCGGTCGACGCCGCGCATGCCTCGGTTTGGTCCGAGGCGTGCGTAGACGGGCAGTCGGCACGGAGCGGTCGTCAAGTCAAGATGAGGTGTCGTTGCGGCTTCCTATGCCACACTTGGTGGTTGTGGCGGTGATAGGGCGTAGTGCCCCATCTGTTGTGTCTCTGTTCCCCGGATGGGGAGCGAGGTCGCGACTCGGCGTCGCGATATGGAGCTCTCTGCTTGTTGAACGGTGGCAGTCTCCACTAGTTCCTAGAGGTTCCGGTGGATCGCCTGTTCGCGAAGGTCGTTCGGCTCGGACAAGCTGCGCAGGAGCAGCATTTCTGCGGCGGCAATGTTCTGGCTGGCCCGAGCAAACTGTGGGGGATCGGTTCTCCTATACGGGGTGTTATGCTGGACCCGACGAGCGCGACCTCAGGCACCGTTTGCCGGTCTATGCGCGCGGGGCGCAGCATGGTGCGCCAAGCGTGCTGGCGCAGTTGGTGGCTGATGCGGCCACTATCGTTGTAGATCCTCCCCGTGCTCGCGCGTGAGCTCGGGGGTCTCCGCATGAGGGCCCGGAGGGGCGTGAGTCCGTGCGGACTCCATTACCCCTGGTGGCTGTTCCGGAGCGTCCGTCATAGCGCACTCGCGGGACGGACGGTGGCTTGGTGCCACATCACCGATGCTAGAGTCATCACTCCCAACGTCGTCGTCCATGAAGTCGAGACAGCTAGGACCGTAGCCCGCCATCCCCACGAGTTTAGACGTGAGAGGGGGCGGCGCCGGCATTCGCTGGAGCCCCCGGGTGTACGCATCCGTGGGAGACGCGAGGCCATAGGGGAATCGGCCGTATGGCGGAGTGGGGTTTGAGCAGAGAGTTTGCTCAGAATGAAGCACAAATGCCGCACCGTCGATGTCACGCGTCTCGGAGTCGACGGAGGGCGCCCCTTCGACGGGTGCCGGAACGTGCGCCTCCTTGCGGAGGCGGAGTACGCCGAGCCGGTCGGTGACGAAGTCTAGGCTTCCGAAGCGGAAGGCCTGGGAAGGCTCGAAGACGGGTGGAACCCGCATCCCGGCGGGCGAGAGTGTGGGAAAATCCATCGAGCCGAAGCGAATCGTATCGCCCGAGCCCGCCACGGCGGGGACGGCGGAAAAATGGGCCATCCGATTACCAAAAAAGTGTTGAACGTACAGTGTCTTCCACACGGAAGACGCCAACTGTCGGTATAGAAAGTGACCAACTAGTAAATATTTGTAGTTTTGCTGTACATTGTGATCGGATGTGGCCTAGCACTCAATGACATAGGATTTATACTGGTTCAGGCAACGTGCCCTATATCCAGTGTGGGTTGGTCGGTGACTTTATTCCTGAGCCTAGGTACTCGAAGTCTGTAGTGGGGTTACAAATGAGAGAGAGAGATGGGGTGTCCGGTCGGTCCGATCGGAAGGGCCGAGATCGACAGGAGCTATGCTATGAACGAAGTGTCCAAGCGTGTGCTTGAGGAGTTGTCAGCTATCGATCTAACGAGTCTGAACTTGAAGAGGTCGACTTGGGTTAGCTGCCTGTGTTTGGAGGGAGCACATCCTCTTTTATAGAAGAAGGGGATGGCTTTATAAGTGAAAGGGAGAGAGAGTACGGACGTTTCTAAGCCTTGTAGCTCACGCCGATGGGGACAGGATAATAGTGGGCGCCCGCAATACTGTTGATGTCACTGTAGAATGTCAGGCATATGTGGAAGGTTTAGCTGCTTTCTTCAAGACTGAAGGACGTCGGTACCTGCAAAAACGCTGTCTCGCCGACTGGAGGCATGGCTTTACCACATTCACCTGGTACGGTGAATTCCGGCACCCACAATACTATTGATGCCCAGAGGCACATGGGGGTCTTACCGTACGTGTGTTAATTCCAGCGCCTACAATACTGTAGAGGTAAACGTTGGCGGCTACAATACTATTAGTGGCAGGGCGGTTGTAAAGTGCTGTTCCGTAGGGTATGGTCCCCGGTGCCGTGGTTTGACTTGCGAACCCCGTCTTGCCTTCCTTCGTACGCCTCTTGGTTCTTTTCGAGCGGGCGTCCCCGGTCGGATGGCCCCAGTCGGTTCTGGCGCGCCAGTTAGAGAATAGCGATGGGCAGGGTTTTCTATGAACCCCGGTCGGAGACACGGGGTCGGAGTCGGAGGCGGTCCTCGGGTCAGGCTTTCCGAGTGGAGGCTGTGCGAAGGCGGCCGGGGCCTGACGCTAGCGCTCCGATTAGAGAGGCCGTTCAGAGTTGGCCTGAGCCTGAGCCAGTGCTCCGGTTGAAAAGATGGGCCGAAGGCGGCCAGGGCCAGAAGCGAGTGCTCTGGGCTGGTCCAGAAGAAAAAGGCCATCCTCCTAGGCCGAGCCCTGGCGTGGAAGCCGGTCCTCGAGGGACCCCAGGTTTATGAACCCGACAGGTATATCAGCAAGTCCCCTTATCTAAGTTATGTTTTTACCCACTGATCTACGCCTAGATGGTCCTAGATGTACTTTCAGATACGCGCGTGCCGGCAAAGGGGCCAGCGGCGGCGCCAACCTTCTCTTCTCCGATAACCGTGGGTCGCTGTCGTTGCTGCGCCGCGCGTTGAGCACTGAGGAGAGAAGAGGGAGGGAGAGCGAATGCTGTTAGGGTTTCGGAGAGAGCCAGCCGTGGGCAGTTTTGATCCGCCGAGATGGCTGGACAACCATCCGATTGCGATCGACGGTGCAGAGCGAGTCAGGCCGGATTCAGCCTAGGTGGGCGAGAGAAATCTTGGCCCAGGCCCAGGCTGTGGCCTAGGCGCGGGGGAGGCACTGCTCGCGCGTGCGTAGGCGCTGCTGGGCTATGCGCTGCTGCTGAGTACTGGGCCGCGCGCTGCTGCTGCATGTTGGGCCGCGCCTGAGCGCTTGAAGGGTCGGGCCGAATGCACAGTAAAGGTTATAAATTTGTTTATTTATTTTCAGAAGCGAATTTTGATTAGTTTTTCATCTCTATTCAATTTTCAACCACTTGGAAAAATTATTTAGAGAGTAGATGAGTACAATGAGATGCTTCTGAAAAGTAGATAAAGATTTTTTTTTCATGTTTTCGTTGCAAAGTTTAATGTTTATTATCTTCTAATTAAATTCGAACTAACGAGAGAATTTAATTTGAAGAGCAGTTATATTTAGTAAATTATGATTATATTTATCATCTAATTAAATTAGAACTAACGGAAAATTTTAAATTAGAGGAGTAGTCTGTTTTATTTAAGTCAGGTTATGGTATTGTCATTTTCTAACCATCGTTGATGATGACAATATTATAATGAGTTAAAGCTTGAGGTTTAAATATCTAAAAAAAATTACACCAACATGGTCAATATTTTAGAGAGTAGGTAAAGACCAAAAAATGCTCCTGAACTAATAGAATGTATTTTATTATCGTGTTTCCGCTGAAATAAAGTTGATTATCTTCTAATTAAATTCGAACCAACGGTATAATTTAATTTTGAAGAGTAGTTATATGTATTCCAAGTTAATTTATGAGTTTTATGCATTAATTCTATTTTCTATCCAACGGTGATGTAGAATTGATGCAGAAGCACCCTGTTTTTTTAACCGATGAAATCACTTGGCTGCATGCCAACGGGTTGCAATGCTGGGCTATATGAATGAAAAGGCTTGAGTCAAGCCAGTTCAGGACCATTTTTGTTAGTTTATTAAATTTCTGATTAAATTGGAACCAACGAAAAGATTTAATTGGAAAATGAAGTATAAGTGAATATTTTAGTCGTCATGACTAAGTTTTGTATAGATTTATCCTGCATTAGGACAAGTTTTGATATAGTACTTATACTAGTCAATCTTATACGGTGGGAGAAGTTTTATAATGATTCACATGTTTTGTATCCCCTATAGCGAGAGAAGTTTGGGTAGCTCTTATGTTATCCTAGTATTGACCGTGGCACAATAGAAATGCATCGTCATGGTCAATACTAATCAAAAGATAAGAAAAGATGCGAGCGTGACTTGTAAAAGTACTGCTAATGAAAGATCTCGTTGAGTTCTTGAAGTGAAATACGGAAAGTGTACTCCTAAATGGATAAGGAAATAACTTTGTTTACATGACATAATCATATGAATGAAGTAAGTTATAAGTGTCTCCTCGTTCACAAGTTTTTCTAAATAGTTCTCAAAATTATTGTAGTAAAGTTCATGACATATTTCGAGAGGGAAAATGTTAAGATCAATTAAGAAAATACTTTTCATTATGAGTGAGATAAAGATTAATTAAGATAAAACCGTCAGAGGAGTACAACGGTTACAACAATGATACCCCTAAGCAAAGAAATAACTAAATTCCTAGATCTTTTAAAGTTCCGACAAGAAGATAGCGTATTCAACCTCCAAGATGTTAAGGTGGTGCTTAAAGCGTCATATGAGGTTTTAACAGATTAAACCCAAAATAAGATATTTAAAGATACACCATCTTTAGAAAAGATGAAAAGATCTAGAGGAGCATGGTATGTAGTGGTATGTAGAGATCTATGACTTGAAGAGAAGCGGGACTGCGTGCCCACTTTAGTGATTCAAAACAACGAATTTCTCGATACCTGTTAATGTTGTATGATTTATACAACACATGTTGTTGGCTCTTCGAAGAAGATGAATAATGTAAACAAGGTTCTTATGATATAGGAGCCTGTAGAATCAATTGCTAAATGGCAATGAAGAGCAACAACAGCCCCATATGAAAAGTGCCAGTAGTTGAGGCTCCACGAGGTCTCAAAGAATTAGTAAACCATTTTTTCTAATAACTATGAAGTCTATGTTAGTAAAGAAATTCAAATGGAGGGTGATCCTACCTCATTTGAAGAATTATGATAAGCGTTTACTCGTTTAAATGGCAAAAAGTTATGGAAGTTGAAATGAATTCGATGAATACCAACGATGTTTGGGACTTAGAAGAAATTCTTAATAGAGCCATAATAGTAGGCTATAAAAGGGTCTACAACACAAAACATGACTCCAAAGGAAATGTAGAAAGATATAAAGCACAACTTGTAGGAAAAGGCTTTATGCAAAGAGAATGAATAGATTACAATGAGAGTTTTCTCTCCAGTCTCTTGCAAGGATTCTTTTAGAATCATAATGGTGTTATTGGTACATTATGATTTAGAGTTACATCAGATTGATGTAAAGACGGCATTCCTCAACGGGAATTTATATGAAAACGTTTACATGGCACAACCCAAAGGTTTTGTCGTGGAAAAAAAATGTTTGGGATGCCGCCTGTAGAAATTCATTTATGGGTTAAAATAAGTCACAAGACAGTAGTATTTGAAGTTGATGAAACAATGAGAAAGTTTAGATTTTAAAGAAAATGAGAAGGACAATAGTGTTTATGCGAAGTTTAAGATTGGAAAATTTATTTTCCACATCCTTTGAATTGATGACATTCTACTCACTAGTGGTGATGTTAATCTGTTATTAGAGAAGAAGAAGTTTTGTCCTCAAGTTTCAATGTGAATGATCTTGGTGAAGCATCATTGGTTCTAGGAATCAAAATTCATCGAGATAGAAGAAAATAGGGTATTAGGACAATCGTAAAGGCATAATTAGAAACGATTTTAAAGAAATAAAGTATGCATGCGAGTAAACCTACGCCTGCTCCTATAGTCAAGGGTAATAGATTTAGAAACTTTAAGTGTTCTAGGAACCGATATGAGATCGATCAAATGAACATGGTTTCATATGCTTTAGCTGTTGGAAGCTTGATGATTGTACAAGTACAAGTAAGAACTTACTCTGACGTAGTTTACGTTTCCAGAATATTTTGACAGAAGTCCAGTCTAGATATAGATCACTGGAATGGATTTGAGAATATCTTGTAATTTTGTAAAGTATCATAGGCCTCATGTTGAGTAAGAAAAAATAAGTACTCTCAAATAGTTGAGGGTACAAATGTTAAGTCTTGGTGAGATGTGTAGTGAAATCCAAAGTAGTTGCTAACACTCGTAGTTGGAGTATTATTGTAGAAAAGCTCCAAAAAAACAGTTGTGGTGTCATCAGTGATGCACGGCATAGTATAGCTTGACATGAGGCTTAAGGAACAGGCAAAATGAGGTTAAAGAGAATTTATACCCGGATTTAACAATGATAGACAACAACAATAACCATTTAAAGTAAGTTAACTCCTAAGACAACAGGTCAAGTGTGCTGCCAAACACATTGACACTAAGTTATATGTTGTAAAGGAGAAAATCCAGAATCATTTTGAAAGCATTGAACACATAAGTACCGAGTAAGTACTTACGGATCCGCTTACCAAAGGCTTACCACCCATAGCATTCAGAGAACACACATTCGACATAGGTTTACGAAAAAGCCTATGATTTTTGGATACTAAGGGCCTAGTTGAGTATCTGTTTCAAAACAGAGAGGTGCATTGTAGCTGTTAAATCTAATGGCAACTGACCGTGACGATGAGGCACGCTCTATGCACTTATCTGTGATGGAATGCAAAAAAAAAAGTTAAGTTTAAGTCATAAGGTGATATCAAGGGAGAGAATATTAGGTTGATCTTCACTAATTTGGCCCAACGGCCAATTGGGCCCTTGATCCGTGCCCTGTTCGGGGGCGTCCAGCCGTTCTTCTGGCTGATGGGCCTCCGTCGCGCAGCGTAATAAATAGGAGGTGGAGGCTGGGGCTCGAGACACGAGGTTCACCGCAGCCGTCAGCGTCTCACCATGTCCGATCTAGAAGGGCGCGCTGTAAGCGACGTGAAGCGCCATCGCCTTCGCCGTCGCCACTGGGCCGCTCCTCCATGTCGCTGCTACGTCGTCGACGGCGTTATGGCCACAACTACCTTTTGGTGAGGTATATTAGCAAGTCCCCTCGGCTAAGTTATGTTTTTACTCAATGATCTACGTCTCTACAAGTACTTTCAGATACATCACAAACAACAAAACAAAACAAGGGCGGCTCAGCGTGATTCAGATATTTGAATTCTAGAAACTGGGGAATCTTGGAATCTACAGCTGCCACAGCCAGTGCCAGTGCCAGTGCCATGCAGCTTACTACAGTACATGCCGCCACACCAGACAATTTGAGATCTCGCGCTGGAGGCTGGACTGACCTCCAGCTCTACTTTTAAATCCATTGGCTTGCGCCACGCCTCAATGCACTGCCGCCGCCGCACGCGGACAAGAAAGTACCTCAGGGCGCGCCGCACGTGCCGCCGGCGCAACTTGGCGCACGCACGCATACTACAATACAACCGGCTACACTACACAACAACCATGGCATGGCAACCGACATTTGAATCAGCTCTGCGTGGGACTCTGATGCCGACAGGCCAGTGGGAGTCAGGGAACGCGTTGGCAATGGCAGTGGCAGGTGGAGGCAGTGTCGGGTGATCAGCAGCGCCGTGCCGTCGGAGGGCGTCGTCTCCTGCCGGCCTCCAGGCGGGGCAGCAGGCTGACGTACTCGAACCAGACCTGGCGGAACACCTTGACGATGCAGTCGTGGTGCTCGTCCGCGTTCAGGGACAGGTAGCACGCCAGCAGCCGCTCCAGCTCCTCCGGCCTTGGAGGCGCGGCGGCGGGCCCGCCGCCGCCCGCGCTCGCGCTCGCGATCATCTCCACCATCGACTCGTGGAACGCGCGCTGCGGGTCCCGCGTCCGCCGCACCACCGCGAGACCCTCCAGCTCCGCCGGCGCCACGGCGGCGGCGGCGCGCCGGGGCGACCGTACGCGCACCCGCGGGGGTGGCATTCTCCCGGAGAAGGACGGCCTCCGACCGCCGCTCACGCTGAGGCGCCGGCTGCTCCGGCGGCGCCGGTGCCGTCTCGCCCCCGCCCCGGCGGCGTCCGTGTCCGACGGTGCCGCGGCGGCTCGCGCGGGGGAGCCGGCGAGGAGGGAGAAGGGGATCAGGCGGCCCAGCGGCGGGAGCTCACGGTCCCCGCCGACGGAGCAGTGGCGGCGGCCGTGCCGGCACGACTTCCGGCGCGCAGCGACGGAGTCGGCAGTGTCGTTGCCGACCGACAGCCGCCGCGGCACGGCGGCGTCGGCCGTGGATCGACGCGGCGGGCTGGACGAGCCTGGCGTGACCGTGGCCGCCGCAGGGGTCGGGCTGGTGCGCTTGGGGAGGAAGGACGACGGGAACGCGGGAGCCGCGGCAGCGGTGTTCTTGGGCGCGGGCGCGCGCTTTGTGGCCGCAACGGGCTTGTCCTTGGCCGCGAGCTTGACGAACCACGAGAGAGGGGAGAATGAGAACGCCTTGCCCTTGCCCTTGCCCTTGCTCCCTCTCTCCCCTCCATCATCTTCCTCGCACCGCGCAGATGGCGCTGCATGCTGCTTCCGAATGCCCCATCTCATGGCTACAATCTAGTTCGTGCTACAATCACTTGGGCGCAAGAAGTTTTGGTGAGCGCAGTGCATGGGACAGGAGGCTAGGGAGGGAGGCGTGTGCGATTTAAAGCTCGTGAATTTTGGCGGTTAGGTGCAGTGCCGGCGTGCCGGTATTGGGACTTGGGCAGGCTCGTTCGAGCTTTCAACACTCACACTCTTCTCGCAGGACAGAGGCAGACAAACGGTGAGTGCTACGGCTAGTAGTAGCAGTACATGACAGAAGGCAGCATCGGAGAATGGAAAGCAGTGAAACAAAGGAGAGGAGAGGAGAGGACAGGCGTGATCTGAAGTTCATGTCTGCACTCTGCTCTGCACGGCAAAGCATGCATGGGTTTTCGAAAGGCCCTGGCGCCTGCCGGCTTGAGGGTTCTCTCTCGGAGTCCGCCGGCGCCGGCCCCCACATTCAGGCAGACACACACTCATGATGCACCCATTCATTAGTCCACAGTCCACCACACCTTTGCGTGCGTCCTTGTACTTTCTGCCGTCCTCTCTGCGTTCAGCCGTTCACCACTGTCGTAGTCCAAGCCTGAGCATGGCCGTGCAGGGGCAGGCATGACTTGTACTCGTACTGAGCTGACTGGGAGAGGAGAGGCAAAGGAAGGAGACAAAGCAGGGGGGGGGGGGGGGGGGGGGGGGGGGGGGGGGGGGGTGGTGGTAGGGGGTGGTGGAAAGTGGCTTGATGGCTGAAAGCTCGGGACCCGGCTCCAACAGCGGGAGCCGGCGACTGGGGCTGTAGTGCTCGTAGGCTGGTACCATGGCTTGCTTGCTTTTGTGCCAATTGTGCTTGCCTGTCTTCAGCAGTCAGTGTACCGCTGCCTCCTCCAGTCCTCCTCCTCCTCCAGCTGCTGTTGCTGTTCATCTTTCTTCAGCCCTTGTTTAGTTCCAGAAGTTGAAATTTGGGCTACTGTAGCACATTCGTTTTTATTTGGCAATTAGTATTCAAACATGGACTAATTAGGCTCAAAACGTTCGTCTCGCAATTTCCCACCAAACTGTGCAATTAGTTTTTTTTTCGTCTACATTTAATGCTCCATGCACGGACCGCAAACATTCGATGTGACAGGTACTGTAGCACTTTTTGGGAATTTGAGGTGTAACTAAACAAGGGCTCAGTCGTTTGAACAAAATGGCTTTCGTCCACTGCACGCCGGAATCACCAGTTGCCACTGTGACGGCTACCAAGAAACTAACTGTTGCCGTAAAATTCTGCAGTAATCTCTTTTGCATTGAGATGTACTACTACTAGCAATTTAACCTGTACTACTAGCGCTGGGTAAAGCATTGTTGACTGTTTTTTTGGCACAGTAAGGGGTGTTTGTTCCATGGACTAAATTTTAGTCCATGTCACATCGAATGTTCAGATGCTATTTAGGATAACTAAATATGAGTTAATTATAAAACTAATTACATAGATGGAGACTAATTTACGAGACGAATTTATTAAGCCTAATTAATTCGCCATTAGCATATATTTACTGTAGCACCATATTGTCAAATCATGGACTAATTAGGCTTAAAAATTCGTCTCGCAAATTAGCCACAATCTGTGCAATTAGTTATTTTTTTCGTCTATATTTAATACTTCATGCATATGTCCAAACATTCGATAAGACATGGACTAAAATTTTCCAGTAGAACCAAACACGCCCTAACAGCTTCAGATTTGAACCGAAGTCTAGGTCCTTTTTTCTTTCTTTTGCTTTTGCTACTGCTCCAGGTAGGCGTGCCTGTCCATGATGTCTGGGCTGTACGGCAGGTGAATGCTCTGTCATGCTTGATGCTTTTGCCTCGTAGTAGTAGGACACTAGGGACCTGTCATTGGCCTTGCCCTCCATGCTGCTCTGAATGGCTGCCTGAATTAACAATCTGAGTGGCGCTCTTCCTGAGATGGAGCGTGTCCTGTCCTGCACGATGCCGTCCACGATGTCGCGCTGAGAATTGGCCACTTGGGTGCCTTGCTCTGAACTTGCGATGGCTGCTCGTTGATGAGTTCCAAAAGGGTAAGGGCCTTTCCTTCATGTGCTGTTTCGCCACCAGCGAGTGCGAAGAAGAGCCTAGTCTGAATTCTAAGCTGTGTTGCTGTTGCCCAAGGTAGTAGATGTGTCTCATTCTTAAGAGAAAACGGCGCGACCTCTGAATCATTCCTTCACTTCAGGGCAGTCCAAATACTACAAGCTACATATAGTTTTTATACCTATTAATTTTTATATAGGCACTACGTATAGAAACCATGGTCCAAATTGATAGTTTTAACAAAATATTTTTTTATCCAATCACATGCATTCTCTCTCAATTCTCTACCAATGTCTTTGTTCTCGTGTAGACATGGTTACTGACTTAGACCCGGTTTCTATGATTTTTGCTCTCTCTCTTAAATAACTAGCTTGTCACATCAGCAAAACGCTTAGGTGGCAGTACAATTAATGTTCATAGAAACTATGGTGATTTCTACGTTGAGAGTGCACTCACAGGCCATTTTCACCATCGGCAGACAGAAAGAGGGCCTTGCCTGAATTATCTGTGTGCCATTATAAAAGATGGTCATGGCCTACAGGTCACTAAAAAGTTCGAACGCGCCTAGGTGCCACTGCGCTAAACGTTTTTGCCTTCCACACCATTCCGTCAACATCTGCTGCTAACGGTGTCAAATGGAGCTGCAAAAAGTCAGAACTGCCCTCTGGCTAGAGTACCTTGCTAAAAGTTGTGTTTTCCTCCTATGCCACTCCCTGGTCCCGTGGCTTTGGCATTCCTCTGATAATGTCAACTTGGGATTTAATTAGCCGCTAATCTGAAGCGCAAATGACCTTGACCCTTAATGAAAGTTGTAGAGCTCGGAGAGAATGACAACTTTGTTGCGGGCGGCACAGACCGAATCGAAGTGAAATATTCTCTCCATCCCATAATAGATGACGTGATGGAAAGCGTGCATGACAAACTTTTTCAACTTTGACTAGGTTTGTAGAAAATATGTGCAACATTTATATATTCAAATAAGTTTATTATAAAAGTATATTCAACTATCTATCTAATGATACTAATTATGTATTATAAATATAAATATTCTTTTATATATAATTGGTTAAAATTGGAAAAAGTTGTCTTCTCGACAAACGAGAACGACTTTTATTTTGGGACGGAGGGAGTATACCACAAATGAGATTCTAAGGCCCTGTTCGTTTCTCTTATAATCCGTACTTTTCAGCTTATTTTTTTAATCGAAACATTGTTTTCTCTCTCACAAAATCAGTCGGAACAGTAATTCGTCTTTTTTTTTTACGAAGCGAACGGGGCCTATGCCTATCCGGGCGCTAGGTATTCGGCAGAATGCCGCGTGTCCGCATGCACTCTGAGGAAAAAGGTTGTGCCACGTGAACTAGGAAAAGGTTGCTGTACCCACTTCCATTTTTGCTTTGTATAAATATATCTCTGTTTGTAGTAAAAGGTTTACTGTTATCATTGTAAATATTTCACCATTGCCTATTCTGCCATCCTAATGTTCTGAACGAAATTAGCCTTGATTCTTGTGGCAAATAACATCCCATTAAAAAAAATCTAAGTACCTGTAGGGGCAGCCGGACAAGGTATGGACAACTCATGCCTTGTTGACAATTTCTTCCTCTGCTTTCTGGTACACACGTTTGTATTCTGTGTTCATCACGGATGCAGTGCAGCTGACTGCACCAGCCAGATGCCCGGGAGCTGCTGGCGCCCATGTCCAGCACCTCCTTGGCGGCGTCGACGATGGTCTTCACGACCCCCGGTAGACGATGACAAAATGTGTTTAGTCCTCGAACTGATTGCAGGCGGACTTGATTCAGTTCGTTGGGAATGAACGCAGCTGCGGACGGCGTCGAGTATATTGTGTTCCTCATCACGAATAATGTTTCGATAGAAAAAAAAAGCATTGGAATCAAAATGATTTTTCCTTGTCTAATGAGTGCGACTAATAACGGCCGGCCAGGATCTGAAGCAGCAAGCTCATTCCACACATCGATCAGTCCCGGCAGGCACCAGTCGATGTCGAAGCCATCGTGCTCGCCGGGTCCGTGGCCGTCCCCGTACCGGTCGGGGTGCCTGTCCGGCCGGCGCAGGATCATCTTGGTCACGTCCATCATCCTCAGCCGCACGCCGTTCCTCCTCGCGTCCTCCGCCGCCGCCGCGAACTCGTCCACCTGCGCCCCGTAGAAGTCGACCTCCGGCTCCGACATCTCCGGAGGGGATCAGCTTCTCCACCGTGCCACCGACGCCGGAACATCCCGTTCGTCGGGCCGCCGCCGATCTGCTCTCTGCCATGCCGCAGGCTCGCGTGGCCGGGAGGCCACGGGCCATCGCAGCGCGAGCTGAGGCCCCTCGCGGGTGCGGCCTCGCCCCCGTGACCGCTGGCGGGCACCGGCCGGTATTTGGCCAGCCGAGCTCGATCCCCTGCAGCTGCGTCTGTTGAAGAAGAAGGACTGCGCCCGCGATAGAAACGATGGCGTGAGCGAGCAGGGTCGTGGCGGCGCGAGCAGCGGGCGGATTGGTGTAACGACAGAGGTAGCTACAATAGTTCTATGATCCAACAGTCTACTGACAAGATACAGAGATCGGCGGTAATGGAGGTCGCCGGCTTTCTCGAGCCGCAGCTCGCCGCCTAAGTCCGACGCCAACCAAGACGAACGAACTAGCCTCTCTCGTTCTCCTTTTCTACTCCTGACTTACAGCTGTTGTGGGAACAACGACTCACCCGATGCAACGGGCCTGCTGGTCACCCATTCTGAGCCAGCATATTTCGCACTGGGCCTCCTTTCCCTCTTCGGCTTTGGGCTTTTCAGGCTTGACAGCTTGTCAGCGGACCGGACCGTGACATCACCCCTTCCATTAGCAACGGCTTGTCCCCAAGCCGTGAACTTTGGAAACCTCTGGAGCAAATCATCTTCATCTTCCCAGGTGGCCATCTCAGCTAGTGACTCCACCCACTTGATCAACAATTGATGGTAGATACGGTTGTTTCTTGTAATGGCCCGACGATCCAAGACCAAATGTGGAGTCTGCACAGAAGGATGATCTGCAGGTAATGGTGAGAAGACAATAACACCGGTACCTTTGACAGGCTTCAGGAGTGAAACGTGGAAAACGTTATGCACTGAAGAGCCTGGAGGTAGTTTCAGCTTGTAAGTAACATCACCAATTTTAGCTTCCACTTGATATGGCCCGAAGTATCTGAAAGAGAGTTTGGGGCTAACCCGAGAGACAACTGAGCCTTGAACATATGGTTGAAGCTTGAGCCATACACGGTCACCCACCTAAAACTCACGTTCACTGCAGTGTTTATCAGCTTGGTGCTTCATCCTTTGCTGGGCACGCAACAGATGTTGCTGAAGGATGGAATTAACATATTTCCTCTGTTGAAGCCACTGATCAAGATCGGGAATTAGACAGTCTTGATCCGGGTCAATGCCGAAGTGGTTGGGTTGATGACCATACAACACTTCAAACGGTGAATGTTGCAAAGAAGAATGGTGGCAGGTATTGTACCAGAACTCCGCCAAGTGCAACCACTGGGACCATTTGTGAGGGTAGGCGTGTATAAAACATCTGAGATAAGTTTCAATACACTGATTGCCCCGCTCGGTCTGTCCATCACTTTGCGGATGGTAAGCTGAACTCATGCACAGTTGAGTACCAGTAAGTTTGAATAGCTCCTTCCATAGAAGACTGGTGAAAATCTTATCCCTGTCCAAAACTATGGCTGTAGGCATACCATGTAGCTTGTAAATATGTTCCATATACTGTTGCGCCATAGTGATTACAGAAAAAGGATGTTTCAGCTTCACAAAGTGAGAATACTTCGAGAACTTGTCAACCACCACTAAGATACAGTTATAGCCTGACGAAAGTGGGAGACCTTCAATAAAGTCCATGGTTACCACAGTCCATGCTTGAGATGGCACAGACAAAGGTTGGAGCAACCCGGGATAAGGGACACGTTCAATTTTGGCCTGTTGACAGACAGCACATTCCGATACAAAGACTTTGATAGTAATCTTCATATGTGGCCAGTAGAAGAGATTACTCACTCTATGGTAGGTGACCAAGAACCCAGAATGACCACCGATGGGGGTAGCATGCAGCTGTTCAGTAACCTTAGTCTGAAACTCAGTAGAGTGCCCCAACCAAATAACCCCTTTGTATTTGATGATACCATTTTGCAGACTGAAGTTGCCCGAGGGATTTTGTAGAGCTAGTGAGCTTAACATCTTTTGTGCAACTGCATTTGAGTCGTAACTGAGCTATAAGTTTTGAAGCCACAGAGGTTGAGCCACAGTAATAGCATTGAGATCAGCAGCAGGATGTGGAGCTCGTGACAAGGTGTCGGCGGCAGAATTAGTGGTGCCCTTCTTGTAACTGATCTTATATTGGTAACTCATCAACTTGGTCAAAACTTTTTGTTGCCAATATGTATGAAGTTGCTGATCAGAGAGATGGGTGAGGCTCTTATGATCGGTATGGATGACAAACTCCGCAGGTTGCAAATGAGCCTTCCACTGATCTATGGCCAGCAAAATAGCCAAACTTTCCTTCTCATAGGTGGACAACCCTTGTGTCTTGGACCCCAAAGCTTTGCTGACGTAAGCGATTGGATGTCCATCCTGTTGCAGAACTGCCCCTATGCCTATTTCAGATGCATCTGTTTCAATGACAAATGTCTGCAAAAATGGGAAGTGCAAGAACTGGAGTAGAGATCAGAGACTTCTTAAGCAGTTGAAAAGCCTCTTCACAGATAGCCGTCCAGAGAAAGACCTTGCCCTTTTTAAGAAGATCAGTAAGTGGTCTGGCTATCATACCGAAGTTCTTCACAAATCACCTATAATAGCCGGCTAAACCCAAAAAGTTCCTGACATCTTTGACAGATTGTGGTGAAGGCCAAGTCTGAACATCTCTAATTTTGGCTGGGTCAGTAGAAACTCCATTAGGACTGAGAACATGACCTAAATAAGAGAGTTTTTGCTGGGCAAATGAGCACTTAGACAATCTGACTTTGAACTGATGGTTCTGGAGCAACTGGAAAACCAGCTGTACATGGTGCACATGTTCTGTATATGTCTTGCTATAAATCAATATGTCATCAATGAACACCACGACACATTTCCTCAGGAGTGGAGCTAAAACATGATTCATAATAGATTGGAAGGTGGCTGGTGCACCTGTGAGACCATATGGCATGACCAAGTATTCATAGTGACCATGATGTGTTTGAAATGCTGTCTTGTACTAATCTTCAGGAGTGACTAAGATTTGGTGGAAGCCAGACCTTAAGTCTAATGTGGTGAACCATGCAGCTCCATAAAGCTCCTCAAAAAGTTCTTCAACAATGGGCATAGGAAATTTATTTTTGACTGTATAAGCATTGAGCCTTCTATAGTCAACACATAGTCGCCATTCACCAGATTTCTTTTTGACCAAAAGGGCAGGAGAGGCAAATGGACTGGTACTTTCTTGTATCATGTTGGATTTCAGCAAATGAGCTACTTGTTTTTGAATCTCGTCCTTCTGAGATGGAGTGTATCGATATGGTTTAAGTCTGAAGGGTTGAACGCCAGGAACCAAAGGAATGGAATGTGTGAGAGTGCCGCTGAGAGAAGTACTAGAAGGCTCGTCAAATAAATCAGCAAACTGAGTGACTAACTCCTGAATTTCAGGTGGTATTGTCTGTGCAACTGGTTCAGCAGACTGTTCAGCAGAATATAGCTCCACAATACCCCAAACTAAATCTTGTTTCTCCATTGCTATGAGCTGATTCAAAGTTATCTCATTAACAGTAGCTACAGCATCTTGAACCCCATGCAGCCGAATAGTGGAATTCTGGTGGTGCAAACTAAGCCACTTCTCCTTCCATTGAATTTGCATAGGACTAAACGTTTCAAGCCATTCCATGCCTAATATAGCATCATAGCACTGCAGAGGAAGAATTTTGAAGGTTGTAGTAAACATGACTCCTTGGGCTGTCCAAGAGCAATTGACCACCTCATGGGAGCAGACAAGGGTGGCACCATCAGCTACCTTGACTGACATGGAGTGTTTTAAGGGAGTCCAGGGATGCAAATCAGCTGCCATGTGCTCACTAATGAAGTTGTGAGAACTACCAGAATCCACAAGAATAATAGCAGGTTTCTGATGAATATAAGCATGAATCTTCAGTGTGTGAGCTGCACAAGTACCTTTAACAGCCTGGTCAGAAAGAGCCATCAGTTCATCAGGATCTGAATCAGAAGTAGATTGATGATAGCAATCAGTAGAGTTTCCCCAGAAGTGCCAAACTTCTTCTATGACATTTAATGGAACGGTAGCTGGACACTTGTGTTGGGGTCCCCATTTGCCACCACACTTGAAATAGAGTCCTCTAGCTTTCCTATAAGTCATCAGTGCAGATAGCTTCTCATCAGGCTTGGCAATTGGTTCGGAAGCTGATGATTTAGGAATCCAAGGCTGAGCTGGAACTATCCCAGAAGGTGTTGTGGCCCTGACGACAACTTTGTGAGAGCCAGAATTGTCCAGTTTTTTGAAATCGCGGACGACAGGTCCAGCTAGGATTTCTTCCTGCAAAATGGCAAGAGAGCTCGCAGTATCGAGGTCTTTTGGTTTGTGTAATAAAAGAGCTGCTCGAATTTCAAGTTTCAGACCATCTATGAATTTGCTGGTGAGTATAGCAGGATTAACGAGTGGATCATGGGCAAGCAACTGATGCATGAGATCATCAAACAGAGTGATATATTCTACCACAGTTCCAATTTGCTTGACATGGAAAAATTGGCAAATAAAGTGATTAAACTGATCCCTGTCAAATCGATCCACTACCAATTGACAGAGATGCTCCCAGGTACATTTCTTAAGATTAAGCTCTATGGTTTGCATCCAAAAGGCAGCGGTACCAGTGAAATTTATGGTGGCTAACTTGACCCAATTCTCAGGAGGGACCTCATACAGATCAAAATAGGCATCACATTGCTTAATCCAGAACTTGGGACTAGTACCGCTAAATTTAGGAAAATCCAACTGAGGCATAGCAGGACTCATATGAGAGCACGAGCCGTACGAAGTATGATGATGGAATGCAAAACCAGAGTGAGGATGAGGATGGGGACGAGGGGATCCATTTTGCGTACCATTGGCCGGAGGTGGTTTGAGGGTGTATACGACCCCCGAACCATCGCTTCGGTGGTGGTTTTCATCGCCGTGGCCAATCGGCCCAGATGCCGCCTTTGGAGAGGATGGGACCAGATGAGCGAACCTCGGCACCTTGAGGGAAGCGGATCCAGCGTGAGCGTGATGAGGAGTAGCCGGAGTTAAAGTAGACTTGAGCTCGTCGAGTTGCTGGCGAAGGTTGTCGACGCAGTCGCGCAGATCCGCAACCTGGCCATCGACCTTGGGCCGGCAGCGCTCGAACTCGGCCTTCGCGGCGGTAAGCTCGGCCACCGACTCGTGAACCTCGCGAAGGCAATGGTTGTTCTCGGAAATCCCCTTCGATTGCGCATCAAGCTTGGTGAGAATCAACGCGAGCTGATCTTCAACCTTCATCGTCACTTGCAGGCGGGTACGGTGCTCGTGAGCCAGTATGTCCGATTGCCAAAATCGATTTGCTGACCCGATAGACCGGCTCGGACCTATGAATTCGCACAATCGACACCGAGGTGGATCGTGGAACTCTGCCAACGGGGATTACAGTCGTGATCGAAGCAGCTCGAAGCCGGCGAATCAGGACGCGGAACAGGGTGGATTAGGGTGGGAACGAAGTGGACCGAACTGAGTCTGATACTAGATGTAACGACAGAGGTAGCTACGATAGTTATATTTAGGATCCAACGGTCTAGTGACAAGATACAGAGATCGACGGTAATGGAGGTCGCCGGCTTTCTCGATCCGCAGCTCGCCGCCTAAGTCCGACGCCAACCAAGACGAACGAACTAGCCTCTGTCGTTCCCCTTTTCTACTCCTGGCTTACAACTGTAGTGGGAACAGCGGCTCACCCAATGCAACGGGCCTGCTGGTCACCCATTCTGGGCCAGCATATTTCGCACTAGGCCTCCTTTCCCTCTTCGGCTTTAGGCTTCTCAGGCTTGACAGCTTGTCAGCGGGCCGGACCGTGACAATTGGGTGAAGGAATAGAGAGGAAGGAGAGGACAAGGTACGAGAGGGTAGGGGTATTTTGGACATTTTTACTGACCGGATCCATGTGTTAGGGCAGCTAAACGGTTGAAAACTGGACGGAAAGGGGACAGAATGGCTTATGCGACAAAAAAAAAAGTTTAGCGCAGTGATAACTAGGTGCGTTCAAACTTTTTAGTGGCATATAGATCACAACCATCTTTTATAACGGCACACAGGTAAAACAACCATCTTTTATAACGGCACACAGGTAAAACCCTCTTGTATCCTAAGCAGTGGCCCTGGTAGATGCGTCCGTATCTGTCTATAATTCTGACGACGAAACGGCAGGCGATGTCTCAATCATTTGGAGATCTGAAGGTGATACGCATCCGGTAGTTGAAAGTGAAGGGAAACCATGCCAATTAATCCTTTTCCCCACACCGGATGATATTTTAGGCCGACATATGACAGAATTCTAAGCCGGTGAACGTTGAACAGTAGGCGGTTGGTAGCAGAGACGCACAAGGTTCTCTTGTTTCATTCCTCTGACACACACATCGCTAGCCTGGCGAACTTTCCTAACTGAAACATCAGTGCAGGTCGTGCTGTGCTGTATGACTGTATCCTTCTACCGCAATTTGAGATGCAGGCAGATTCAGAGATTAACCAGCTCGAGACACACTACCTCGTAGACGTTGACAGATTAACCAGCTTGAACCATGTAGGAGTAACATGAAACGTTGTGCTCGGACTTTGAGACACACGAACATGTCGTTTCGGTTCACCATCGATCGATCCGATAGGAAAATCTGTCTGAACCTGGAATCATGCAGCTCACTGTTCAAATCTGAAAGGGACGGGAACCAATCTGCTGCCCGGTATCATGGCATCATGCCTACAAAGAAGACGAGCAAAGGCCAAGAGGGGACAAACGACAAAGGGGCGATACTACTACGTATTATTATCCACGCTGCAGATGCTAAAGGATGAGTGACTGTCAACTCTTATCTCTCGCCCGCTCAGCCCCCCCAAGTGCCCAGCTAAAGCCAAACGCACTCGCTCTCGCACGCACCCATCCAGTGCTTTTTAGCCGATTGGGACAGCGGCCCGGGTCCAACGACAAAGCTCCCCGACCAAGTTGGCCAAAAACATGCATGTAAAATATCTCATGTTCTGCTTAATCATTTTCGAATGGTCTCAACAGTGCCAGTTATGTTCAGACATCGTTGTCTTGCATATATAAACAAGCTCCTCTGTCTAGTCCCATAATTCTGATGATGCTGGATGACGATACGGTCTTCAAAACGTAGACTATGTTTTTTATTATAATATATGTAAAAAACAACAAATATATACTTCATCCGTTCAAAAAAGAATGTAATTCTTGTTTTTCGACGAGTTAAACAATTTTCAAGTTTGATCATATATATACACAAATGTACTAATATTTACGATTCACGATATAAAATATATTTTTTATAATAAATTTATTTAGAGATACAAATGTTGAAATTGTTTTCTACAAACTAGTTCAAACCTATCTATACATGTTATCTTAGTGTCTTTAAACTAAATGTTTAAAGAGTTATTGGTAGCCAAAACATTTTATAACCTGGAATGGACCTAACAAATTTTATGGGCAAGCTTTTGCCATCCATCTGAGAAAAAATGTTCTAAAAGTTTGGCCATAACCTTGTATAAATTACAATAACCAGGGAGCAAGAGGAAGCATTTGGTTAGCATGTTCGGAGAAGAAAAAAAAACATTTTCGAGATCTTTGGGACTCTAGGGCCTAGGGGATTCAGCAGAGCAAAAAAAAAACTATTTCTGATCCTATATAAAGTATCTTCATGGATTCATGGAATCATGGCACAACAATCGGGAGATTCCAGCCACCAGAAAAGCTTGACCAGTTGGCCATGCCCATCGCTCGCTCCTATTCGCAGTCAAGTGGCGCTACTGGATAGGGTAGGGTAGGACACTGATGGTGGAATTATATATTTATTTATTATATATCCGAATAAAATCAGGATATGCCATGCGCCTCTCCATGAGGTTTGAGGTCTGGTTGGTGGACCGTGCACCTCACTCTTAATTGCCCCCGTTAACCTCGCTTTGCTTGCTCATCATATCAGATGACAACCTACTCATACACTAACACTAGAGTGGCTGTTGGCTTTCTGCTTTCTGCCGCTGCTGTATTGCTGTTGCTGTGCAGGAGCAGGAGTGTTTGTTTGTTTGTTGTTTGGAGGTGTGTTTTTGCTTGTGGTCTTGTGGATAGAAATGGAAAGGGATATATGGATGGGTACCATTACAATTATCAGAACTTTGAGATGTACCATTAAAATTCACCTATTCTGAAACTTGCCATTACAATTCTTCTTCTACCTGCTACTTGCCATTTTCTATGTCTTCCGGGTGTCTGGGCCCACTGTCAGACCGTATACGTGTACACATCTTTCGTATGGACCAAAACACCCCCGGCTACTTCTCTCCCTCCACTCACTGACGTGTGGGCCCCACACATCAGATTCTCCATCACACACCGGCCACTCCTCCCTCAGCTCGACCGACGCCTCTCTCTCTCTCTCTCACACACACACACACACACTCCTCTCTCTCACACACACCAGCCACTCCTCCCTCTCCCTCCAACCACATCGGCGCTCCTCCTCGTTCCCACACCATGGCGGTGCCCTTCCTCCGTCAAACCACGGCGGCGCGGCTTGACCACGGCAGTGAGCGCGGCCCGTCTCGCCCGGCGGCGCGCGTGGGGGAGCGGATCCGGCCGCCACCTCCTCCCTGGCGGCGGATCCGGCCCCCTCCTCCTCCCCGGCGGTGGAACCGGCCACCACCTCCTCCTCGGCGGCGGATCCGGCCCCTTCCTCCTCCCCGACAGTGGAACCGGCCGCCACCTCCTCCACGGTGGTGGATCCGGCCTGCTCCACCTCCTCCGCGGCGAAACCGGCCCCAACCTCTTCCCCCAGCGGTGGATCCGGTCCGCTCCTCCTCCCCGGTGGTGGATCCGGCCCCACCTCATCCCCGGCGGTGGATCCGGCCCCCACCTCGTCCCCGGCGGTGGATCTGGCCCCCACCTCGTCCACGGCGGTGGATCCGGCCCCCACCTCTTTCCCGGCAGCGGATCCGGCCCCCTCCTCCCCGGCGGTGGAACCGGCCGCCACCTCCTCCTCGACGGCGGATCCGGCTCCCTCCTCCGCCCCAACAGTGGAACCGGCCGCCACCTCCTCCACGGTGGTGGATCCGGCCCGCTCCACCTCCCTGGTGGCGGAACCGGCCCCAACCTCCTCCCTAGCGGTGGATCTGGCCCGCTCCTCCTCCCCGGCGGTGGATCCGGCCCCCACCTCGTCCCCGGCGGTGGATCCGGCCCCACCTCGTCCACGGAGGCGGATCTGGCCCCCACCTCCTTTCCGGCAGTGGATCCGACACCCTCCTCCCCGACGGCGAGCGGATCTGGTTGAGGAGGCGAGCGGCATGGATCCGGCGACGGCAGATCCCAGCGGACGAGATCCGACGGCGTGGATGGGTTTACTGGAGGTTGAAGGAGAATCTGACGTGTGGGGCCCACACGTCGGTGGGTGGAGGGAGAGAAGCCGCCGGGGGTGTTTTGGTCCATACGGAAGATGTGTACACGTATACGGCCTGACAGTGGGCCCAGACACCCGGAAGACATAGAAAATGACAAGTATCAGGTAGAAGAAGAATTATAATGACAAATTTTAGAATAAGTGAATTTTAATAGTACATCTTAAAGTTATGAGAATCGTAACGGTACCGGTCCAAATAAGCCAAATAAATGGAAATGCGTGGGCTACTCCCCCCCCCCCCCCCCCCCCCCCCCCCCCCCCCCCCCCCGCGACTTCAACCGCCGATCGGCTTCTCCCTCGACAGTCCGTTTCCCTCGTCGGAGATCTACCGCACACTCCCTGCCCGGGAGTAGGTTATACGGAGACTGCTCAATTGCGATCTCATCGGCTTCCACACCTTTGATTATGCCAGGCACTTCCTCTCTTGCTGCAGTAGGATGCTTGGTCTAGAGTACCAGTCAAAGCGCGGATACATTGGATTGGAGTACTTTGGCCGCACTGTTGGGATCAAGATCATGCCCATGGGAATCCATATGGGCCAACTGCAATCGGTGCTGTGATTACCTGAGAAGGAGGACAAGGTTGCTGAGCTGCGGCAGCGATTCCAGGGGAAAGCTGTGTTGCTTGGGGTAGATGATACATATATCTTTAAAGGGATCAATTTGAAGCTTCTTGCATTTGAGAATATGCTGAGGATGCATCCCAAGTGGCAGGGGAGAGCTGTGTTGGTGCAGATAGCCAACCCTCCTCGTGGGAAGGGTAAGGAGCTGGAGGCCATCCAGGCTGAGATCCGAGAGTTGTGACAGGATGAACAGGGAGTTCGGCCAGACTGGGTATAGCCCTGTCGTCTTCATTGACCGCAATGTGTCAAGTGCGGAGAGGCTTGCATATTACACAATAGCCGAATGTGTGGTAGTGACGGCTGTGAGGGATGGAATGAACTTGACGCCTTATGAGTACATTGTCTGCCGGCAGGGGATACCTGGCTCAGAATCTGCACCAGAGGTGAGTGGACCAAAGAAGAGCATGCTTGTTGTGTCGGAGTTCATTGGGTACTCGCCTTCATTGAGTGGTGCAATTCGTGTTAACCCGTGGAATGTTGAAACAACTGCTGAGGCATTGAATGAGGCCATCTCAATGTCAGAACAAGAAAAGCAGCTGAGTGGCATGGAAAACATTACCGCTATGTCATCACCCATGATGTTGCATATTGGTCAAAGAGCTTTGTCCAGGATCTGGAGAGGGCCTGCAAGGACCACTTTAGGAAGCCATGCTGGGGTATTGGACTAGGGTTTGGATTTAGGGTGGTGGCGCTAGACCCACATTTCACAAAGCTCAATTTGGATACAATCATCATGTCTTATGAGAGAGCAAAAAGTAGGGTCATATTACTTGATTATGATGGTACATTGGTACCACAGACTTCAATCGATAAGAAACCAAGTTCAAAAATATTGAGAATCATCAATACCCTATGTTCGGATAGCAATAACACTGTTTTCATTGTCAGTGGGAGAAGTAGGGATAGCTTGGGATCATTGTTTGCATCATGCCCAAAGTAGGGATAGCTTGGGATCATTGTTTGCATCATGCCCAAAGCTTGGAATTGCAGCAGAACACGGTTACTTCTTAAGGTACAATTTTCACATGTGCATTGTTCAATCTGTTGTTTGGTGCTAGAATGTACTTGATGCAGTAGTAGTAGATTTTAATGTTTTTTCTAACTTTTTGTTTGTTAAGCTAATATATTTTTAGTGCGCTAGTGTCTCTCAAGAAATGTCAAGCATGAACGTTTTGTGTATTGCTCAGCAGCTAACTAGATTGACTATTTGCTGCCTTCTCACAGCAATTGTAGTACGTGGGTCTAACGGAGTCAGAACTGAAAATATTATGTTCCTTTATTCATGTTAACCTTGGAATATTAAGATACTGCATTTCCATTAGGTTGTTTTCTTAATTGTTTAAAATAATGTGGATGATGAAATGTTATGTTTCACTGTAGATGGACGAGAGATGAAGGGTGGCAATCGAGCACCCATACCTCAGACTTTGGATGAATGCAAATGGTGGAGCCAGTGATGAATCTTTATACAGAATCAACTGATGGATCCTATATTGAGACCAAAGAAACTGCTTTGGTATGGCATCATCAGGATGCTGACCCAGGCTTTGGGTCTACCCAGGCCAAGGAGATGCTGGATCACCTGGAAAGCATACTAGCCAATGAACCAGTCGCAGTTAAGAGTGGCCAGTTCATTGTCGAAGTGAAACCTCAGGTTTGATATTTATCGCTTCCAGTCCTTCTACAAGGTTCCTTGTTATTTTACTGATGAATTGCCAGATTTTTGCGCCTTCAACAGAAAAACAAGCATCCATGTTTTTTTTTATGATACTGCCTTCTCCTGATTTTTCATTCCGACTTATGGATTAATGCACAACTATTAATTTCTTAAATTATCTTCCTTTGCTGCAGGGTGTTAGCAAAGGTCTTGTAGCTGAGAAGATACTTACATTGATGAAGGAGAAAGGGCGGCAAGCAGATTTTGTATTATGCATCGGTGATGACAGGTCAGATGAGGGCATGTTTGAAAATATAGCTGATGTCATGAAGAGAAACATTGTTGCTCCAAAGACACCGCTATTTGCATGTAGTGGGGCAGAAACCGAGCAAAGCCAGGTTCTACCTCGATGATACATTTGAAGTAGTCAATATGCTGAGCTTGCTAGCAGATGCTTCGGAACCTGACCCTGTAGTAGAGTTGGAGGATGACTTGGCTACATCTGTCTCGGCCATAGATATCAGCGATGAACCACCACAGCTTGGTAACAGAAGGGATGAAGGATCTTAGGCTTGAACTCCCAGAAACTACATGCTATGATGATTGACTTGCAAAGTTTTTCTTGTTGATGGATATGAAGTTGTGGAACATTTGACAGCAGGGCTAAAGATTCTTTGCATGACACATCAGCAAGCTAATTGATTCATTATAGATGATAGTATGTTGTCCAGGTGAGCTGGTGATGAAAACCAACCAGCAAAAATCCTAATTCTGCATATATTACATGAGCAGCTTCAATGGCCTCATTCTGCACTTGGTTCTGGCATCATGATCAGTTGGTGCCAAGGAAATTCATCTGTCCATAGCTGATTCCTTACGTTCTTTCAAATTTCATCGCTCCACTTCTTTCTGCATTGACATCTTCATTGGAATATGAAATGTAATAGACACGTGGTTGGTGAAATGTAAGGGAGCTAGTTAGTGAAATGCACCTATTTTTTGAAGATTTAGTGTGATGCATTGGTTAGAGCCTGCAAAAGGACACATGTCGCCGCCTGGTTCAGTGTTTGCTGACTTTGTTAACAGCTAGATTGTCTAATCAGGAAAAACATGTGATTTGTTCGTTTTGAATTGTAATAGTGTGGTAATTGAAGGATGTTGCTTGATCTCATCATTTGATGGCCTCATATATATCATCTTTATTTACCTGGCTACTTTTTTGTTGTTGTCATCATCAAACATGATCAGTACGGATCTTATTCCGTGTGTTATGGTTGCTACTGTCAGTGATACTTCAAACTATTTTCTGTTGCTTTGTCATAGGAAAGTTTCTGCCAAACAGTACGGTTTGGTGCACTGTTTTATCTTGTTTTTGCAAGAATGCTCCAGTGCTCAACTGGCTGTTGTGGTCGATGGCCCTTTGACAATGATGATGATCATTTGACAACATTTTACTTAGTATTTGATGTTTGATGAACCATGTTCGGATCTGTGCGTAATTTTATTGCTCTTTTTATTTATATTATATATAGGGTGACCTGTTAAGAATGGTCTTCCTTATTTATCTAAAGTATCCTTTTGAAGTGGTACACTGGTAACCAGTCACCTGCTCGAGCGCGGGCAACTGTAGGAGGGGTTTCTCGGCACTCGCTTTATATGTTTTCTAGTACTGTCTAATGGGATATTTATTCATATTCATAAATTATGTGTCAGACGTCTAACATTAGTCTCATTTTTTCTGAGTATGTTTTGTGTTTCTAGGCTTGTTAACGAATTAAAGGAAAAATACAGGTGTGGACTTATTTATGCCTTCTTGACGAGGTGCTTCTGGGGGTATGAACTCGAGTGAAGAGAAGATTGAGAGAAGACAAGCCCCAACATGGCGCACAACCTTGTTCGAACATTACCACAGCAGCACTGCTAAATAGTCACCAGCTCACCACAAGGTTTACAACAGAGATTCAGTGAAGCTCTGCACGAAGATCACCGCTAAAAAACTTTGCCATTGGAAGTGTGAAATCTTTCAGGTAGTAGTTAAAAATCAAGCAACATGCAGCTACGGTTTTTGTGTTTTCTATATAATGCCACATGTTTTCTGACAAAACAAGAAAATCGTTTGAACAGTTTATACCAATTATTAGTAACAATTAGGGAGGTCTCTGAGGAGGCAAGTGTACGAATAACAGAAAGGAAAACCTTCACAGTTCCATGTAGGATCAATACACTAACAGTACAACAACAATAGCAATGCGATGCTGTGGAATCCGATACCATCTCAGGAGAAGCTATACACCTCGTCAAAAGATTTCCTACAAATAATCCATGCACAAATTTAGCTAATATTTGGAGGAGGATACAGATGGAAGCAGTTGCAGTGTACAGAAACATAGATGCTCACGAGGTTCCAAATCTGGGGGTGTAGTTGTCAATTAGGTTGTTCAGCACCTTGTCCGCGGGAGCCCTGTTCAGGGACTTGCGAGCTTGGCTGATTCACGTCAGAGCAAAAGGTGAAAAGTGAGATGAGGTACATAGGTAATTTGTGGTGTGATTTCCATCAGAGAATGGTAAAAATGGTCAGCAGATCTACAAATTGCTAGATAATGCAGTGCCAAGTTGAATGTAGAAATAAAAGGTGAGAACCACAAACCTGACAAAATAATTGGCAAAATGTTGAGTCACCTGTACTGCATCTTCACTGTGTGGAGTCATCGGCTCCCCCCACTCAAAAATGGTTTTCTACATTAAGCGAGGGCAAACTTATAAGCTATAAATCCATTATTTTAAACCATTTTTTCTGAGGCAGTCTGATGCATCATCCATACGATTGTGGAACTCCCTATAAAAATTATTAGAAAAATTTGCATACCTCAGGATGCCACTGCGTGCAGGTGATTGGATAATTCTTTGCTTGTACAGTTGATACATAGACCTGTCTTGACAAACAAGAATATCAGCTTGTGCAGTGGAAGAATTCGTGAGCATTTACCCAGATCAATCACTCAAGGAAGAGTTTTCAAGTTCATCAAAACTGTTCTACATATACCACTGAACACCTCCTACATGGGTTATGTGAAAAATGACATTTTTTTTGGAAAACATGACAGGAGCTCTGCCTCTCAATTAAGGAAGGAAAGAAATTGATATGTACAGGAAGGTTAGGAAAATCGGAAAGCCCCACCGGGCACACACAAAAAAAAAAAAGACACCCAGCACATCCCCCACGGGGGTTAAACAGAGAATGGCTAAGTCGGGTTTTCTAAGGACCCTAGAGCGCGTATCTATGTCCTCCTTGGCTTTGAGGGCCACTTGTCGAGCATTCATAGCCATGCCTTGGAAAATCCTTCTGTTTCTTTCCTTCCAAATGTTCCACATCGTGTAAATCAACACCCCGTTGAAGTGTCGTCGTCGCTCCGTTGGGACTTTGGGTACCGCTTCTTCCCACCATGCTCTTATTTCTGTTGGTTGGGTCTGAGGCTGGATTAAGTCTATGTCAAAGTGCTCCCATGGCAACACAAGGCTCCAGACCTCTGCAGCAAAAGGGCATAGCAGGCAGAGGTGAAGGCCGGATTCCAATGGCCCATTGCACATGATGCAGTGATCTTGATGAGGCCAATTTCTTAGTTGCAAATTATCTGCCATGAGGATTTTGTTCTGGATAAGGATCCATGCAAAGAACTTGCATTTATTTTCTGTGTGCGCTTTCCAAATAAGGTCTGGACGGAATTTTCTGAAGTTCACCTGGAACTGAATTTGGTATGCCGAGCGAGTCGAGTATTTTCCATCAGGCGTCCATTTCCAGACAACGGAGTCTTGCATTCCCGGCTGCAGCTGAATGTTCTGCAATCTGATCCAGAGGGATACGAATTCCTCCACATGGGTGGTCGTTGTGATTCTACCCCAAAGTGCCCGAATCCAGGCCTGGTTGTGGAGTTCTTGCTGTACAGATCTGTTCTTCCTTCTAACCAACTCAAAGAGATGTGGCGCTAGGTTCCTAGGAGCTTCTCCATCTACCCAGCTGTGGTGCCAGAACTGTGTTTTCATACCATCTCCGACCGTGACAATGGTTGAGGCATTGAAGAGCAGTTTGTCAACCAGTTTGCAAGGGACTTCGAATCCAGCCCACGTCTTGGAGGGGTCTGTCCATTCCTGCCATAGCCATCGCAGTCGCAATGCTCTCCCGAATTTGTCCAACTCCGGCACCCCTAGGCCCCCCAAGGCTTTTGGCTTGGAAACTGACGGCCAGTTGACAAGACAGTGACCTCCATTTGCATTCTCCTCTCCCTTCCATAGAAAGGACCTACGAATTTTGTCAATTTACTTCTTGGCCCAGGTGGTGAGCGGGAAGACAGTGAGGTGGCACGTAGGCATAGAGGAGAGTACTGAAGTGACCAACGTTAGCCGCCCTGCTTTGTTTAGAAGTTTGCCCTTCCAGCTTGGTAATCTTTGGCCAATGCGATCTATGAGAGGCTGGACGTGCACTTTTTGTAGAGGCCTCACATGTAGCTGCAGCCCAAGGTAGCGGCAAGGAAAGATTTTTGTCTTATCCTTGATTTTTCTATCGCTGCCAAGCCCACGCTGCGAATTTTTAGCCAACGCCTTAAATTAAGCTTTTCTTGGGTGAGGGGTCTATGCTCTTGTGCCGCCTCTAGTTGGAGTAGAATTTCCTTGACGATGGCAAGTTGCAGCCTTATATCTCCAATTTTTTCTTTGCGCCATCGCTTGATAGCTTTGGCGACCCGGGATAGCTTGATGTGGAGGCGCTTGAGTGGTTGGGTAGAGGCCACTGGTTTGTTCCAAGTATCCTGTACCAGTTCCTGGAAGCCTTCCATCCTTGTGCAAAAATTTTCGAAGCGGAAGTAGGAGTTCTGGAAGTGTTGCAGCTCCCCTTGCAAGAGAAGAGGAGTATGGTCCGACATAAGAGACGACAAAGAATGCAGAAAACATGCCGGGAAAAGAAGCTCCCATTCCGCTGTGCAGAGGAGCCTGTCAATTCTAGTGAGAGTTGGGGCATCTTGCTCATTGCTCCAGGTAAAGCGACGTCCATTCAGACGGATCTCTTTCAGAAGGAGGCAGTCAATTGTTGCTTTGAAGGATCCCATCAACCTTCTGTTTAGGTTTGTGTTATTCTTGTCTTCTGCTTGGTATATAAGGTTGAAGTCACCGAGGATTAGCCATCTACCATGATCAGGTCGGGGGATGTTCTTTAGCTCCTGCAGGAATTGTAATTTTGCATCATCACCTTGTGGCCCGTAGACTACAGTAATCTGCCATTTATTGTCATCAGCTCTCATGGAGATCGCTGCGGTAATGGCATTGGTGGTTAGATGTACGTCTGAAAGTGCAAAGTAGTTCTCAGCCACAGCAAGTAGGATGCCACCCCTAGTTTGGGCGGCCGGCAAAACAGCATAGTTGCTCACAAAGTGTTGGCCTAACGTGCGTCTGACTACACCATCATCAACCACCTGAAGTTTTGTCTCTTGCAGGCAAACAATAGTGGAGGCAGTCTCGCGAACAAGTTCACTAACCGAGTCGCGCCGTGCACCATCGTTGAGTCCCCGCACATTCCAGTTTAATATTCGGCAGTTACGTTGAGCCATAAAATTTGGATTTAAACCCAGGTGAACACAGAGCAGCAGCAAGGCTTCAGGCAAGGTCTTCCAGACCACCAAGAGCAGTGAGTGCCTTAACCACATTAGTGGTTAGTGGCCCCCTGAACATGGAGAAGTAGCGCAGCATATGATCGTCTGAAGGTTGTTCGTCATCCTGCAGGATCCCCAGGCGCTTCATGAGGACATGGCGAGCCTTGGTCTGTGCGTCGCCTTTGGGCCAGGATAGCGCCGCAATCCGCGCGCTCTTTGGCCTGGTAGGTGGCACCTGCTTCTTGCCTCTGGTTGCTGGGTGTTAGCACAACGTAATTATAGTAGGCTGATGTATTTATGGTAGGCTACCCTTGATTGATTGTGCCTGTATTTATGATAGGCTACCCTTGATTGATTGTGCCTGTAATCTTGCCTATGTGGTTGGCTGCATGCCACCCCGGCTATATGTACACCTGTAGAAGATATGAATGTCAAGGTATTCTAATCACGTTTACACATCTTGGGCGTGAAGCTCTGTCCAAACTTATCAGTTCCAGTGTTATTTCTTGTAATAAGGATGATCTAGACCACATATGTCATACGTGCCAACTTGGTCGTCATGTGCGTCTTCCTTTCAGTTCCTCCAGCTCTCGGGCTGTTCATAATTTTGATTTAATACACTGTGATCTCTGGACATCTCCTATTGTTAGTGTGTCAGGCTATAAGTATTACCTTGTTATTCTTGATGACTGCTCACACTACATGTGGACCTTTCCTCTTTGCCTCAAATCCGAGACTTTTTCTGTTCTTTCTAATTTTTTTGCTCATATTCGCACGCAGTTCGGCACCACCATCAAGAGCGTCCAGTGCGACAATGGCCAAGAATTCGACAATTCTCGGGCCCGCCCGTTCTTCCTCTCCAACGGTGTTGCACTCCGCATGTCGTGTCCATATACATCCCAACAAAATGGAAAAGCGGAACGTTCTATTCGCACCATCAATAACATTCTGCGTTCCCTTTTGTTTCAGGCGAGCCTCCCTCCGGTTTACTGGGTTGAGGCCCTTCACACTGCGACATATCTTGTGAACCGGCTCCCCACTAAAACCCTCGCTTTTTCGACCCCTCACACCTCTCTTTATTCCACTCAGCCCTCTTACGCCCATCTTCGGGTTTTCGGTTGTGCCTGCAATCCCAACACGTCATCCACGACACCTCACAAACTCGCCCCCCGTTCCTCTTTATGTGTTTCCTTGGGTATTCCTCGGAACACAAGGGCTATCGGTGTCTTGAACTCCAATCCAATCGCATTCTCATCTCTCGACATGTCGTTTTTTATGAATCTTTTTTTCCTTTCTCTGCCATGTCCACCACGCCCATGGCATCCTCCGCCCTGGATTTTTTAGTTGATGAACATGATTTTACCGCTCCCTTCCCTGGAGCCCGTGCTGTGCTTGCAGGTCTTCCACCGTCAGCTGCCGCCGTGCCGCATGCTGGGCATGGCCCTGTGCACGCGCGTGGCCCTGTAGCCGCACCTGCAGGTTCATCACCATCGGTGCATGGCCCTGTGCAAGTGCATGGTCCTGTAGCCACTCTGGAGCATGCCCCTGTGCTGCAGTCGCCTGGGCCACTACTGCCCAGTTCTACCGTGCTGCCCCAGCCGACCAGCGCTACTGCCCCTGTGCATCCCGCACAGGCTGTTGCCAGCCGCGCTGGCGCCTCGTCCTCCACGGCGCCTCCGAGTGCTGCCGCTTCTGCTGCCCCTGACGCTCGTGCACAGGTTGTTGCCAGCGGCACCGGCCGCACTGCTGCCACCAGGACAATCTCCATCACCTCGGTCACCAATGTGCATTCCATGCGCACGCGTGGCAAGGCTGGCATTGCGCAGCCCATGGATCGTCTAAACCTCCACGCTGTGCCCATGTCGCCATTGCCGCGCTCTGTTCGGGATGCTCTGTCAGATCCCAATTGGCGTGCTGCTATGCAAGCTGAGTATGATGCACTTCTCGCCAATGACACCTGGAGTCTTGTTCCTCGGCCCCCTGGCGTCAATCTGGTAACCGGCAAGTGGATTTATCGTCATAAGCTGCTCGCCGATGGTTCTCTTGATCGCTACAAGGCTCGCTGGGTTCTACGGGGTTTCACACAGCGCCCCGGTATTGATTATGACGAAACTTTCAGTCCAGTGGTCAAGCCAGCGACAGTTCGGGTGGTTCTGTCCCTGGCCATCTCTCAGCATTGGCCCATTCATAAGCTTGATGTCAAGAATGCGTTTTTACATGGCACTCTGACAGACACAGTCTACTGTGTCCAACCTTCCGGTTTCATTGACTCGTCCCGTCCGGATTTTGTCTGTCGACTCAACAAATCTCTTTATGGTCTGAAGCAGGCTCCTCGTGCTTGGCATACCAGGTTTGCCACACACCTCCTGTCCCTTGGGTTTGTTGAGGCCAAGTCAGATACTTCGTTGTTTACATATCATCGGGGCTCCGACACCGCCTATCTGCTATTATATGTTGATGACATTGTTCTCACTGCCTCCTCAGTTGGGTTTCTTCAACATATCATTGCCGCCTTACAGCGTGAGTTTGCTATGACAGGCATGGGCCAGCTTCATCATTTTCTAGGTGTTTCCGTCGCACACTGTGACGACGGTTTACTCCTCTCTCAGCGGCAGTATACTCTGGATATTTTGGAGCGCGCCGGGATGAGTGCTTGCAAGCCTTGCAGCACCCCCGTCGGCCTGCACTCCAAATTGTCTGCAGATGGTCCTCCAGTTGCTGACTCCACACACTACCGCAATTTAGCTGGTGCTCTCCAGTATCTGACATTCACTCGTCCAGACATTGCCTATGCTGTCCAGCAGATCTGTCTCTATATGCATGATCCTCGAGAGCCACACCTTGCTGCACTCAAATGGATCTTACGCTACTTACAGGGCACTCTGTCACTTGGCTTGACTCTGCTCCCCTCGTCACCTGCTGAGCTTGTTGTCTATATTGATGCTGACTGGGCCGGCTGCCCCGACACTCGTCGATCGACCTCTGGCTATGCAGTGTTCCTCGGGGATAATCTGGTGTCCTGGTCCTCCAAGCGTCAACACACAGTCTCTCGGTCGAGTGCAGAGGCCAAGTATCTCGCTGTGGCAAATGATGTCGCTGAAGCTTCTTGGCTGCGTCAGTTACTCATGGAGCTTCGCCACCCACCTCGCCGAGCCACGTTGGTCTATTGTGATAACATTAGTGCTGTCCACCTCTCCACCAACCCAGTCCAGCATCAGCGCACGAAGCATGTTAAGATTGATCTCCATTTTGTTCGGGAGCGAGTCGCCCTTGGCCAAGTTCGGGTTCTTCATATCCCAACGACATCTCAGTACGCCGACGTTTTCACCAAGGGTCTCCCAACCTTTGTGTTTCAGGAGTTTCGATCTAGCCTGAACGTTCGTTGTGCTCCCGTTCTGACTGCGGGGGATGTTAGCACAATGTAATTATAGTAGGCTGATGTATTTATGGTAGGCTACCCTTGATTGATTGTACCTGTATTTATGGTAGGCTACCCTTGATTGATTGTGCCTGTAATCTTGCCTGTGTGGTTCGCTGCATGCCACTCCGGCTATATTTACACCTGTACAAGATATGAATGTCAAGGTACTCTAATCACGTTTACACTGGTACGAGCCGGGCCGTGCAGTCCTGCAGCAGTGGCTGTGCAGGGGGCTGCATCAGGGAGGCGACGAAGTCGACGGCGTTGGGTTCCACAGGCGGCTGTGAGGGAGTTGGAGGCTCGACGTGATCATCTACTGGGTGCGTTGGGGCCTCCCTAGTTCGTCTGCGATAGACACAGCCAGGGCGGAAACGTAGGCAGGTTCCATTGGGAACATGGGGCGCGCTGGTGATGTCAGATGCTTGCCTCCCATTAGGCGCACCAGTGTGCATCTGCTGTAGTAGAACAGGGGTAGTCGTTGCTGTGTGAGTTTCCATGCTCTCGGCGGCTTGCATTTGTTGGTTTAGCACGGTGGGGGTCGCTTTCCCAGTGGTCTCCATGTTGGCCGGAGGCTGCTGCAGTTCCCTAGGAGACATATGAGGGGTAAGTTCAGACACTGCATTGTCACTGACACTTGCATGGCATGGAGAGGCAGGCGGGTGCGGCGATCTGTTGTCGTTGCTGTAGTCGTCAGTTGGCCCCGACAAGCGCGCGTTCGACGGGGCTGAGGTGTTGCCTGCAGAGTTTTTCTCTAGAGGCGCGTCCTGATGGTTGTTTATGATCCCGGCGTCCTGTCCATGCAGGCCCTGTTTGCCATCATCAAAGTTGTTGGAGAGTCCCTCATCCAGGGCCTTCAGCTGGATGGTGTGCGGGAGAGGGGGCGACAGCTGACCCGCAGTTGCAGCAGCCAAGGGGTCCTCCTGGGGCGCCGCGTCGGGGGCCTCGTGGCGGCGGCCGCCGCCGTTCGTGGAGCTCCTGTCGTGTCGCCGGCCATGACGCGACTCCGAGCGCTCCCGCTCCTGCTCCTTCCCCGAAGGTCGGGGAAAATTGGAACCCCAGCTGCCACAGGAGCCGCCACGGCGACCGCGGCCATCGTCGTCGTCGTTCCTGCGCCGTGTCCCGGTGGCGTCTGCTGGAGGAGGATCCCGCCTGACGCGCGGGGCGCGCTCGGCGTCGACGACTCCGTAACGCCAGGTGTGCTTTTTTGTAGCTGTTCTGCCGTGCTCATCCGATGGTGCCTCCACCAAGTCCAGGTGAACGATGACCCTGAAAGTGAGACCACGACGTCCCCGTGGAGGAACAGCGCCGTTATGAACCCGAACAGTATTACCTGTTATGGTCAGCCAAGTGAACTTGGGTATGTCTGCTGGGTCGTACGTCCAAGCCCACAGGCACAGGGCTCTCATGTCGTCACGCCGCAGGGACTTTGGCTCGACGTAGTCGAAGTCGCAGGCCCTGGCCACCGCCCGCTTGGCGATGTTGTCGTTCCAGGCGTAGGCAGGGATGCCTTCCAAGCAGAGGCGGACGTGGTGGTGGAGGTCACAGTGGTTACCATGCGCTAGCGCGCGCCACGGCTTGATGCGGACGTCGAGGCTGCCAATGGGAAGCCTCCTTAGAGCCATAGCCATGTCCCTGTGATGTGGGTATGTGAAGCTGATGAGGAAGTCCTCTGGGCAATGCCGCACCACCATGACGTCGTCCTCGAGCACCCCAAGGCGGGACCGCGGGAGCAGATGCCGTGCTTGATGACCTCTGGCCGGATGTCATCCTGATCCTGGGAGAGGCATGCCACCATCGCGCACTCCGGCAGTCGTGCGAGTTCCTTCTCCATCGCGGTTGTCATGGCCGCGACCGCCACCGTCTCTGTCGGGCGCAGTGCCAGGTCCCCCATCCCTACCATTGTTGGGCGAGCAAGTGGGGGGAAGTTGAGGATGTCTGTCGCTGGTGGTGGAGGCAGCGTGTGAGCTGAAGCAGTGGGCGCAGTGTGGTGAAGCTCCTCCTTGCCCCGGCACTCCCGGGCTTTATGGCTGAGGCGACCACACCGAAGGCAACGGACAGGCTCCCTGCAGGTTGCAGCAAAATGCCCTCTGGCCAAGCAACGGAGGCATCTGTCTCTGAGTTCTGCAGGGATTGAAGCAGGGCGAGTCCCGGTGGCGCTGGTGGTTGGGCGCTTTGAGGACATCAGCGCCTTGTACTCTGGGCGGCGCCACCAGTGACTCGGCAGGACCTTGGCCCAACCATCTTCATCTACAGCAGCTGGCGACGCAGACAGGTCGGAGTAATTCCTTCTAGTAGCAGTGGCCTTGACTTCTTGCGCGTGGCCGGTGTCTCGGGAGGGGGCGCAAGGATTTCTTCCAGTTGTAGACGATTCCGGACGGCGTCGTGAATGAGATCCATCTTCTTCCACAGCGGGCTGGCTGGATCCGCCCTCAGTTGCATTGACTGCCGTGGATTTGAGGCAGGATCTTGTGGGAGGTGGGTGGGAGGGGGAGTAATGGTGGATGGTGGTTGTTGCAGGAGCAAAGGAGAAGCGTACCTTCCGGTCAGAGCATGGAGGCGACGGCAAATCCGTAGGCAGCGCGAGGGATCCGACTATTATTGATTTTAGCCTGGGACGCTGCATCTGGGTCGCCGGCGGGCTGGCCTCGGAGCGCAGCTGAGTGGGGAGCTGCACCTGCGAGCTTGCGGCGGGAGCTGTACGGCGGGATGCACCACAGGGCGAGGCTGGGATTTGGCCGGTTGGGGAGGGTGGGGAGTGGCTGGCGGCGGCGGATCTCGGTCGCCATGGGGGCGGCGCGCGGGGGAGGGGTAGGTGTCTGTAGCGAGCTGAACATGAAAAATAAAAGAAAGAAGTCTAAAAAAATGACATTTAAGACTAAGAGAGATGTGTTACCGTGCTTGGGAGTATAAACATGACATTTTGTACCTTGCCATTTTCATCAGGTGATGTGGTAAGAATCTTGAAGAAACTTGATAATGCAACATTTTCTTGCAATCTCTTTGGTGATATACCATACTTTGACCAAAAAAGAAAAAGAAAACTATGTTAAGGAACTTGTATTTGTAACAATGATCCATTGTTCTGTGTAAAGATGCCTTTCAGAATTTCTATCCACATAAGAATTGGTATTAGTACATGAAAATTGGTTTGGTGTTGTGTAGTGTAGAGAAAAAGGTAAGCAGAGCCAAGGTTGCCATACTCCATGATTTTGCATGACAAGGCAGTCGGTGCTCAGTTTCTTGATGAGTTCATGGTTAAACCTGTGAATTTCAATCATCATTCAGTACTTAGGCCTTACATAAGAAAGATTAGGAATTAATGACAAGAACATGTAAAACATTAAAGCGCATTAATAAAGGATCATGGACAGTGAATCTTTCGATAATGACAAGAACATGTAAGAGTGATGGCATTTCATCCACTCCGGGCTACTCTGTTTGTGTGTATTTGATTGTGTCATCGTGTATCCCCTGTTCTGCAGGGATTCATTTCAAGGTAATAGTTATGTCGTATTATTCATCTCTGAAATCTGAAACTAGCTAAATGCATAATAGACACCAGTTGCATATTCTATCCGTTGAGTTTTCCCAACATGGCAATAAACACACACAATTATACCAGAAACAAATCATGCCATTTTAGTTAGGGAACATATCTAGTGCAAACCAACCTCTTCGTGCAAACCGTGCAAACCAACTGCGGGGGAGAGGTGGGAGGGGGGATTTGCAAAAGTCTTACACTTTTGCAAATCCCCCCTCCCACCTCTCCCCCGCAGTTGGTTTGCACGGTTTGCACGAAGAGGTTGGTTTGCACTTGATACGTTGCCTTTTAGTTAAACTGCAGTTTCTCTGTAAATAAAAAAAGTTCACTTCAATCATCTACTAGTACTATCAGGCTCGACAAAAAAAAATATCTGCCTAAACATCCGCAGGAATTAGTAGCAAATTCAAAAAGAAAAATGCATGCTTTAGCCTGCAGCAGCTACCTTTGAAACACTGACCCTTCGATAAAGGAATAATTGGGGAACTGCAGAGTAGATGGCTGATTCAAGGCGTGGAATGACTCCAAAATATTATGGTCCTAGTACCATGGTAAAAGAACATTTAGTGCTCAGTTTGTCCAAACTGAACAAGAACTTGGCCTCTCCAAAGAATAGAAGACTGCAGCACATTGCTTTACTGTGACTTATAACAGAGAGAAGAACAAAGATACTTCCTAATTTCCAATTGAACACTGTTCTCGTTCACTGAGGAGTATAAGACAACTGATTTTTTAAACAGAATAATTGATTAGGATCAAGGAATAATAATTATGATATTTCAGCAATTAGATTAGACTTTGAGAGATTTGTTTTCTGGTTTAAAAAACTAAAGTAGTAAAATCACCTTGCTGACAATCATGCTTACAAGCTCAAAGCCTAGACATTCGGCATGCAAAGGAAATGGATCTCCTGCATCATTCCTGTCCAAAACATACTGAGGAAAGGAAGCCATGAATAATCTTATGGAGGCTTAAAATAGCTAATGCAAAGTTGTGAAACTGAAACGTGGTGTCGTATGCAATTAACTACGGATTACACTAGCAGTGAAGATCATTTCTTGCAAATGTAGCAAGCTATTAATCTGAAGCGATGTTCATAATGTACCTGGAAAATTCTTTTGATAGTCTCAAAATATGAACCATTCTTCTGTGATCCACCAGTAAACAGCACGCCATTCACCAAACCCAATTTCTGAAGGAAAAAGGGGGCAAAGAACAAAAGGAATGAGCAAACAGTGCAGGGAATATTCAGGCAGGACGAGAGCGAAAGAGAAATGGTAGGCGGCTTCCGATGCACGCACGCACCTCGAGGAGGCGCTCCTCGGGCTCGTCGTAGAGGAGCGGGACGACGCGGGCGCCGGCGGACTGGACGAACTTGACGTAGGAGGCGGCGATGTAGGAGCCAGGGCCGTGGGTGTGCCTCTCGTAAGTGCCGTCGCCCGGGTGCGTCACGATGCCAATGACCGGCCGGTCGTACACGGCGGGGTCCGCCGGCGCGGCGGCGCAGGCCTGATCGTGCCCCGCCGCACTCGGCAGCCGGATGGCCTCCGGAGTCGGCGAAGAGCGCACGGCAGCGGCGGCGCAGGCCTGGGCGTGCCCCGCAATGCTCGGCAGCTGGACGGCCTCCGGCGTCGGCGAAGAGCGGACGTCAGCGGCGGCGCAGGCCTGGGCGTGCCCCGCCATGCTCGGCAGCTGGATGGCCTCCGGAGTCGGCGAAGAGCGCACGGCAGCGGCGGCGCAGGCCTGGGCGTGCCCCGCAATGCTCGGCAGCTGGACGGCCTCCGGCGTCGGCGAAGAGCGGACGTCAGCGGCGGCGCAGGCCTGGGCGTGCCCCGCCATGCTCGGCAGCTGGATGGCCTCCGGCGTCGGCGAAGAGCGCACGGCAGCGGCGGCGAGGAGGACGAGGAGGAGGAAAGCGAGCAGCTTGGGAGACTCCAACTCCATTGGGACTTGGGAGGCGTTGCCAGCTGCCCAGCTCGGCTCTTCTCTTGTCTGGTGAGAGAGCAAGTCAAAGAGGTAGAGAGATTGCAGTTTAGGGCGCGTTTAGTTCGAAGGTGCAAACTTTGCACAGTAAATTTTTTTTTAATTGTAGTATTTTGTTTGTATTTGTGAATTATTGTCCACATATTGATTAATTAGGCTCAAAAGATTCGTCTCGCAAAGTTAAAGTAAACTGTGCAATTAGTTTTTGATTTCGTCTATATTTAGTACTTCATGCATGTACCGCAAGTTTGATGTGACAAGAAATCTTCTTTTTACATAGTACGAAAATTGAGAGTTTGGGAACTAAACAAGGGCTTACAAGCCTCGATCAGGGTCTTGAGTCTTCACTTCGATCACACTCTGTCAGTCCGTCTCTCGTCTCCATCTCGTCCAATCCGCCGTGCTTTGGCGCATGCTGCAGGGACTTTGGAGTTGTTGGCTCATCACGCTGTACTCATGATACTTAAAAAACATCACTTTCAGATTTAAATTCGCTCTTCTTCACGCGCCTGATAAAATACTATGTACTCGCTTCCTCTTCTTGATAAAATACTGTAGGTGCATAGCACGTTCATGGGAGGAAACAGGGGAAATTCCTCTGCTGTCCGTTTGGTCTCACCGTAGTAGTTGCTACAACGGTGCTCGCGACGGCGGCCGTGCTGCTTCGTCGCGGGGGCGCGCCCGTTGCCTACGTGCCTGTGCGTCAGGCGGTCAGGGGCCAGACGCCCAGACCGCAAGACGCCGTCGTCGAAGCCGTGTTCGCGGGGTGTGCAATCGCGCGAGCATTCTTGCAGCCGGCGCAACGTTCCCGATTGAGGTTTTTTTTTAAATAATATTTTTTAATGATTAATTGCAAATGTAGACCCTATCAGCCGTCCAGCAGCCGATAAGACTCCGGAGTGGGCTGGCTCGTACGACAAAGTAGGTCATATCGCGCTGATAGGCCTATCGGTCGCGCGGGGCCGGTAAGATCCTGTCGGCTATCCGCTGGCCGATAGGTCCTAAAATATCTAGCCAGCGCGTCTTCCTCCTTCCCTCTCGCTCGCGCTCGCCCTCTCTCTCACCGCGGCGCCGTCGGACGCCGCCACCCCCCAGGCTGCCTCGCGCGCCGCCTGCTGGCCCAACGCCTGCTCGCCCGTCGCTGTGCAGGTAAGTTCTTTTTTTTGTAAATTTAGATTTTAGTTTTTTAGTTAGTTTATTTAGATTTTGTTAGTTTAATTTGTTTAGTTAGATATGGTTAGGGTTAGATTAATTAGTATATTTAGTCTGTAGTCGTACATTATGGTTAGTTTTTTAGGGTTAGATTAATTAGTTTTTTAGGGTTAGATTAATTAGTATATTTAGTTTGTAGTCATACATTAGGTTAGATTAATTAGTTTTATAGGGTTAGTTTCTAGGGTTAGATTAATTACTATATTTAGTTTTTAGGATTAGGGTTAGTTGTAGATTAGGGTTTGTTTTATAGGGTTCGTTTGAGTTGTAGATTAGTTTTTTATTTAGATTTTTAGGGTTAGTTTTAGTTGTCGTTAGTTATTTTTAGTTAGGTTGTAGGGTTCGATTTACTTAGGGTTAGGGTTAGTTGTGCCAAAGTTATTTTTAGTTAGCATGTTTAGTTTTAGTTAGGGGTCGAATATGTAGTTTTTCGTGTTACTCTTGGATTACGCCTAGTTTAGTTAGTAGTTTGCTGTTAGGGCTAGTTTTGTTTTAGTTTATTTTGTTTAATTCGCATGGTACTTCATTTAACTGACACGATACTTTGCACGATGCGACCAGGAATGTCGACCGATTTAGTTCCTTTCAGAATTTACCATGGCGACGGTGAAATCAGATATGGGGACAGCGGGGTAGACCTTAGTGAGTTCCAGTTCTTTGGCACATAATTGAATTCGCCTCTAGATTATAGCTGGAAATAAGTTTTTGCCTGGCTACATGAATATTTGGGTGTTCCGTCCTCCCAGCATTGTTTCAGGATTAGTATATTGGTGCCTAAATTGCGGGAGAATGGATGGAGGTGGGAGCTGTATGAGGCCAGTAACACGAAAAAGTGGCATTCTCTCATGTCCAAGGCGTTGGAGCGTCATTATTACAACATCATGCTTGTTGAGTTTCTAGATGGTGGCATACAGGGTGAGAGTAGCAACACAGGTGCAGTAGATGACAACTTAGAGGCCACAAATGCTGAGCAGACCTATGTTTTCGATCCTCAGGCGGTTCAGAACACGATAGAGGATGGACAAACGGAAGAGTATGTTCCGTACATGGAAGCTGACTAGGGTGAAGAGGACAAAAGAATTGTGGAACAGATAGAGGCTGATGATGCTGAGCACCTAGAGGCTGATGATGCTGAGCACCTCGCCTTTGTGGATGAATTTGTGGGCAGGAGCTTTGACGATGAGACCTATATCCCGGAGGATTGGGCTCACATAGCACCAGATGCTATGACGGTTGATGATTGTCATCATTCGTCGTGGGAGTATTCAATGATTGAAATGAAACAAGGGCAGGTGTTTCATGACAAGGTTCATCTGCAGCACGTAGTTCGGCGGTGGGCTTTTTTCGAAAAGAAGCAGTTTAAGGTGGTTATTTCTAACCCCACGACGTGGGACGTGAGGTGTGTGACCCTAGGTTGTACTTGGCGTGTTCATGGTCATATGCCACATACTGAAAGCAACTTCATAGCCACTATTCTCCAACCACACAGTTGCTTGCTGCAAACAACGCTGATCAAGCATAAGAACATGAAGGCGGAATTCGTGGCAAACGTAATGTATGGCGAGATAGTTGAAAAAGTTGGCATGTCGCCATTTCGGATAATGCTTGCTATTCAGAATAGATATGGCTATGAGATTTCTTATGACATGGCTTGGAGAGCAAAACAGCTAGCCTTGGAGAAGAGGTTCGATAATTACAACGACTCATATCACCACCTGCCAACTCATCTGATGGACCTGTTCAAGAGGCTATGCAAGCATAACCAGAAAAAAATTCGATTTCCTTTGGCAACGGTTAGACGAGCTGACCACAAGCCACATGAAAGAAGTAAGTCATCAACCTATTGTGGCACGAGAGGAGGTGCCGCAAGGCCTTGGTCCCGATCCTAATGACCCTAAAAGCAAAACTCATCGACGCAAGGGGGTAGGTCTTTAAAGTGTTTCTCAGATTGGATTAAAGAGAAGCCTGTCGAGAAGTGGTCATTGTTGCATGACACCTATGGTGCATGCTACGGCATAATGACAACGAATCTAGCGTTGGTTTACAACTGGGTGGTGAAAGGTACATGGTCGCTTCCTTTGGTTGCAATTGTGGAGGGTATCCTGAGGGGCACAATGTTGTATCTGCGAGAGCGTTGTGAAGCGGCGGCCTTAGTCGTTCAGAATCCACAAATGACATATTCATGGAAGATTTCTGCATACATCGAGGAGAAGAGTGCCAAAGGGTCCCTGCATAGGGTGTTTCATGTTGGCAACCAGGACCTTGTGTATGAAGTCATGGTGCGTGATAAGGGCGGACTAGGCACTGGTCCAAGCGAAATAACTATGGAGTATTAGTTATGGCCAGAGGTTAACAAGTGTGAGTGCACATACAACAAGCCGAAGTACTACCATTATCCATGCTCCCATGTGCTTGCTGCATGTGGAAAAGCCAAGATTCTGATGACTTTTGTGTCCGATTATTTTAAGAAGGAAGCCGTATTGAACACATGGTGTGGTGAGCTTCGAGGTTGGAGGGCCGTTGATGATTTCACTAAGGCAGTTCATGATTCGGACCGTTATTGGTGTCCAGATCCAGAAAAAGGGGTGGAGGCAAGGGGACATCGCAAGAGTCGTCATATTAGGAATGAAATGGATGCTTCGGAGGCTTCAGAGAAGCATCCATTCTGCCTCGCTTGTGGTGGAAATCATCTAAGGAAAATTTGTGATGCATACCCCACTCATAGGCTTCTAGATGGAACGAAAGTGCGGCGTATTCCAAAACACAACTTTAGGCATGCCACTCAAGACGACCCTAGCGCGTAGCATTTTATGGTGTAATATTTTAGTTTTGGAGTACGTTGTAATATTTTAGTTTCGGACTATGTTGTAATATTTTAGTTTCGGACTATGTTGTGATATTTTAGTTTTGGTCTGTTTTGTTGTGAGTTTGCAACTAAATTCATATATTATTGTATTTTGAAACATGATTTGGTTTTGTAGGATGGCGGACATGGAGCTCATCGACCCTGTTGTTGACCAGAGACACCACTCAAACTTGTAGGATGGGTAGCTTCCCCCAGCCCTCCGTCTTTGTACCCACGATGAGTTGTGGCTACTTGACCTCCGCTGGGTTCCACGGTTTGTTTACTTTGTACCTTGTATGTTCCTGCCTTGAGTGTTCAAATTCGGTAATCAAAATTCTTTTTTATCACAGGTGTAGGGTTAAGATGGCGGACTAGAGGGGGTGAATAGTCCTTTCTAAAAACTTAATCTCGCCAGCTAACTAAAATAATTACGAAATTAAAACTATCGGTCTAGCCAAGACTACACCCCTCTATGTAAGTTCACAAGTACCTTATAAAGATCCTAATCAAGTAACTAAGGTGTTGGGCTAGCTAGAGCTCACCTAAACAATTCTAGAGCAAGGTCACACAAACCTATGCACTCGTACTTCACACAACCGAGGGAGCTCCTACACAACTAGTGAAGCAAAAGCACAAAGCCCCTAAGCTCAATAACAAGGCTACATAAGACAAATTAGAGAACGTAAATACTTAGCCACATAAACTAAGCAATGTTACTAAAACCAAATTAGCCACGTAAGGGAGCTACTTCTATGCTACACAAGCAAGAAGGCAACTAGCTGTGGCAGAACCGTCTAATCTAATGCCTCCCAGGGGTACTTGTCTTCCATTAAACACTAAGTACTCAAGAGAGGATACTAAACTACGCGGTTTCGTCGAGCACACCCTAAGGGAAGACTCAAAAATCCATATTTTTCCATCAGGATCATAAATAAGAGAATACAACTTACAACATTCTTAAGTCATTTCTTACATCACTTTATTACAGTAACACAATATTACCTTAATTGATTATAACAGCGGAATATAACAATGTTATCAGAGTTACAGAGGAAGCAAAGATTAATTTAATGACATGGTGGAGTATTAACATAGTGGACATTTATATACAAGAGCTGCTAGCAGATTTTACATCTTTTCTTATAAAAACCTTTAGTGAGGGTTATAAATAAACACTATGGTCGTAGCATGAAAGAAATCCTATCTGAGCCCACCAGGATTTTTCTACACACAAGAGTCAGCTCTATGTATCCTCCGATCACCTGCAACAGGGGGAATAAAACCCTGAGTACTCGATTGTACTCAGCAAGACTTACCCGATAGGAGGAAAATAAAAGACTCCAAGGATATGCAAGGCTTATTTGGCTTGTGGGTTATTACATCTGCGGAAGCATTACTACACGTGCATCCTTATTTTAAATTTTATTAGCAGTCATCATAATTCATTAACTATCCATTCTATGTAAGCATCTATGCTACTTTTAAGCAGGTGGTGAGCAATCATAACCATTTTACCATCTTTTATATTGTAGTTCTTACTACGATGCTAGACCATAGTCAAGTCGTACCGTCTCACAGAAATGGTGATTCACGAACCAATATATCACAGCTGGGTACCCCGAAACACACACCCCATTTGTACCCTAGGCACAAACAAGACCAACTCATTCCACTCCCGTCGAGGGGTCTAGGTCCCCGTCCAAACTTGAACTCCAAGCCCCCACACTTGAGACCCAGTCTCAGTTTGGTGCTTAGACCTCCACCTTTCCCCACCTCCAATCAGTCGGTCCGGAAAGAGCCAGAACCCATGACAAGATTGTAACGAGCCTTCCCGCTGCTATAAGCAAGTATGTGCTCAGGATAATAAGTATGTGACTTGACTACCATCCACAGCAACGGACGATCCTCAATCGACATAGGCAGAACAAGTGCAATCCGAGCCTCGCTCGAATGCCTAACCAAGTATAGATCCAAAGTACCATTCCGCTCGGTCTCCAATTGTCCTCCATATATATTCCATGTGATAGTAATATAATAACAACAATAATATCTTTCCTACCTCTCGCGAGTGACAGGTAATCACCCGACTTCTACCGGATCCTATAGCATAGCAATATACACGATCCTGACATACTAGTAGGACTCATAGGATAAGGGTATATATGCAAGTGGCTTCATTCAACTCCTTAAAACTTAATGCACATGCATAAAATAAAGTGCAGAATAATAGGGGTTATGCATCGAGGCTTGCCTGTGTAAGATATAACCAAAAGTTAGCATTCCATCATGGTGACACGATCATCGTGGCACCATCTTTTCTGCTACTTCGGTCAACTCCATGATCCATCATTGTCCCTATTATAATATTCGTGGATGCAACGTAGAGACGTAAATAATCAACGGCAACCGTAACTCTTAGAAATACGATTACGGCTCGCAAGCTAATGATATAGCTCTAATAACTAACGTGCTAAACTACATACCACGTTATCGAATAAGGCGTTGTTTCCTAGAAAATGTTCTAGTTTTAAAATCCCAAGGTGTTTCAACATTTTATTGATTAAATATATATTTTTAAACTAAGGCTCATTTAGCTACCTTAGCAAACTAATTATTATGGAGCTACAAAAATTATAGTGAACACCTAATAATGTTAGGAATTTACTGTGAAAGTTTCAAAATTAAGACTTGCACTGATTAATCATAAAAATTCCTACAAGTTTATATTTTAACAATATTACGCATCTCAATTTAATTAGATAACTCCTGAAAATACTATGAAACTATGTGAACAAGACATACTGACAGATGGATCATGATTTTAGGAACCTAACAAAATTAGTTTCACAATTTTTGGCTAACTAAACAAATTTATATTGCATTTACAAGTTTGCCTTAGAAACTAAATTAGAAAATACATTAGAAAAAAGAAAGGGCCGACAGTAACCCCTTCTGGCTTGGCAGCCCAGCACGGCGTGGCCTCGCGTGGATCGCAATGGCCCAAAACGGCCTAAGGCCGGGAGGCTGAAAGGTCCTAATGGCTAGAGAGAGGGTGAATAGCCTATAAAAATTTCTACAACAGTACTTAGCAAACCGGTTAGACAAATATGAGGCGAAGCGAGTGTTACGCTATCCTACTAAAAATACAAGCCACCTACCATAATTGTAGTTTATATTGTCTATATCCACACAATGGTTATGTCACTACACTAAGTTAGTGTGCTCTCAAAGGCTAACTAAAGAGCCACACTAACCAAACTAACAAGCTCTCACGACTAGCTATACTAAAGATCTTGACAACTAGTTTGTGGTAATTTAAAGAGAGAGTAAGATGGTTATACCGCCGAGTCGAGGAATGAACTAATCAATCATAAGAATGAATATCAATGAAGTTCATGCGCTAATTGGCATCACATGTCAAACCCTCAATAGGGTGCTGTACAATCAACAAAAGATGAGGATCACACAAGCCACGATCAATTCACTAGAGTACCTTTTGGCTTTTCGCTGGAGAAAGGTCAAGAACCCCTCACAATCACCACGATCGGAGCCAGAGACAATCACCAACCTTCGCTCGATGATCCTCACTGCTCCAAGCCGTCTAGGTGGCGGCAACCACCAAGAGTAACAAGCGAATCCCACAGCGAAACACGAACAACAAGTGCCTCTAGATGCAAACACTCTAGCAATGAACTTGGATTCACTCCCAATCTCACAAAGATGTTGAATCTATGATGGGGATGAGTGGAATGGCTTTAGCTAAGCTCACAAGGTTGCTATGTCAATGCAAATGGCCAAGAGTCTGAGCTAGAGCTGGCAATGGGGCTTAAATAGAAGCCCCCATGAAATAGAGCCATTGTACCCCTTTCACTGGGCACTGCTCGGGGTGACCGGATGCTCCGATTAGATCGACTGGACGTAGGACCCCAGCGTCCGGTCACGCGATGCATGCCACGTGGCCTCTGCTTCAAATACTAAGCGTCCGATCCCAACGGTCAAGTGATGACCGGACGCAGCACAGTGCCACAACCGGACATAGGACCCCAGCGTCCGTTCACTTCTAGTAAGGTTCTAGCTACGACTGAACGCGTTAGTTGGATCATGATTAGACGCAGGACCCCAACATCCGGTCACTTTCAGTAAGCCTCCACTTATGACTGGATCCGGTCATGCCCGACTGGACTCACCCAGTGTCCGGTCACTCACTGTCTCCTCTGTGCGCTGCCACATCAGCAGGACTGGACGCACCCTGCCAGTGTTCGGTCATGAAGTGACCCAGCATCCAGTCAAAGACTGTCGCCAGCGTCTTAACTGCTTCCACTGACTGGACGCTCTGGTCCAGTTAAGACCAGTGTCCGGTGCACTCTGTGAAACACTGTCTTTTCTGTATAGGGCGCCGATGTACGGGCGGACACTCCACCGATGAAGTTTCAAACCCTTGCTCCCAAGTGCTAAGCACAATGTGTATCACCTTTGTGCATGTGTATTAGCATATTTTCATAAACATTTTCAAGGGTGTTAGCACTCCACTAGAACCTAAATGCATATGCAATGAGTTAGAGTATCTAGTGGCACTTTGATAACCGTATTTCGATATGAGTTTCACCCCTCTTAATAGTACGGCTATCGATCCTAAATATGATCACACTCTCTAAGTGTCTCGATCACTAAAACAAAATGGCTCCTACCACTTATACCTTTGCCTTGAGCCTTTTGTTTTTCTCTTTCTTCTTTTCAAGTCCAAGCACTTGATCATCACCATGGCATCACCATCATCATGTCATAATCTTTATTTGCTCCACCACTTGGAATGTGCCACCTATCTCATAATCACTTTGATAAACTAGGTTAGCACTTAGGGTTTATCAATTTACCAAAACCAAACTAGAGCTTTCAGAGGCCCGCGCGTGACATCGACTTTGCAGAAAAGCCCCCGAGCTTTTAGATAATAACATGACTACTATGCGTACTATTCCTTCCATCAGTAATCTTGCAACCATACCCTCGGATGTTTTCACCTCTACCATGGGGAGATCCCTGGAAACCCCACACGCACCACTGCGGTGGCCGACGGCATAAGGCAGTTACATCAGGCAAACTAGGCTCGCTATGATGGAAGTAAGGGGTCGACCACCATCTATAGCTAACACACGTAAGGATGAGTGGCGGTTAGGAACTTGGAGGCGCACTAGCGCGAGCTACAGCGGTGAGTGGCTATCTGCGACGGTGGCGTGCTAGTTCCCACGAGCTAGAGCCGCTAGAGGACTAACGCGTGAGCGAGTGAGCATGAGGAGCTTACAGCGAGCTTGCCCGTGGTGATGGTTCAGTAAGAGACAGTCCGAATAGGGCTATCCACGTGCGACCGAGCGAGGCAGCGGCACTCTACGATGGACATCGGCGTGTCACCCCACCGACGACAAGCACCCTAGGAAAAAAAAGCATGAGCACCAGATGGAGGGAGTCAAGGCGAACCTAGGGTTACGAGTAATTGAACTGTTACCGCTCCAACATGCCTTACCCCCAATCCACATGCTGCGGTGGCACCCATGGCCGGTGGCGAGCAAAACTAGAAATTGGCCGTGCCTAGACCACCGTTGGACCCGACGAGAGTGGGGCGTCTGGCTAACTTCCTCTGCTTCTGATTGACGCTAGGAATTGGGCTAGGAAGCTTTGAGTTGGTGATTATGAAGGGGATAGGGTGGCGCATCGCCACTACTACATCACGCGACGTGGCCCCATCAGAGGTGACCCAGCCATGACCCGACAGGGTATGACAACGTGAGGACATGGCTGCATGAGCGAGAGCAGGAGGCGTGTCGGGTAGTGCTTAGACAGAGTGTGGCAGAACCGCCTAATCTAATGCCTCCCAGGAGTGCTCGTCTTCCATTAGACACTAAGCACTCGAAGGAGAACATTAAATTACTCGGTTCCGTCGGGCACACCCCAGGGGAGAACCCGAAAATCCACATTTCTGCCATCAGGATCACAAATGAGAGAATAAAGCTTACATCATTCTGAACCATTTCTTACATCACTTTTAATACAACATCAGAGTATAATATTTATTAATATAACAGCGGAATGAATTCATATCATTAGAGTTATAAACAATTTAATTGAACAGCGGAATATAAACATGCGATCAGAATTACAGCAGAAATGAATATCTAATCATGACATGATGAAGTATTGATAAATAAACTACGACAACAGATCATGGAACTTTCATTTATAAAAGCATTTTGTGAGAGTTATAATAACAACTACGATCGCAGCGTAAAGGAAATCCTTTCTGATCCCACCAGAAGGAATCCACACACAGGAGTCAGCTCAAGCATCCACCTATCACCTGTAATAGGGGGAATAAAATCCTGAATACTCAATTATACTCAGCAAGACTTACCCAACAGGAGGAAAGAAAAGACTCCAAGGATATGCAAGGCTATCTGGCTTGTGGGTTTATTGCATTTGCAGAAAGCTTTACTAAGTGTGCGTCCTTATATTCAATTTTTATTAATAGCCGCATTGGTTCATTAACTAACCATTCTATGTAAGCATCTGTACTACTTTCAAGCAGGTGATAAGCAATCAGATTTCTTTTTCCATCTTTCATCTTCGGTTCTTACTACGATGCTAGGCATGAAACAAGCCGTACCGGATTGCCCGACGATTCATGAATCAATGCCCCCAGCTGGGTACCCCGAAAACACACGCCCCGCTTGTACCCAAGGCACAAGCAGGACCAACCCATCACTCTCCTATCCTGGGTGTCCAGGTCCCCATCCAAACTTGGACTCCAAGCCCCCACTCTTGAGTCTCGGACTCAGTGTGGTGCAAGGACCTCCACCATCCCCGCCTCCAATCAGTCGGTCCGAAAAGAGTCGGATCCACAACAAGAGAGCAACAAGTCTTCCAAGCGCCCATACCCAAGTATGTGCTCAGGATAATAAGTCTGTGACTTGCCTCGATGGCTTACGTAGCGACCGGTCCTTAACCAACATAGACAGGGAAAAACGGTGTAACCAAGCTATGCCCCATATCCACAGCGACACAACTTCTTACACCCACCAATACCCAAACCATATCCCTACCTGGTCACCATTTTCCTTTCCACCATTTGTATTTTCCAAGTGATAATAATACAGTAATATATTTCCTATCTCTCGCGAGTAACAGGCAATCACTCGACTTCTATCGGAGGCCTGAAGCATAGCAATCTATACGATCCTATCATACTAGTAAGACTCATAGGATATATATATATATATATATATATATATATATATATATATATATATATATATATATATATGCAAGTGGGTTTCGATCAACTCCTTAAAACTTAATGCACAAATATAATTTAAACTGTAGAAAGTAGAGGTTATGCACCGGGGCTTGCCTGGGTAAAATGTAACCAAAAGTTAGTATTTATATCTTCAGATCATCCACATCATCTGAATCGAAAGCCCATCGCATCATCTCCTGGAGAGAATACCATCACACCATCTTCGAATTCCCAATCATCCTTCGATCGATCCATTGATCCATCATCGTACCTATATGATATGCAATGCGATGCAATGCAAAGACATAATTAATCGACTGCAATCGTGACTCGTAAAATATGATTTACGCCTCTCAAGTTAACGGGCTAGTTCTAACGATGACCATACTTTGGCTACATATACACGTTGTCGGATAAGGCGTTATTTCCCAACAATTCTTTTAGTTATATAAACCAAGGTGTTTCTTTATTTTATTCTATCCATTTAGTCTTTATTCGGAATAGGGCATCATTATCTATTTAGCAAACTAATTATTCTAGAGCTACAAAAAATTACAGCGAGCAGCTAATAATATTAGTAGTTACTATCAAATTTTTAAAGTCAACACTATCACCGATTTATCCCGGAAATTCCTACAAGTTCTTATTTTAATAATATTAAGCATGTTAAAATAATTAGAGAAATCCTAAAAACATACCAAACCTATGTGAACAAAGTACCCTATTAGATAGATCATGATTTTACAAGACTAACAAAACTAGTTTGGCATTTTAATGAATTTTCTATATTTTACTATCAATTTCCAAGTATTTAGTTACTTGGTGAAATTACGAAACACCGAAACAGTTAAAAGGGTCCTTGGGCACAAAGCGGCCCAGGCAGGGCGCACGGCCAGCGGCCCAAGTGGCAGGGCAACAGCGCGGGCGGCCCTGGTGCCGGCAGCGGTCCAGCCAGGCGGCAGTGACGCCCAACCGGCCCAGGCGCAAGCGAACCCAAGGCTGGCCCAGGCGCACAATAGCGGGTGGCCCACAGGCGGGCGCTGCAGGCCGGCCCAGCGCTGGTGAGAGCGGCCTAGGCGGGCAGGTGGCATGACACAAATGCGAAACGGTCCCTAAACTTTCCTTAAATTACAACAATGTCCAACTACTATTTAGAACACCCACTGACAAGTTCATTTACCCCCTGGCATCCACCTGAATCATGTTTTCTCACCTTCTCTTTCTCCCCAATTGCAGAACACAGAGTAGAGCCACCGCCCGGTGGCGAAATCCGGCCGCGCGCTCATCGACGGCGGTGGGGAGGCAGCCTCATGGCTTGCCTGATGCCGTGTGCACCCGCTGGAGAACGTGGCTCGGCCCGAGCTAGAGTGCGGAGCTCCGGCCACGTGCGTCGTGCTCGAGATCGAGTGGTTCCACGGTGAGGGTGATTATGGGCAACACGGGCCCATGAGCGCTTGCTAGGGGAACCGTTGGGCGGGGATGCAGTGGTGGCATGGCCCGGTGGGGCGTTGCAGTGGCGCGGGAGAGGGCCGGCATCGGCGGAGTCGGTGGCGACGCAGCGAGGAGGTAGAGCTACGGCACGGGCATGGCGTGTGTCGGCGCAGCAGAGTGAGGGAGTCACACGCAGGCTCAGTGGTGAGGCGGTGGAACTACAACGCCGGCAGGGGGGCTCCGTGCTGCAGGCGGCCAGCTTAGATGAGCAGCGTGCGCGGCAGAGGCAGGGCAACAATGGGCGCAGGCGCTTTGGTTGCGCGACATGTAGCTACGGGCAGCAGCGGGACCGAGGGGCAGCGCTCATGCGCTAGCACGGGGAAGGAAGGGGGTGCATGGCCGGCGGTGGTGACCACGACGACTGTGACACCGGACACGGCGAGGCGAGGATGATGCAGAGCTGCGCACGGACGTCAGTGGGGTGACCTGGTGCAGCGGCGCTCGCGCGTGGTCACGCAGGGAGGGCGCGAACGCTGGCGAGGCGCTGCGGCTATGGTGGCGGGAGCTCGAGGCGGTAACGGCAGCGGCCATGGAGATGGGGCGCTACGGCGATGGTGGGGACGTGGCCCGAACCGAGGACACGCGTGGTGGCCAGGCTCGGCGAGGACGAACAACTGGCGAGCAAGGTCATGGCAGTAGCAGCTTAGCGGCTGAGGAAAAGGGAGGGAGGAGCAGGGCGGTGCGTGCGCTCGCACAGGGAAAGACGGGCACCGACGGCGTAGCCATGGTAGGAGCGCTGCGGTGAGGGCGAGCTGAAGAACGAGTGGATTGGGACGCACGGGGCAAAGAAAAAGAAAGAGAGAGAGGAGCAAGAGGACAAGAGCGTATGAGGCAATAGTGCCAGCAGGCCACGGCTTGGAAAAACCATCGGAGACAGAGACAGACAGAGCAGAGAAGGACGGGGAGGATTTGGTCTGGCCCAAGGTGGTCGGCAGAGCGTGTCGATTGGCACGGACAGCTCCAAAGGGGTGTGCCAGCGCACGATCAACTGCAACAGCGACGCGGCCGGCAACGCGACAACGTCGAGAACAGGCGAGGTAGACGGGTCAAGTAGCAAGGACGAGTTCCAATACATTACGAAGGGACTTCGGGATATTTTTGAGATAACATCGCAGCGTCAAACCAACCTACGAACTACACCAAACCAAGGTACTCGCCAGGGAACCATCATGCTATACAAAAACATGGATAATTTGTTTTATCATTTTATGTGAGTTTTAAAACTTTAAAACTCGAGAGCTTGGTTAATTAATTTCTTTTTGGCCTTAGTTAAGGTGCTAAGCGAGCTCGTAACACCAGAGGTGTTACAACCAACCCCCCTTAAAAAGAATATCGTCCCGAGATTCGAAGCAAGAATTAGAAGAGGGAAAACACGATTACATTACGTAGATCGGAAATTACACGAAAGTTACACGACTTCGAATACTAAGCCACATGGGGATCTAGGGATACATGGTTAAGAGCAACTTGGTACAACCGAGACCTACTACAGAAGTCGAGATAGACGAGGACAATGGAGAAACAACAAGAAGATGATTATCCAAAACATGGCGTAGCACCAACAGATCCAGAAACAGTCGACTGAGAAGTAAAACATCGTGAACCTTAAGATTGACTACCCAAAAAGGGAACTTGAACTTCTTCGACGAAACTGGATCCCTTCTTCTTCTCAGATCACACCATCGCCTCAAACTGATGAACTTAGCTTCACAACGTCGATTGGATTTTGTAGCTCTGCTCCGAATGCGAGGGAATGGGATGAAGAAGAAGAGCAAGGACCAAGGGGATTTATAGAGGCGAACGGAGGTGGGGAGCAACACACCAGAAGTGGAGGCGGAGTGGATGGGATACACAGATGCTTCATGCCATGGAGATAAGGTCGGACATGGTGCGCTTCCTGCGTGAGCGGCGAAGGGGAAATAAAGGGGAGTAGAGGGGGTCCACTCGACGAGGCAAGCGTGTGGGCGATCATGTTCCCCAAAAGAAGAAAGAAAGGAGAGGGAAGGGGGTCTGGTACGAGGGACAAGGCATGAGAGTCGAGAGCCGACCGGATGCTAGGAAAAGGAGAAACACACAGTGCACAAAGACGACGAGCACTGCATGATGCCGCGGCCACACGAAAACGGGGTGATAAGGGCCCGATATAGACAACGTTCGCAGGGCACGCAATGAAGTGACCCAGCATGCATAGCGCGGTCGACTAAGCATAGGGCTTGGGACATGACATCCACTCAGACTTTTTAATTACTCCCGACTATCCACTGCTAACTTTCCTTACTAGTCTTCTTTTTCTTTTCCTTTACTCGACCACATGTCTTACAAGTAGACTGAGACCATGTCATACTTTCTTCCTCCAAAACCATCTCCTCTTGTTTACTTTGGGAGAACACTTTTGCATCAACCCATTTGTGGATTTCCTGTTTGAACACCTAAACATTTCCAAGGAGAAAACTTTGTAGCAAAACGGTACGGCGGTGTAATTTGGTAAAGGTACTTGGTCAAAAACCTCGATACCAGTGCGTGCCAAGCAACGTCACCATATGGCAGCTGTTCCACAAGGAGCCCTCGATTTCGTTGCGGCACCATAAGCTTTTAACCAGGCAACTATTACTGACTTACACGCCATGAAGGTGGTGGGGTCATAGACCACAGAACAAGGGGAGCATTGCAAGTGAAAATTCAAACAACAAAGGTTCCCTTCACAACAAGGGACAAGGAATTCAAATCCAATGGCAGATTTGGTTTAAAGAGATTCAAGTGTTCTGTTGGGACATCCACAATTAGTCGATACAGTGTCCAATGTTCTCCAATCACGACTGGTTCGCTGATATCTGAATGGCAACTTCTCTTGTATCCCGCTTAATATCAGCTTGAAAACTTTAAGCACGGCTACTGAGACCTTAAGGTAGATGGACGTAATCACATAGCGAAATAAATAAAATGCATATTCCAATGGTCTTATACGGGTTCATCATATAGGCATCCAGGCTCCCATTCATGATACAACATTCACCTTCCCTACTATGGATGATCTCAACAACTACGGACGAACAACAACGGCAAGAATACAATACCGGAGGACAGTGACGAAAAGCACTACTACTATGGGTACAATATCCCAAGGCAACTAATCTTCATCTTCTTGTGGCAATGGCTGAGTGAGAGGAACCAAGGGTTCTGCTTCTAACACTTCCGACGGTGGAGTTGCTGGCGGTTCTACATCATCGGTTCTCCTTCTTTTAGGCGGGTGGATAGGGATCCCCTCCAAGACCGGGGCATCCTGCCTTTCAGCAGCCAACGTCCTTTGCTCGGCCCTGGTGACAAGATAGGCCACCCGCAGCTGATGGACATGCCGATCTTTAGGCTCCTTCAGGGCTTCCGACATGGCAGTCTCTTGGCTCTCAGCAGCTGCAGCACTAGCATGCGCTTCGGCGAGCTGCACCTGTAGCATCTGGTTGAAGATCTCGGCTTCCTCGGCTCGATGGAGGCAGCTCCTCAGTTACAAGGCTTGTCGATCATACTGCTCATCCAGAGGAAGCAGGTATGTGGTCAAGTGCACCATGGTGGGACTGTCCTCTTGCGCATCCTGCCCCTGCAAAGCCTCCATGCAAGCCCTCCATGCCTACCGATTCTTGTCCAAAGGAGGAAAGAACCGCATGGGGGTATGGGCAATGGGCTACTCATAGATCTGGCAGAGGTACCGCAAGGCTTTATGGGCCACAACCTGGTAGGTGTCAACGAAGTGAAACCCGAGTTGCGGTCACACTCTAGGCCTTCGGTGAGGTCGGGGAACTCTTCACTCTTCCCGATGTAGACGGTAACCTCACACCGCTCGGTGCCATGCTCCTCATACTCACGGCCCTCATACTCGGGACAATCTTTGACTCTGAGCTTCTATAGGGTGGCATGCAGGATTCTGGGAAAACCCTCAACGTTCCAAGGCAGTAGGTACTAACCCAGGCTCCTGCCATCTCTGGCGGTGGTTGCAAGGAAGGCTAAGCCAAAAGCTAGCTAAAAGAAAAGCTAAGCGAGCTAAAGTGCGCCGAGTGGTGACACCAATGGCTAAGTCAGGCTCTGCTTATAAAGGCGGAGCATTCAGTGGTCCTAGTGCGGTTCCACCAGGGTTCCCGCGCGAGATCACTACGACGAATCGACCAAATTCCGCATGTTTCGAGGCGAGCGACGTTCGAGGTCAATACTAACTAGTACGACTGTAGGGAAAGGGTTCGACAAGAGCACAGAAAAGGGGTACAGGAAGACGTGGGTCACGACCAACGTGAACTATGGGCAAACGCAGAGCATGAAGCCACAGCGCAGACCTAACTCTAGGATAGAAACGAGCCAGTCGTGCGTAATACGACACGCGTGACACCTATGGGTAGCGTATCAGTAAGTAATACGAGTGCTATATGCACAAATGGGATATGCATGAATGCACGTCCTATACGTCCTTTCACTGTTGCCAACATATAGGGCAACCGTTCTCAGAGTTTTTGGCACATCATTCTCTCCCTATAGCTAGTTGATACTATCAAACTATGCTTGAGTCAGTGTACCTGCAGAAACTTGATTAATCCTATCTAAGTCAGCAAAGTATCATCTATCCTGGATACATAACCATAGTAATAGGGCTACTTATATAACTTCGCATACAAATGTCCTAACTTTTTGAAATGAATTTGTTGTCAAATTTTAGTTTAGAAAAGGTTTTCGAAGCCTTATTTCCTCATTTGTGCTCTGATACCACATGTGGCAGAACCGCCTAATCTAATGCCTCCTAGGAGTGCTCGTCTTCTATTAGACACTAAGCACTCGAAGGAGAACATTAAATTACTCGGTTCCGTCGGGCACACCCCAGGGGAGAACCCAAAAATCCACATTTCTACCATCAGGATCACAAATGAGAGAACAAAGCTTACATCATTCTGAACCATTTCTTACATCACTTTTAATACAACATCAGAGTATAATATTTATTAATATAACAGCGGAATGAATTCATATTATCAGAGTTATGAACAATTTAATTGAACAGCGGAATATAAACATGTGATCAGAATTACAGCGGAAATGAATATCTAATCATGACATGATGAAGTATTGATAAATAAACTATGACAACAGATCATGGAACTTTCATTTATAAAAGTATTTGGTGAGAGTTATAATAACAACTACGATCGCAGCGTAAAGGAAATCCTCTCTGAGCCCACCAGGAGGAATCCACACACAAGGGTCAGCTCTAGCATCCACCTATCACCTGCAACAGGGGGAATAAAACCCTGAGTACTCAATTGTACTCAGCAAGACTTACCCGACAGGAGGAAAAGAAAAGACTCCAAGGATATGCAAGGCTATCTGGCTTGTGGGTTTATTGCATTTGTAGGAAGCATTACTAAGCGTGCGTCCTTATATTCGATTTTTATTAATAGCCGCATTGGTTCATTAACTAACCATTCTATGTAAGCACCTGTACTACTTTCAAGCAGGTGGTAAGCAATCAGATTTCCTTTTTCCATCTTTCATCTTCGGTTCTTACTACGATGCTAGGCATGAAACAAGCCGTACCGGATTGCCCGGACGATTCGCGAATCAATGCCCCCAGCTGGGTACCCCGAAAACACACAGCCCCGCTTGTACCCAAGGCACAAGTAGGACCAACCCATCACTCTCCTGTCCCGGGTGTCCAGGTCCCCATCCAAACTTGGACTCTAAGCCCCCACTCCTGAGTCCCGGACTCAGTGTGGTGCAAGGACCTCCACCATCCTCGCTTCCAATCAGTCGGTCCGGAAAGAGCTGGATCCACGACAAGAGAGCAACAAGTCTTCCAAGCGCCCATACCCAAATATGTGCTCGGGATAATAAGTCTGTGACTTGCCTCGATGGCTTACGCAGCGACCGGTCCTTAACCGACATAGACAGGGAAAAACGGTGTAACCAAGCTATGCCCCGTATCCGCGGCGACACAACTTCTTACACCCACCAATACCCAAACCATATCTATGCCCGGTCACCATTTTTCTTTCCACCATTTATATTTTCTAAGTGATAATAATACAGTAATATATTTCCTATCTCTCGCGAGTAACAGGTAATCACTCGACTTCTACCGGAGGCCTGTAGCATAGCAATCTACATGATCCTGTCATACTAGTAAGACTCATAGGATAAAGTTATATATATGCAAGTGGGTTTCGATCAACTCCTTAAAACTTAATGCACAAATATAATTTAAACTGCAGAGAGTAGGGGTTAAGCACCGGGGCTTGCCTTGGTAAAATGTAACCAAAAGTTAGTATTTGCATCTTCAGATCATCCACATCATCTGAATAGAAAGCCCATCGCATCATCTCCTGGAGAGAATACCATCACACCATCTTCGGATTCCCAATTATCCTTCGATCGATCCGTTGATCCATCATCGTACCTATATGATATGTAATGCGATGCAATGCAAAGACATAATTAATCGACTGCAATCGTGACTCGTAAAATACGATTTACGCCTCTCAAGTTAACGGGCTAGTTCTAACGATGACCGTACTTTGGCTACATATACACGTTGTCGGATAAGGCGTTATTTCCCAACAATTCTTTTAGTTATATAAACCAAGGTGTTTCTTTATTTTATTCTATCCATTTAGTCTTTATTCGGAATAGGGCATCATTATCTATTTAGCAAACTAATTATTCTGGAGCTACAAAAAATTACAGCGAGCAGCTAATAATATTAGTAGTTACTATCAAATTTTTAGAGTCAACACTATCACCGATTTATCCCGGAAATTCCTACAAGTTCTTATTTTAACAATATTAAGCATGTTAAAATAATTAGAGAAATCCTAAAAACATACCAAACCTATGCGAATAAAGTACCCTATTAGATAGATCATGATTTTACAAGACTAACAAAACTAGTTTGACATTTTTATGAATTCTCTACATTTTATTATCAATTTCTAAGTATTTAGATACTTGCTGAAATTACGAAACACCGAACAGTTACAAGGGTCCTTGGGCACAAAGCGGCCCAGGCACCGGCAGCGGCCCAGCCAGGCGGCAGTGACGCCCAACCGGCCCAGGCGCAAGCGGACCCAAGGCTAGCCCAGGCGCACAGCAGCGGGCGGCCCACAGGCGTGCGCTGCAGGCTAGCCCAACGTAGGCGAGAGCGGCCTAGGCGGGCTGGTGGCGCGGCACAAATGCAAAATGGTCCCTGAACTTTCCTTAAATTATGACAAGGTCCAACTACTATTTAGTACACCCACTGACAAGTTCATTTACCCCCTGGCGTCCACCTGAATCATGTTTTCTCACCTTCTCTTTCTCCCCAATTGCAGAACACGGAGCAGAGCCACCGGCCAGCGGCGAAATCCGGCCACGCGCTCGTCGATGATGGTGGGGAGGCGGCCTCATGGCTTGCCTGATGCGGGGTGCACCCGATGGAGAATGGGGCTCGGCCAGAGCTAGAGTGCGGAGTTCCGGCCACGTGCGTCGCGCTCGAGACCAAGCGGTTCCGTGGTGAGGGCGATTGCGGGCAACGCGGGCCCAAGAGCGCTTGCCAGGGGAACCGTCGGGTGGGGATGCAGTGGTGGCATGGCCCGGCGAGGCATTGTAGTGGTGCGAACGACAGAGACACGGCGTAGGAGAGGGCCGGCACCGGCGGAGTCGGTGGCGACGCAGTGAGGAGGCAGAGCTGTGGCAAGGGCATGGCGTGCGCTGGTGCAGCAGAGTGAGGGAGTCGCACGCGGGCTCGGAGGTGAGGCGGTGTAGCTGCGGTGCCGGCAGGGGGGGCTTCGCGTAGCAGGTGGCCGGCTCGGATGAGCAACGCGCGCGGCGGAGGCAGGGCAACAGTGGGCGCGGGCGCTTCGGTTGCGCGGCACGCAGCTGCGGGCAGCAGCGGGACCGAGGGGCAGCGCTCGTGCGCTAGCACGGGGAAGGAAGGGGGTGCGTGGCCGGCAATGGCGACCACGGTGGCTATGACACCGGACACGGTGAGGCAAGGATGACGCGGAGCCGTGCACGGACGTTAGCGGGGCGACTTGGTGCAGCGGCGCTCGCGCGTGGTCACGCGGGCAGGGGCGCGGACGCCGGTGAGGCGCTACGGCTACGGTGGCGGGAGCTCGAGGCGGCAACGGCAGCAGCCATGGCGATGGGGCGTTGCGGCGACGACGGAGACACGGCCTGGACCGAGGGCACGCGCGCGCTCACGCACGGTGGCCGGGCTCGGCGAGGACGGATGGATGGCGAGCAAGGTCATGGCGGTAGCAGCTTAGCGGCTGAGGAAAAGGGAGGGAGGAGCAGGGCGGTGCGTGCGCTCGCGCGGGGAAAGACGGGCACCGATGGCGCAGCCATGGCAGGAGCGCTGCGGTGAGGGCGAGCTGAAGAACAAGCAGATTGGGACGCATGGGGCAAAGAAAAAGAAAGAGAGAGGAGCAAGAGGACAAGAGCGTACGAGGCAACAACGCCAGCAGGCCACGGCTTGGAAAAACCATCGGAGACGGAGACAGACAGAGCAGAGAAGGACGGGGAGGATTTGGCCTGGCCCAAGGTGGTCGGCAGAGCGTGTCGGTTGGCACGGACAGCTCCAAAGAGGTGTGCCAGCGCGCGGTCAACTGCAACAGCGACGCGGCCGGCAACGCGACAACGTCGAGAACAGGCGAGGTAGACGGGTCGAGTAGCAAGGATGAGTTCCAGTACATTACGAAGGGACTTCGGGATATTTTTGAGATAACGTCGCAGCGTCAAACCAACCTACGAACTACACCAAACCAAGGTACTCGCCGGGAACCATCAAGCTATACAAAAACATGGATAATTTGTTTTATCATTTTATGTGAGTTTTAAAACTTTAAAACACGAGATCTTGGTTAATTAATTTCTTTTAGGCCTTAGTTAAGGTGCTAAGCGAGCTCGTAACACCAGAGGTGTTACACAGAGCCAAGAGGGGTGCCAGTGGGCGAAGCAATTGAATGCGGTAGCCGGGCCCGAGCGGCTCACCGGCGTCGGCTTGCGGGACAGGGCGAAGCAGGGAGGCACCACCGTCACCCTGAAGCTAGGGTCGGTTGACCCAGACATGGTGAGCGGCGACACAGACTCGTTGTAGGTGAATCATAGGGCAGGGCAACTGCCACGTAGCCATGGCAACAATAGCGACAGCGGGGGCACTCGACAACAGCATCGCAACGACGCCTCTGGCATAGCGCAGTGGCAGCCCTCTGGCACGGCACAGCGGTGCGCGTAGCAGCGCGACAGCGAGGTGGGGCAGCAGCGCGATGGCCAGTAGTTGTAGGGCGTTGACAGCGTCCCGCTGAGGCCAGCCACGGCCAACCCACGGCCAGACAGGCCGACCGGGCTCGACACCGCGGCGCACGGGACGCGGCCAGCCGTGCGACGCTGAGCGGCCACGCAAGGTGACTGTGTGCACAGGCCAGGCACATGACGTGCACGAATTTTGAAGCGCGTCTAAAATCTAACCTAACACAGTTGAAGCTAAACTACCTCGACCATGCGAAAGAGGGTACATCTGTCTACCATAAGGAACAAAACACAGCATTGACCTTTAGCTATATTTTTCAGAATTAATTCACCAACATGGCATTCTCACACTGTTTTCAAACTTAAAATTCTTTCAAGTCTTGAGCTGAATTTGACTTCAAGTTCCATTTCCAAAGCCATTAGAAATACTAGCTAGTCGTATTATTTTTCTACAACAAGAGTTGCATTATCATCTACAAAGTTTATACTTCAAACTTTATTTAATTATCACACACATGTTCTATAGTATTTTTTTCTTAATAAAAAATGATTTTCAACCCTACTTGATATACATGAGCTATTGAATCAACATCCATTTAATATTTTTATTGATCATTTTAGGTTACAAGAAATTTATCTACACATTCTATCACATGCATTATCACATAAACATGATGCTCATGACATGTTTTAGTAGTTGGTTTAGGGCATAACATCAAGGGTGTTACACTAGCAAGTTACTAAAGCTAAACTAGTCACAAGAGCAACTACACAAGCACAAAGTATGAAATATAAATACAAGCTTGTGTTGTGTAGAATGCAAACCATCGAGAAGATGATGAAGACAATATTGACACGGTGATTTTCTCCTGAGGTTCACTTGGTTGCCACCAAGCTACATCCTCGTTGTGTCAACCGCTTACTTGGTGGTTCGGCGACTAATTGGCATCACCCGTCAACCCCGCACATTGGGCACCGCAAGAACCTATTCCGAAAGTGAGGGTAGCTCAATGACATGCTCAGCTAGAGTTGCTATTCGCGATCCCCGCGGGGTGAGCACAATCCCCCTCACAAATCCTCCTCCGGAGTACCGCACAATCTTCTCGCGTGCTTCAACGGAGTCATAAGCCACCAAGCTGTCTAGATGGTGGCAACCTCCAAGACTAACAAGTACCACCGGCTAGCAACTCGAACACCTAGTGCCACTCGATGCAACCTCACGATGCAATCGCACTAGAATCGCTCACTCACTCGATCGGATGAACATTATCAAGCTCAAGTGAGTTAGAGGGCTCCCAAGCACCATCACATAAGCCACCAAGGCTCTAGGGAGCAGTTAAGTATGCGTGAAGCAGCCATCAAGCGTCAGGAGCAAGAGCTCAAAATCCGGGAGTCAGCTCTCAAGAACAAGAAGGATGCAGCGGAACCATCTTCAGGGCGCGACGGAAAAGGGAAACAACCACGCTGCACCCAGTAGAACAATGTAATAGACCCAACAAGTTAAATTCCCTAAGGCATGTTAGGACTAGTATGGTGGACCTCTGAACATTAGAACTACAGAGTTCAACACATGCTATTGCAAGTCGTGCTTTGTTTACTTTCCCTAAGGCATGTTAGGATTAGTGGTGGGACTACTCATCTTAGCTACCTACAGTTCCACACATGCCATTTAGTATTGCAAGTTTGGTCCATGTACCGCGCTGGGTTAATATTAGAATGTGTTTGCCTTCAAAAGTTTGTAAGGTTTCTTAGGTTATGGTGCATAATATATGTTTATATGTCTGAAAAAGGAGAGCAAATGTTTAAAGTGTTGCAGTGATAAAGTTAGTTGATGGTTTTGTTCGGAAAAGAGCTCAAAATAATGTAATTGGACGCTGGAGAACTGTCGGCCGCTCGATAGCCGACAGGCGTGTCGGCATGTCGGCCCTCCAGATGCCGACAGGCCGGCGTCGGCTGCCACGTCACCCCTATCGTCCTGTCGGTCGCTCGATAGCCGACAGGCCTGTCGGCACTCCCAAAGCGGACCTGTCGGCCCTCCAGATGTCGATAGCCGATAGGCCTGTCGGCACTCCCAAGCGGACCTGTCGGCCCTCCAGATGCCGATACTCCAAAGCGGACCTGTCGGCCCTCCAGATGCCGATAGGCTTCGCCTTCTGGACTGACAGGACGACAGAACGCTATTTCTATATTTTTTTATAACAGTTTCTAAATTTGCAATTAATCATTAACAAAATATTATTTAATAAAAAATTCCCCGATTGAGCTGATGTCTGGTGACCAGCATATTGTCCTCAGGACGACAGTTTGCAGTTGCAGACGAGCCCAAGGTGGACGCCGGCGACGGTGCGTCCCACGGTCCCCACCTACGGTCGGGCGACAACACTGAACCATCCATGTGAAGGAGTGGGTTCCATCTGAAAAGAAAACTCGAAGCGCCGAGCGTCCATTTGGCGAGCGGCGGCGGATGATCGGCATTCGGCAGAGAGCCAGAAGAAGAGGACAGAGCGCGCTATACGATCCGCCGTACATTCAATTTTCAGTTTCGATTGATTTCATGAATCAGGTCCGGGAGCATCCAACCTTCCCCTGAAATTCAGCCCTTGTTTAGTTCGCGAAAAGTTAGAAATTTGGCTACCGTAGCACTTTCGTTTTTATTTGGTAATTAGTGTTCAATCATGGACTAATTAGGCTCAAAACGTTCGTCTCGCAATTTCCAACCAAACTGTGCAATTAGTTTTTTTCGTCTACATTTAATGCTCCATACACGTATCGCAAGATTTGATGTGATGAGTACTGTAGCACTTTTTGGGAAAACTTTTCGCGAACTAAACAGGGCTCAGAGTAGTCTGCGTACAAGGTAGTTTCAGTTCAGTACATTATTCTTCCCACTTATTTCCTTCCTACATACTGCAATACAGGAAGTGCAACGAATCCGTACACTTTTCAGGTGGTAGGATGAATACACAATCACAATAAAATACAATAGCAATGGCTGCAATGCAGTGCTGACACTCAAGCGTCCACTTCTTCAGCCTTAGGAGAAAACGTAGACCTCCTCAAACGATTTCCTACCAAGAATGCATGCATGCATTAGTCTAGCTGATGAATGGATTGCACATCCGCTAGTAGCTAGGTAAAGATACAGAGCCCTTGTTTAGTTCGCGAAAAGTGCAAAATTTGGCTACTGTAGCACTTTCGTTTTTATTTGACAATTAGTGTTCAATCATGGACTAATTAGACTCAAAACGTTCGTCTCGTAATTTCCAACCAAACTGTGCAATTAGTTTTTATTTTCGTCTACATTTAATGCTCCATGCATGCACCGCAAGATTCGATGTGACAAGTACTGTAGCACTTTTTGGAAAAACTTTTCGCGAACTAAACAAGGGCAGAGACTCACAAATTTTTTCCGGTCGGGCTGTAGTTGTAAGAGCATCTCCAAGAGTTTGTCAAATTTTACTTGGCAAATCTTGTGATTTGCCAACTCCCAAAATTATATGCCAAGTAAAAAAACAATCCATCTCCAAGAGTTTGGCATTTTTGACTTGGTAAAATTAAAAAACCCGTTAACAAAACGAAGAGGCCCGCTAAGCGAACGAAGAGCCCTGCTAAACGAACGAAGAGCCCCGCTAAGCGAACGAAGAGCCCCGCTAAGAAACGAAGAGCCCCGGATGCCAAGCCGTATACGCGCGCGTATATTTGCGCGCACGGAGGGAAGATTTACCAAGTTGCTATTGATGCCAAGTTGTTTTGCCAAACTGTTGGAGACTATTTTTTCTTGTTTTGCCAAAATTACATGGATGCCAAGTTGAGATAGCAAACTCTTGGAGATGCTCTAAATCAGGTTATCAAGCACCTTGTCGGCCGGAGGCCTGTTTGGAGACTTGCGTGCTTGGCTGTTTCACGCGGAGAGAAGGGTGAGGTAATAAAGCATGCTCACCATTTGTCTTTAATCGTTCTTGCAGATTGGATTAAAAAGGTCCTTTTGTACACATGTTTAACTCAAGACATCAAAGCGCTATGACTAGAATTCCTTAGAAGGAACACTACTAAAACTTCGGTTTATTTATATTTAAAAAACATAAGTTTCAAAGGTAAGAGACCAACAGAGTGAGAGCCTGAATAGGCAGCGAAAGGAAAGGTGTGTAGTGTTTGATCAATTTCTGGTATATTTCCACAAAAAAATAATAAAAGATGGTGGATAGACCCAGAAATAACCAGATGAAGTATTCCCTAACTTCAAATATACTAGTATAAATAAAAGGTTACAGCCTGCAACAACAAACCTGATAAAATGATTGGCAAAATGTTGAGTAACCTGTACTGCATCTTCGCTGTGTGGAATCACTGGGTTCCTCCACTCAAAAATGGCTTTCTGCATTAAGTGAGGGCAGTTTTATTGATATATAAAGCATTAGTATTTGGTGAGTGGCCACAATTTGATATGCTGTGAATATTAATTCAAGAAAATGCAGTATGCCAAAAAAATGGCAGATGCAATAAGAACAAATAATATGAAAACTCCCAAAACACATACCTCAGGGTGCCATTGTGTGCAAGTGATTGGGTACTTGTGGGCTTGTACAGTTGAGACATAGACCTGATTTTATACAAACAAAAGAATGTTAATTTGTGCATTGGAAGAATTGATGAGCATTAACCCGGATAAGCTACATGGGGAACATTAGAAAAAACTCATCAAAGTTGTTCTGCTTATAGCCTTATAGTAATGACTTAACACCATAGATTAGTATGTAGTAGCACAATTGTTACATACCTTGCCGTTTTCATCAGGTGATGTAGTCAAGATTTTGAAGAAACTTGACAGTGCATCGTTCTCTTGCAATCGCCTTGGTGTATACCATACTTCACCCAAATAAAAAAGCAGACATGTTAGGGGACCTGAATTTGGAACTAAGTTTGGTTGTTCTGTAATGCTATCAGAACCGCCAGCCATACAAGGATCGGCAAGGATTAAGGCATTGAGCCCAGCCCATAAGAAAGTAGGTGCGGTGCTGAAATTAAAAAAAGAAGAAGTAAGCAGCACCAATGGTGGCACTTACTTTATGCTGTTGCATGACAAGACAGCTGGTGCTGACTTTCTTGATGAGGTCAGTGTCAAACCTGTGAGCAATTGCCAGTCAGTAGTTAGAACAAGTGTAATTCACTATGTGTACTTGCCACATCTTCTCATAAGCAATTTATTTCCGTTCCTTTCTTCAAATTAACCGAGCTCTATTGTACTGCATGTAGTGATCCATTGTAGATAAAAGTAAGTTCTGTATGAGTAATTAATGAAACTATGTGAATACATAAATACGTTGGCTTAACCCATTTGCATATTCTACAGTTCAGTTTTGTTAACACGGTAATAAAAAGATGCGCGCTGTCCCGTGGGACGAACCATCCTCTATAACATTTACTTGCCCCATCTCTCGGACTATAGGATAACTTGTCTAAATTCTAAATGTTCCCGTCAAGCAGTATTGCAGTAACAAATAGAAGACTTGGTTAGCATGAAACAGGCACCTTTGAAACACTGAGCCCTCGAAATCATAACTGGGAAACTGAAGAGTAGATGTTTGATTCAGGGCGTCAAATTTCTCCAAGATATTATTGTCCTAGCACAACAGCAAAAGAATATTTATTAGGGCCTACTTGTCAAAGCAAACAGGAATCAATCATGGTGCCTTCATGGAATAGAAGGCCGCAGCACTTTGCTCCAGTACCAAACAACAGGCAAGCAAAAGATATTCTTACTTCAAACTAACCATTAGTCTTCCATCATGCGTACAATTTTATCGATTTTACAATGGTTAATAAGTTGGCCAATTATCTTTACTCTCTCCATTTCAAATTGTAAGTTGTTTTAGTTTTGTACTAAGTTGAATTTGTCTAATTTTGACTAAATTTGTAATGCACTATAAAAATATATTTGTAGTGCATCTTCTTTGATGTTATAGATGTTTAGGCATCTTTCTGTCAAAACTAGAGAAATTTAACTTAGGTCAAAGCTAAAATAACTTACAATTTAGAGCAGAAGGAAAATATTTTAGTAATGAAACTTGCAATATAGTAAATTTGTGAAAAGTTAAGATACCTTACTGACAATCATGCTTACAAGCTCAAAGCCAAGACATTGGGCAAATAAAGGAAATTGTTCACCGGCGTTATTCTTGTCCAAAACATACTATAAAATGAACAACATAATAAAAGAGGAACGGTTAGAGTAAGTCATGATTATTTTGTTCAATATCGTTCAAGCTGGAGCATTCAACATAGTTAAATCTGAGGTTGTGATACTGTAGTGAGATGTTCTAATGCTATTAATAACATCATTAGAAGAAAATAATACATAGCACCGAATTGTAACCCAGGTGTTGCGAATATATCGATTGTATCAATTTCTAACGGTGTTCATAATCACGCATCGTACCTGAAAGACTTTTTTTATTGTCTCAAAATATAGGCCTCGCTTCGCTGATCCACCAGTGAACAGCACGCCATTCACCAAACTCAACTTCTGCAGGGAAGAGTAAACAATAGGTAACACGTGTTAGAAAAAAATAACGTGTGAAAGGGACAACCACACCAATCGATTAAACCCTTAAGTCCCAGAAAAGATGTAATTCTAAAATAATACTTATTCAAATGATTTAAGGTTTGACTAAATTTGTATAGGTAGATATTAATATTTATACTATACTAAATAAGTATAATTAGATTCGTCAGTGAATATTTCCACCGGTTTAGTTTATAAGGCATTTATGAATGTCAAGGTCAAACTTTACAATATTTGACCAATTTATCTAATAACTTTTAGTTATTGTTATATAAACCTGATATGGTTAGATCGTAATCATATGTACTACCCAACAATAATCATAAGTTTATAATTATAAATAATATAATATAAAATAAATAAATAGTTAAAGTATAATTTGAGAGATTGTGCTATGTCAAATCTAGCTTTATAAACTAGACAGAAGGTTATTTTTATATACATCTATTTAAGATCATAATGTTGATAATATTTTTTATGAACTTAGTTAAATTTAAAATAGTTTGATGTAATCAGATTTAAAATTACTTTTTCTGACAAAAGTAACTCAATCGGTGAGTGCCATGGGAAATGACAAGACGTGGATGAAAACGACAGCAAAAATGTTCAGTAGCTAGCGCCAAAGACCGGATAACCTAACGCTTGGGATCTGGCCCCTGGCGATCCGATTCAGATCTAATAAAGTATAAGGAGCAACTTTAAAAGGCGCTTTATATTTTTTTTGTATTCATAGGAATAGAGATTGGTGGAAAAAAATCTCCAGCAATTTTTCTTCAATTGAAGCATTTCCAAGAATCTTTTTTAAACTCATTTTCTAAATCATTATTTGGAAAACCATTTGAATAAAAGAACACTCTCTATAAATCTTTTCATTAGAGTTGCTCAGATGAAAAAAAAAATAAAGAGTGATTTTTATTTCAATTACTCTATATATATGAGGATTTAGAGGATAAATTTAAGAAAGACTGTTGGAATGCTCATGAAAGGGGCTTCATTGTCCCCATCGGGAGTGGGTCGGGATTTGTTTGGAGTTGGATGACGTCCTATGTTAAGTTCAGGATCTAAATGACAATCGTGACCAATGTGGGGACTTAAATTGCTATTTTGAGAGTTAGATAATACTCTATAACAAGCTTAGGATCTGAAAATACATTTCGAGAGTCTAGGTACTTGTCACAACTTCAAAGACGGCTTGGGTATTTTACTGATTAGACTGGAAATTTAACATAACTCAAGGGGCAAAACCGCAAAAATACTATAGTGAGTAGTGAGAATCGACAAGCACAACTGCAGTTGGCCAAGAGCAATATGCCCGTATCCCAATTCGCGTATGCAAAAACATGAAACGTGTATTTACTTGCGAGCACATCAAAGCTACTATCGGTAGCTCTCTGCGAGAACACGATCGACCGGGGAAGAGAGGAAAAGTTAGAAATCAGAGGCAATGTGCGAAGCGCGCACCTCGAGCAGGTGCTCCTCAGGCTCATTGTAGATGATCGGGATGACGCGCGCGCCGCCGGCCTCGATGAACTTGACGTAGGAGGCGGCGATGTAGGAGGTCGCGGTGGTGTTGCTAATCCTGCCGCCGGCGCCGTCCCCCGGGTGCGAGACGATGCCGATGACAGGGCGGTCGTACACGGCAGGGTCCGGCGGCGGCGCGGCGCAGGCTGCAGCCCCCGCTTTCCCGCTCGTCCGCAGCCGGATGACCCCTGCCGGTGCCGCTGTTGCCTCCGACGGCGGTGGGGCGAGGAGAGCGGCCAGGAAGAGGAGGGGGAGGAGCAGGTGGGGGCAGCGGTGCGAGTCCATCGGCAAGAGAGGCCGTTCGTCGCCCGCTTGTGTTGTGCGTGTGTGTGTGTGTGTGTGTGACGGGGCCGGAAGCGAGGTGGCGGGTGGTTAAAACGGCGAGGGGGCTCCGGAGCATCGGCGGGCGAGAACATCTGTGCTGCGCTCCCACCCCCTCGGATGCTTCTCCCACTTCAAAAAAAAAATTATATGCAAAAAGAAACAAAAAAAAGTATAAATGGCTAGACGATGTAAAAATGCATGCGAAATTTAGGGATAAGCAAAATTTTGTACAAAGAGAAATAAAGAAGACAAATCAGCCCATGAATAGGTGCGATTGTGGATCCACGTAAATAACACTTGACCCAACAAACATGCTGATTTTGTTTTTTTAGAACACGCTTAGCACGTGTTTCGTTAGGAAGAAATTAAAAGGTTTACACGTCCAGCATCACATCACAACAATGTGCCATGAGTGATGGGTTGAACACAAACATAAGGCACCGCAAGACGGTGAAACGCACGCTGTTGTAACTAACTAAAAAAAACTAGGCTTCTGATGTTGAACAAACCCGTGCTCAAGATGCCTGCGCCGCTGACCGCTTCCCGCGAGCAGCAGCCATAGGAAGCGCTCCTGCATTGCTTCGCGCTGCCCTTAACAAACCCAATGCAATCAACCGTACTAGAAGTACGACTATCATATCGCCGTCGAGGCGTCGACTATCGGCCGGCCATCATGCCGCGCGCGTGAGTGGATGCCTGAAGTCCCACCACCCCCACACACGTGCCACAGCCATGTGGACATGTGGTCACTTGCTGGATCCGGTGCTGCAGGGATTTTTTTTCTTCAAATGGGACCGAACGTGTGTGAGTAGGAATGTGTGTGCGTGAGTTACTCGTGTTCTAAATCTGCTCAAACAATCTCATCGGTATTTATTTGAACACATGGTTAGCTGTCACTGCTACTGATGGTGTTAAAAAAAAGCCGCACACCTGCCATCTCAGCTGTGCTAACGTGAGCGCTCGCCCGCGCTGCTCACCTTCGATATGATCGGCTTCTTCTAGCGTTGGCAAACACGCCCGAAGTCACTCCTTCGACTCGCGTGTGCGGCGCCACCGCCACGTGAAACGCCGGGCCGTGCCGTGCATTTCTCGCAGTCGCAGGGAGCAGCATGGTTTGGGTGTGTTTGGGACCGCGTATTCCACGGTGAAAAGAATCGAACAATCACACCAAACGCTATGCGGCTACGATGATTCTTTCAACCGCACTCGGCACGGGAGTCGCGAAAATAAACTAGCAGCTCGTACGCCACCGCGACTCGGAGCTCACGGCGCCCATACCGCACCGCGCGGTCGTCGCGCGAGAACCGAGAAGGGAAGCAATAGCAGTCGGCATTGCCCTAGCTAACATGTGAGGACATGCATGTACCGCACAAAATAAAACAATAACAAATCTCAGGCTCTCAGCTCCTCGTGAGACGGTGAGAGTGCACACGTGAGGACAATGCTAAGACCTCAAGTCACATGCACATGCATCATGTATGCACGTGATCAGTGATATGGATCCATTTAAAGTCATTTCTTTATCTACTCTGCACATGAGAGTACGTAGCATACGCCCCGACGAGCCTGTTGCCGCCGTTGCCTGCATGTGGTCAAGGCAGCACCCAAACCAAGAAAATAAAATACTACTCCGTATTTTCTTTGAATTGCTATAGATTTTGAACGGTGTATCTATTTTAATTCTGTTTGCACTGATGTATTCTAGTGACGAGACGAACAAAACTAGACTCCACTTACCTATGCTTAAAAAAATATTTTAATAACAATTTATATGTAAATATGTGTTAGGAGTTTATCAAAGAAATTGCTACCATGTAATACTAAAGTTGTTACTGAAAAATATACTGAAGTTGTTACCGTGGGAATATAATAAAATTGTTATAATATTATTTACATAAATATACTAACCCCTAATGAGAATAGCGGCTCAAAACAAGACAAGCTGCAACCTGGAGAGGCAAATTATTAAAACAACATTGCATAAGATGTTAACTAGGAGAGCAAGTTATTATACAAAAACATTATAAAAAGTCAGGAAACATGACTCGCTGCCAACCAGGGATATTTATTAAAAAACGAGGTAGCTCCACAAAACAAGATAAGCTACAATCTGGGGCAAGCTAAAACCAAAATTGACATCCATAAAATTGAACTAAAATTAACAAATGGAAACTAAAAACTAAAGTAGACACAATAAAAAAAAATAACTAAAACATAAGACTGAAACTGAAATAGACAATCCGAAAATAATACTCAAATTGAAAATTAAAATATGAAAATTGAAGTAAACACAATGAAAAACTAAAAACTAAAACATATTACACAAACTGAAATTACCGGAATTGAAATTGACAACCAAAAAATAAAACTGAAATTGACAAATAGAAACTAAAAACTAAAGTAGACACATAAAAACAAAAAACTAAAACACAAGACTGTAACAGAAATTGACAATCAGAAATAAAACTTAATTGATGAATAGAAAAAAAACTAAAGAAAACATAATGAAAAACTAAAACTAAAACATATTACAAAAACTGAAATTACTAGAAAATAAAACTAAAATTGACAACTAGAAAATTGAACCGTTAATGACAAGTACAAACTCAAAACTAAAGTAGACACAATAAAAAAACAAAAAACTGAAACGTATGACTGCAACAGAAATCGACAACTAGAAAATTAAACTGAAATTGACAAATAGAAAAATGAAAATTAAAGAAAAAACATTCCGCAAAATACGTAAATACTTATCATAATACTCGGATCAGCAAGAAAACACAAAAAATTGTCAACCCGGGCCTCAACAATACTAATCCATTATGCAAATTCATTTAAAATTATGTGCTCCTGTCAAGTGTAATTTCGAGTATGCGGTAAGTTATTTTTTAGCAAGTGGCCACTTATTTTGATTACCATAATCTATAAAATACGTAAGTAGCAACTACACATACAACGTAAGTAACCACTATAAAAGAATATATTTTAAAATATAGGCATCATGGGTCTCATTTTATGGATCTCATCATAAGAAATACAATGGTGCACCGAATAATAACAATGGACTAACGCCCTGTTCGCTTGGTTTATAACTTATAAGCCATATTTTTTCAGTCAACGAATAATATTTTTCTCTCACAATAAACCAGCCAAAAATACTTTCAGCCATGGCTTATCAGCCAAACGAATAGGGCATAAGTATAAGAAAGTTATCATATTTTTAAAAGAAAGAAAGCAAAACAAAAATGTATGGAGCAGCCTACCTTCATCTCTCATGACTCATGAGGAGCTGCAGCGAAACACTATCTCATGGTCTACGCTCACATGCACTGGGCGGCGGGCCAGATGGTATGGCGTGAATCATGCAAACACTATCAAATGGTATACGCACGCATGCACTAGGCGGGCCAGGCCGCATGGGCGCTGGTCGCGCAGAAGCGACGGGTCGTCACTTAGAGTTTCCGAAACACAAACGTGAGAAACCACGAGAACCAAGTTGGATAAGCTAGAGAAGTAACTTCAGCGTGATTGCCTTCGAAGCCCTTGTAGGCGGATGGGCCCATAAAGAAAACAGCAATGTTGAGTCCAACAAGAAAGCCCGTGTTTAGTTGGCCGAATTTTGGAATTTGGGCTACTGTAGCACTTTCGTTTTTATTTGACAATTAGTATTCAATGATGGACCAATTAGGCTTAAAACGTTCGTCTCGTGATTTCCAACCAAACTGTGCAATTAGTTTTTTTTTCGTCTACATTTAATACTCCATACACGCAGTGGCGGATGCACGATGCGGGATAAGGGGGGCTAAAACAATGAAGATGTTGATTTGCATGAAGATTTAATGGTGAAATCAAGCTTTTGCTACAGTGATTAGGCTTGAAATCAAGAAATTAGGGGGGCTGGAGCCCCCCAGCCCCCCCTTTGGATCCGCCGCTGCATACACGTATCGCAAGATTCGATGTGATGACTACTGTAGCATTTTTTAGGAATTTGGGTTTGGAACTGAACACGGCCAAAACATCGATATCTTGGTACTGCCTCCCGAGCGCTATTCGGCACACGCTTCGCGTCCGGCCGTTCGAACCCAAAGATTTCCTTCCGCGTGGAAAACAAAGGGAACCGGGCTTCGATCCCCAACTGGCTGGGCTTCCAAACAGCGAAAAACTGAGCCGGGGGGGATTGCGCCGGATCCCCGCAGGGATTTGGGCTGCCAAAGTAGCCCTTAGATTCAGAAAATCTCCATACAAGTATTTTTCAGTACACTGCATTATTATTATTCCTGCCTATATATATATGTTAGTCGCTGGACAGCGCTGAGCGTCAAACGACAGTAAGCTCGAACAGAGGAAGAACACTACGCAAACACAGTTGGACACAAGAATTTTGGTGCTGCAAAAACCAACGGCTTTTCTGATGCAATTGATTGAATATTAATAGAAGAATACAAAACCCACTCGGCCACCTCTCACACGACGTGTGATGCGCATCCATCCCTATGTCCACTACGACGCCAATGGCGGAGAGCCAGAGCTCGTGGCGAGCTATTCTCGGCCACGGCCTATCTACGCGCGCACGACGTCCACAGCTCGGAGTTCATGCGCGCATGCACCAAATAAACATGCAAAGCTAAAAATAGGAAAGGCTTATCGGTTTATCTAACAATTCTCCTCCTAAGCCTTGTCTACATGGCGAACACCAAGTTTAGAGCGCAGCTCACAGAATCGTTCACGCCCCAGAGCCTTGGTGCAGATGTCCGCCAGCTGCTCCAACGTCCCAATGGACTGAACCTGAACCCTGTTCTCCTCGACGCACTCGCGGATATAATGGTATTTGACATCAATATGCTTACTTCGATCGTGGAACACAGGATTCCGGCTGAGCGCGACGGCGGACTGGTTGTCGATCTTGAGTGCGAAAGCTCCTGCCTCCTTTCCCTTGATCTCTGCTAGGAGACGAGTGAGCCAGACACCTTGGCAGGCAGCTGTGGCGGCGGCTATGTACTCTGCTTCGCACGATGACAGAGCCACAACACGCTGCTTCTGCGCTTGCCAGGTGACCAGGTTGCCGCCGAGGAAGAAGACGACTCCGGTCGTGCTCTTGCGGGTGTCGACGTCGCCTGCCAGGTCGCTATCGCTGTACCCGACAAGCTGAGCTCCTTTCTTCCTTCTGTAACAGCAACCGAATTGCAGAGTGCCTGCAACGTACCTGAGCACCCTCTTGACAGCAGCAAGATGCTCGGTGGTGGGATTCTCCATGAATCGGCTGACATACCCCACCGAGTAGGCAAGGTCTGGCCGGGAGTTCACCAAGTAGCGTAGAGAGCCGACAATGCTGCGGTACTTGGTTGGATCAACTGCTGGAGCCGTACTCTGCTTGCTGAGCTTCAAGCGGGGCTCCATGGGAGTGTGGCTTGCATTGCAGCCAGTGAGCCCGGCTGTTTCCAAGATCTTCGCTGCATACGCGCCTTGGCAGATGGTGATCCCAGCCTCACCCTGGGTAACCTCCAACCCCAGATAGTAGTGAAGGAGGCCGAGGTCACTCATCTGGAACTTTGCCTTCATCTCCTCCTTGAACGTGGCGATGTCATCGCCGTTGAGTCCGGTGATCACCAGGTCATCTACGTAGACTCCGACAACGAGCCGGTGATCACCCACTCCGCGCAGGTACACGGCGTGCTCGGAGGTGCTCCACTGAAAGCCCAGCTCGATCAGGGAGGAGTCGAGCTTGGCGTACCAGGCGCGAGGTGCTTGTCGCAGACCGTACAGCGCCTTCACCAGGAGCAGAATCTTGTTCTCGTGGCCGCGCAGGACGAACCCCGGCGGCTACTCGACGTAGACTTGTTCTTGGAGTTCGCCGTTCAGGAACGCGGACTTTACGTCCATGTGGTGCACTGCCCAGCCTTCGGAGGCGGCATGGGCGAGCAGCAACCTCACGGACTCAAGTCGGGCCACCGGTGCGAAGACTTCGTCGAAGTCGACGCCCTGCTGTTGCACGTAACCCATTGCGATGAGGCGGGCCTTGTGCTTAGTGATCACGCCTGTGGCGTCCTTCTTGGTCTTGAAGACCCACTTCAGGCCTATCGGCTTCGTGGGTGGGGGAGCGTCGACGAGCTCCCAGGTGCCATTCGCCTCGATGGACATCATCTCGTCCAGCATTGCGTTGCGCCAGCACTCGTGCTTAGCTACTTCATCGAAGGACGTCGGCTCGGCGTCGCTCGCCAGCAGCAGCCGCTCCTCCAGTTCGCGTACAGCGAGCTCGGGCGACTCGGTCTCGCCAAGGATGTTGTCGACGCAGCGAAACCGAAGAGGCGCATCGTCGTCGTGGTCGGCGTCCAGCAGCTCGCTGGTATCCGCTCCGGGCGGCGACACGAACTCGATCTCCGGGTGCGGCGCCGAGCTTGGTGTCGACGTCGGTGTGCGCTGGAACGTTGCTGGTGACGGAGATGCCGCAGACGTGGAAGGAGATGCAGAGCCCGCAGCAGCGCCCGCCGAGGGAGTGTGGGTCACCTCGGTGGTGACCACAGAGGGTGCGTCCACTGCAGGTTCGTCGATGGTGAAGTCGGCGTCGCCTCCGTCATGATCAGCAGGCCACGCCCACTGGGCGCTCTCGTCAAAAACGACATCGCGATTGATGTGAACTCGGCGGGTGGACGGGTCGTAGACGCGGTATGCCTTGGACCCGGCCTCGTATCCGACGAAGATCATCCGCCTGCTTCGATCATCTAGTTTCTTCGGATTAGGCGCAGTTACCTTGACGTGGGCGATGCTGCCGAACGTGCGGAGATGGTGGACGCCCGGCGCACCCCCCGTCCAGAGCTCATAGGGAGTCTTGCCCCCGATGCTCTTCGACGAAGATCGGTTCAGGAGGTAGACGGCCGTCGAGATCGCCTCGCCCCAGAACACAGGGGGGAGCCCCTTTGCCTTCAACATGCACCGCGCCGTCCCCACGACGGACTGGTTGCGACGCTCCACGACACCATTCTGTTGCGGTGTGTGCAGTGTCGTGAGCTCGCGACGCAGCCCGAGCTGAGCGCAGTAGTCGGTGAAGTTTGCCGACGTGAACTCGCCGCCCCGATCGGTGCGGAGCGCGAGCACCTTCTTGCCCGTCTTCCTCTCAGTGGCTGCCTGGATCCGCTTGATGGCAGCTGCTGCCTCATCCTTGGACGGCAACAGGGCGCACCACATGTACCGAGAATAATCATCGACTAGGAGCAGTATGTAGCGATTACCACTTGGTGTTGGCGGCGAGATCGGTCCACAGAGGTCACCGTGGAGAAGTTGGAGCACCTCGGTGGAGCGCCCGAGCGCCTTCTGCGGGAACGGTGCACGCCGCTGCTTCCCAGCCAGGCAAGCGTCGCAGAGCTGCTCCACCTGGTTGAGCAGAGGCAGACCTCGGACGAGCTTGTCGCGCGCCATCCTGCGGAGCGCGGTGAAGTTGACATGCCCGAATCGGGCGTGCCAAGTCCACGCATCCTCATCGGCTCGCGCTGCCAGGCGCACCGGCCGTGCGATGGTGACGTCGAGCACGTACAGGCGGCCTGGGCTGCGAGGGATCTTGGCGAGCAGGCGCATCTCCTCGTCACGGATGGTCATGACGCCGCCCTTCACCAGCACCTCGTAGCTGCTCTCGTCCAGCTGGCTGACGGAGATGATGTTCGCCGTCAGTCGGGGCAGGTAGTAGACGTCGGACAGCGACCGGTGCTCCCCATTCTTGCAGGAGAGGAGTATGGTGCCTCTGCCTTCGATGCGGGCGGTGGAGCCGTCGCCGAACCGCACGGACCTGGTGACGCCGGTGTCGAGGCTGGCGAAGGCAGAGCGGGCGCCCGTCATGTGGCTGGATGCACCTGTGTCCAGGATCCATCGGCTCGGATCCCTATCGGCGGTGGAGTCGAAAGAAGCGGGTCCGTGCAGGGAAGTGAGCACCTTCTTCTCGGTGAGGTGAATTTCGCCGCTCGGAGAGGATGGATGCGGCGGCGATTTGGGGGAGGTCATCACGGCCGACTGAGGTGAGTCCTCGGACTGGGCCGTGGCGATAGCGACCATGAGCGTCTCCTCCTCCTGCTGGGCCACATGGGCCTGCTGGGACGGCTCCTCCTTCTTCTTGAGACGGCAGTCTCGGGCCCAATAGCCCTTTTTGCCACAGCGTGGGCAAGGCTCTGCAGGAGGCGGACGGCTTCCGCCCGACCGCGAGTAGCCGCTGCCGCCGCCGCCGCGTCCGCGGCCACGGCCTCGGCCGCGACCCCGGCCACCGGAGCTGGAGCCGCCTTGCTCCTTCTTCTTGTACCTCTCGACCCATTCCTCCTCCGTGAGGAGCAGTTTCCCGCTCGCCGTGTGCGCTGGCGCGGGCTCGACGTCGTCGGCCGCCTTGACCATTCCCGTCACCTCCTCTAATGACAGTTTGGAGACATCGAGAAGGGTTTCAATCGAAATTACCAGCTGCTTGTAGCGAGGACGGACGACGTGCAGGTACTTCGCCACGACCTTCTGATCGGGCTCCGGGTCTCCCAGTGTGGCGAGTCGCTGGACGATGCCGGAGAGGCGCAGAGCGAAGTCTTCGACGGCCTCACCGTCACGGAGAGAGATTGACTCATACTCCGCGCGGAGGCCCTGCGCCGTCGCCTTGCGCACGCGTTCATCGCCGATGCGCAGTGACTTGATGGCTTCCCAGGCGTCCTTCGCGGACCCCTTGTCCACCAGGATGGGAACGAGCTCCGCCGGTACGCCACTGCAGATCGCGTCGAGTGCGCTGCGGTCGTCGTCGTAGTCGGCGTCGTCGTACTCGATGGCGTCCCAGAGATGACGAGCTTGCAGCTTGAGTTTCATGCGGAGCGACCACTCGTGGTAGTTGCTCCGGGTCAGTTGAGGCCAGTTGCCAGAACCGCCTTCCCTGATGATCCGCTCGACGACGATTTCCCGGGGACGGCGTGCATCCCGGGTGCGCGAGCGACGTGCGTCGCGCGTTCGTGATCGTCGGGGTGGAGAACGGCTTGGTGTAGGCGAGCATGATGGAGTCTTGTTGCCGGAACCGCTGGTGGCGCCCTTCTTCTTCTCTTCACGCTTCTTGTCGGATGGTGAACGCCCACGCACCGGAGACGCCATAGTGACAACGAGGTCCTTCTAGAACCTTGCTCTGGTACCACTTGTTAGTCGCTGGACAGCGGTGAGCGTCAAACGACAGTAAGCTCGAACAGAGGAAGAACACTACGCGAACACAGTTGGACACAAGAATTTTGGTGCTGCAAAAACCAACGGCTTTTCTGATGCAATTGATTGAATATTAATAGAAGAATACAAAACCCACTCGGCCACCTCTCACACGACGTGTGATGCGCATCCATCCCTACGTCCACTACGACACCAATGGCGGAGAGCCAGAGCTCGTGGCGAGCTATTCTCGGCCACGGCCTATCTACGCGCGCACGACGTCCACAGCTCGGAGTTCATGCGCGCATGCACCAAATAAACATGCAAAGCTAAAAATAGGAAAGGCTTATCGGTTTATCTAACAATATACACATATTATAGAGCCACCCGGAAAGGTTACTGCAATACAGGCAGTCCAAGAAATCTGTACACTTCCAGGTACCACACGTAATACACAATCACAATACAATGGCCCCCCATACAATAGCAATGCAGTGCTGATTCCTGAAGACACCCAGGCGTCCACTTCAGTCTCAGGCAAAGATGTAGACCTCCTCAAACGATTTCCTACCAAGAATACATGCATTAGTCTAGCTGATGAATGGATTGTACATCGGTTTGGGGGTAAAGAATAAAGATACAGAGACTCACGATTTTTTTCCGCTAAATGTTGGGCTGTAGTTGTAAATTAAGTTATCCAGCACTTTATCGGCAGGAGGCCTGTTTGGAGACTTGCGCGCTTGGCTGTTTCACGACACAGAGAAGGGTGAGGTAAGCATGAACTTCATTTTTCTTTCATCGCTCTTGCAAGTTTCATTAAAGCAAGGTCCTTTCTTGCATATGCTTAACACTAGTAAAGAACAGACCTTTCATCCGAGGTCAAAATGGACTCTAGTTCCGGCATTTTTTTGCACCCGGGACTAGAGAGACCTTTAGTCCCGGTTGGTGTCTCCAATCGGGACTAAAGGTCCCTGCCCAACGGCTACTGCGCTCGGCACAGTGGCAGGGGACCTTTAGTCCCGGTTGGAGACACCAACCGGGACTAAAGGTGGACCTTTACTCCCGGTTGGAGCCACCAACCGGGACTAAAAGTCCCCAACCTTTAGTCCCGGTTGGTAACACCAACCGGGACTAAAGGTAGACCCTTTAGTCCCGGTTGGTAACACCAACCGGGACTAAAGGTTCTCCGATGGGTTAGTTCAAAAGGAAAGCATCCCATCCTTTGTCAGATGTGTTGTGTAGGTGGGGTGGTAAGCTACGCGCGAGGCAATGCATGAGGTCTTGGGTTCGAATCTCACGGGACGCAGCTGTGGGAGGCATTTTTTTTAAAGCTGCGGGACTAAAGGTCCCCCTTTAGCCCCGGGACTAAATGTCCCCCTTTAGTCCCGGATGCTTACTCGGGACTAGAGGGGGTTCCCCACCGGGAGTAAAGCTTTGTTCTGTACCAGTGTAAACCAAGGCATCAAAGCACTACTACGACCAGAATTCCTGAGAAGGAACACTCTAAAACTTGGGTTTATTTATTTAGAAAGCTGAAGTTTCAAAGGTAAGAGAACAACAGAGTGACTGACAACCAAAGAAAAGGCAAGTCTTTCACCAATTTCTGGTACATCTCCACAAAATAATGATAAAGAGGGTGGGTAGATCATGAAATAACCAGATGAAATATTGCCAACTTGAAATGTATAATAAAGGTTCCATCCTACAACAACAAACCTGATAAAATGATTGGCAAAATGTTGAGTAACCTGTACTGCATCTTCGCTGTGTGGAATCATTGGTTTCCTCCACTCGAAAATGGCTTTCTGCATTAAGTGAGCACAATTTTATAGTTGAATAAAGCCATTGGTATCTGGTGAGTGGCCACAATTTGATATGTTGTGAATATTAGAAAAAATGCAGTGCACAAGAAAAAGGCAGAACCAATAAGAACACAATACGGAACTCCCAAAACAACTACAACTAAAATACCTCAGGATGCCATTGCGTGCAAGTGATTGGATAGTTATTGGCTTGTACAGTTGAGACATAGACCTGATTTGACAGAAAAGAATGTTAATCTGTGCAGTGGAAGAATTAAAGGGCATTAACCCAAAGAAAAAACTCGGCCGGTGGGGGAAAGACCGACCCACGGTTTTTATACTAAGAAGAAGCTCTCAATACACCAGCTGAGAAAATCCCTGAACCCCGGCCTCTTCCTAGGAACATAGAGCCAACCACCCAGGTAGGATGCACTGTTACCTAGCCGGCGACCACTGCCACAACCCCCTGGTTGGGCCGCACCGTTACCTAGGCCAGCGACCACCGCCACAACCCCTGGTTGGTCTGCACCATTATCACAGGTTGGGGTGTCCACAGTGGGGAGGCAAGGCATGGTGAGGGGATTTTTTTTTTTAATTATTTTTCACAAATTGTGCAGCACCCAGATCACCTACTTTGGAAATATTTGCAAATTTCATCAAAGCTGTTCCATTTATACTAATCACATAACACCTTCCGGATAGATTAGTATGTAGGAGCACAAGTGTGACATACCTTGCCGTTTTCATCAGGCGACGTAGTCAAGATTTTGAAGAAACTTGATAGTGCACCATTCTCTCGATATCGCTTTGGTGATATACCATACTTCAACCAAATAACAAATCAGACTTGTTAGGATAAAGATGTTATCAGAATCACCAGCCATAATAGGATTGAGCTCAGTGCATTAAAGTAGGTGTGGTGTTGAAATTTAAAAAAAAAGGACGAAGAAGTAACCACAACCAATGGTGGTACTTACTCTATGATTTTGCATGACAAGACAGCTGGTGCTGACTTTCTTGATGAGGTCAGGGTCAAACCTGTGAGCAGTTGCCAGTCAGTAGTTACAACAAGTGGAATTCATGAAACCACAAGTAAAAAGATAATTTTTAATAGACTAGCCACATCTTCTCATAAGAAATTTATTTCCAGTCATTCTTTTAAATTAACTGCGCTCTATTGGAGTGCATTTGGTCATGTAGTCCCCTGCCTTTTAGGGACCCATTGTAGATAAAATTATGTTTTAGTAGTCATTTATGAAGCTATCTGAATGCATAAATATGTCAGCTTAACCCATTTGCATATTCTACAGTTGGTAACACAGTAATAAAAAGATGTTATTCCATGGGAACCATTCTATAACATTTACTTGCCTCATATCACACTACAAGATAACTTATCTAAATTCTAAATGTCCCCATAAAGCAGTAGCAAAATAAAGACTTGCTCAGCATGAAGCAGACACCTTTGAAACACTGAGCCCTCCAAAGCATAGCTGGGAAACTGAAGAGTGGATGCTTGATTCTGGGCGTCAAACGTCTCCAAGATGTTATTGTCCTAGCACAATGGCAAGAAAACAATTAGTACCCACTTTTGGCAAAGCAAACAGGAATGAATCATGGTGCCTTCATGGAATAGAAGGCTGCAGCACTTTGCTCCAGTACCTATCAACAGGCCGAATTTTTTTATTTTTTAGCCCTTCTTTTGAAATTTTTTCACAAATATGCCCCTGGAGGTATGATTTCAAAATCTGGACCCTTAGCTCGGCGCCGAGCTCGGGGCCACGTTGGCGGCATGGACGCTGACATGGCAACCAGTTCGGCACCGTGGATCTGGGCGCCGAGCTCGGCGCCAACAATCCTGGCGCCAAGCTCTCTCTTACATATGGGCCCTCCCTTCCTTTCTCTCTTCCTCTCTCTTTCTCTCTACCGCCCGTCACCGCTGCCGCACCGTCCCCACCCGCGCGCCCGCGCCGCCGTGCCCGATCCCTCGCGCCAGCGCCGCCGCGCCGCCCCGGCTTTGACCGCGCCGCCGCGCCCGCACCCTTGCCCTAGGCGGCCGTCACCGCTCGCGCCGGCCCTGCGCCCGCGGCCGCGCCCTCGCCCTCGGCGGCCGTCCCCACCCACGCCCTCGGCCGCGCCGGCCCCGTGCCCCGCCCGCGCCGTCCCCGGGCCCTGCAGCGCCCGACCGCGCTAGGTAAAAATTATGAATATGCAACGTAGGTGCTTAGTTAGCTTTGATTGTAATGTAGTAGTTCGATTATTTGTTATTCACAGGAGGCACTCTGCAATTATCCATATTGCACCTACCCTAACCACAAGAACAAGGGGCCTCCGCCGTCACCCCCGCCACCACCACCACCAACAATGGGAGGCTACTGTGGAGAAGGCGCAACACAATTTTGCTATGTGGCCACACTCCTAGAACGACCTTATTTTATCCACATGGCACATCCATGTGTTTGTTGTTTGATTTAATTACCTAAGGCATGTTAGGTTTAGTCAAAGGAACTTTGTACCCTAGTTCGGTATATGTTCTCACATGCCATTTCATGTGTTTTGTGTGTTGAATTATATAATGTCCTACTTCGTTAGGTTGTGTTTGCGGCACGTGATCACATTTCACTACGTCCGCAACATTATACTGAATATTATGACAAAAAATAATGAAAACAACCACATAATGAAAAGTCCAATACTATGCCATATTAAACAACACAATAATACTAGAAGTACGTGCCGACAAAAGCACTGGAACACCACTAGGTAGAGGCAATGGGTCGAAGGCATTTCTGGTCATCCGGTCATAACTACAATACAATCAATTTCGTTTTAAGAACCGAAAGCAATTAACATTAAGCCCTAAACCTAGGGTTTCCCATTTGATGCACAACAATAAACCCATAACATAACAACATGCGTTGCAGTTACCTTGGTTTGCTATCTTTTCCACGCCTTGGCATCCTACGGTTGTATAATACAAATATTAAAAATTGCATGAAACCCTAAGTAATGATGATTCTTAGGTTGAAAAATCCGACTAATACATACCGAATCGATGCGAAAAAAATTAGGAGGGGAGCGAGGATACCTTGCTCTCGAAGATCTACGGATCAAATCAAAGTTTCCAAGGTCCAATATGGCGATTCGTGAGGTAGGGCGAAGTGGGGACAGAAAAAACCCGAGAGGGAGGAGAAAGAAGAGGAAGAAGGCTTGAGCAGGAAGGTTGGGGGCGGGGTCAAAACACCACCTCGGCGCCATAGATTTACGGTGTCAAGCTCGGCACCAGGATCTATGGCGCCGAGCTGCCTGCTAAGTCACCGCCACGTCTGCGTCGAGCCCAAGACCTCGGCGCCAGCAACGATGGCGTCGAGGTAAGGGTCCAGATTTTGAAATCTTACCTCCAGGGGCATATTTGTGAAATTTTTTCAGAAAAGGGCTAAAAAATAAAAAATTCGGAACAACAGGCAAGCAAATGATATTCTAACTTCAAACTAAGCATTACTCTTCCATCATGTGTATAGTTTTTATAGATTTCATAATTGGCAATAATTAATAAGCTATCATATTATCTTTTATATTTCAGTAATTGAATTGGCAAATATGATAAATTTCTGAGAAGTTAAATTACCTTGCTGACAATCATACTTACAAGCTCAAAGCCAAGACATTGGGCAAACAAAGGAAATGGTTCACCTGCGTCATTCTTGTCCAAAACATACTAAAATGAAAAAAGAGAGGATCTGTTAGAGTAAATCATAATTATTTGGTTCAATATTGTTCAGGCTGGAGCATGTAGCATAGATAGTCCAAGGTTGTAATACTCAAGTGCTCTCATGCAATCATCAACATCATCATATCAATTTCGAACAGTGTTCAAAATCACATTGTACCTGAAATATTTTTTTTATCGTTTCAAAATATACACCTTGCTTCTCTGATCCACCAGTGAACAGCACTCCATTCAGCAAACTCAGTTTCTGCAGGGAAGAGTCAACAAGGTAGTATGTTAAACGCAGGGCCTCCACAAGCAATTGTTTGTAAGCCAGTAGCCAGTGCGGTGAGAGGTCCTGATTGAAAGGGAAGGAAGAATCGCCAGTAGCTTGGGGACCTGGGGACCCTATTCATATCTAAAATATACAAATACTCTTGAGTAGGTTGCTTAGGCTTGAAACAATTTACTCCAACAACTATCTCGATTTGTGATTGGTGACCCTATTAGTGAAAGTCTCCTGGACATGTTCATCAAGAAATTTTGGCACTTGGGAAATTTCCTAAATAATCAGGACTTCAGTACCACCATATGTTGAGGGGCATCAGCCGAGAGAGATTCAGATTATCCCATTTCGAATTCCCCTCCCGAGAATTCTGAACTCTGAAGGACTGCTGTAGCAAAATACTATAGCGAAGAGTGAGAATTGACCAGAGCTGTGGTGGGGCAAGAGCATATTTGCCCATATCCCAATTCGCGTAATCGCATATGCAAATGGAAGCATGAAACGTGTACGCTGCAGCAAAATACTATAATGAACAGTGAGTGCACATCGAAGCTACTTCGACGACGCGTTGCCTACCCAGGACGCGACCGGGGGAAAAGAGGAAAGGATAGAAACCGGCGGAGGGGCGAGCGTGTGAAGCACGCACCTCGAGGAGGCGCTCCTCGGGCTCGTTGTAGATGAGCGGGATGACGCGCGCGCCGGCGGCCTCGACGAACTTGACGTAGGAGGCGCTGATGTAGGAGGTCGCGGTGGTGTTGCTGATCCTGCCGCCCGCGCCGTCCCCCGGGTGCGAGACGATGCCGATGACGGGGCGGTCGTACACGGCGGGGTCCGGCGCCGCGCAGGCCACGGCCCCCGCTCTCCCGCCCGTCGGCAGCCGGATGACCCCCGCCGCCGTCGCCACCCCCGACGACGGCGGGAGGAGGAGGGGGAGGAGCAGGAGCAGGTGGGGGCAGCGCGAGTCCATTGGCAACACTGGCTGGCGTGCGTCGCCCGCGTGTGTCTGTGTGTGACTCACTGTCTGACGGACGCGAGACGGCGGACCGGTTATTAAAGAAGCTACAGGGGCACCGGAGCCGTCGGCTCCAGCCGTCACCCGTCGTTTTCGTCGCTCCCCGGCTCGCTGACGGCATCGTCTTGGGCCGATTATTTTGGAACTTCAGCTTGGCCAGATTGGGCATTAGCATTACCGACGAGTAGCCGGAGAACATCGTTTCTGAAGCAGTCAAGCCATCCCGAATCCGCAGCGTTTGCCTTTTTTTTTTTGAAAAGTCGCAGCGTTTGTCTGTTGTCGCGTCGCACACGGAAAGGACTAGCTACAGCCTACAGCGTTCATGGCGCATTGCCGTGTTGCACGGTTGCACCGTGGTTGCCACTCGTTAACCCTTTTTTTTTTCCATCCAGTCTACTAGTGATAACATGACTGTGATCCCGTGCCATCACTGAAAGGTGCCTGTCGTCGGTTTTGTAGAATTTTTTTTTAATTTTAACATTTTTTCATAACAAATTTTAAATCTAACACTGCAAGTTTTTCTTTAGACTAACACTTTTGGCCGCGCCTATTGCCCTGGCGCGGCCAAATGCCTGTGCCGCGCCATGCATGGTGGCACGACAGAGGTCTGACATGACGACGACCGGTTTCGGTGACAGGTGACGTGGCAGCTCTTGCCGCGCCACCGTCCTTAGCGCGGCAGTGACGCGCCCTGATTCATGGCGCGGCAGTGCCGCGCCCTGACCCGTGGTGCGGCAGAGCCGAATAAATACCGCGTCCAGTCCCGCCTGCCCGAGCAGCAATCCCGCCTGGCCGCCGCGCCCGCCGCCCGGCCGGCGGTACCTGAACAGTTTAATCCGAACGCGTCGCGCCGATAGTGTGAGTTATTCTAAGTATTGCTTGACGTAAAATCAATAGTAAATTTGTTTCTGTCTTTTGTTGAATTTTTTTCACGCCCGACGGGTGAATTTGATAAGCCAATGATTTGTTTTCCGTCTTTCATAATACGGTTAACCACCAATTTAACTAATCGATTATGAAAAATTGCCACCGACGTCGAGATACGCCGGGACTGTCGGTTCCCGAAGTAGTTGGTACATAATCTCGTCGGCAGTGCTGCCGCGACGCAAAGAAACGAATATGAAACATATAAATGAAGTCCGTGCGCAAGTTGACAAGCTGCCACATAACATTTTTATTGTTTCGACATAAGTTTGACATAACATAACCAAATAACCCCGCAAGTTTCGGACACCAATATTCGTTTGACCTAACAAACTAAGACCCAGGAGTGTAAGCATCCTTCGGACGCCTCTGTCTCTTCGGATTTGTTGGCAACACATTGGGAGTGTAGTCAACGTCGGTATGGTTGCATCGACGGTGCGTATGGCTCGTACCCTGCAAGTATATGATACACACGATTACTTATAATTCTTTATTATCATTAGTTCATGGAGCCTACGTATTTAAATAAACTATCTTTGATAGTACCTGTGAGGCTCCTTGGGTACCAAGCGGGGCACCACCTAGCTGAGACATGCCGATCTCGTGCTGCGGCCAATCGTTCCACTGGTCGTGCTGTCTGCGGAAGCCCGGGGGGTCGTCGTCATCGTCGTCATCGTCGTTCTCGGTTGCAGGGTCCTTCCCAGCGCTATGATGTGGTGATGTACGCACCGCGGAAGTGGCACCTGTCATCTGCTGAGAAGAGCCGGCTGGTGTCCTCAAAGAGGCTGAAGACGTGCCACCCAACCGCGCCGGGAGTGGCGGTTCCTCATAAAGAGTGTCCATGCAGCTCAGCTTCTGAGCTAGCTTCCTGCAGCTCTTCTTCACCTTCTGCATAAATAGACGTTAAAGTTAGTGCATTACCCAAACGCATATACACTAAAGAAATATTTTCGGAACGGACAAGTTTATGTTACATCCACAAAAGCCGCGAGAACGCCTGGCCCCTGACCTCTAGACTCATGAAGCCGGAACGTTGCTTCGTTGGACAGCCTTGACAATTATGTCGTCTGGGTATAGAAATGCGGTTGGACAGTTTTAGTACACATACTTAATACCAAAAGGATAATAAATTGTACCATTCAAGTATATTATCACGTATCTTTGAAGCGGGGCTCTCTCTAGCTGTGTGTCCTCTCTAGTGGTAACGTCGTACACATCTTTGATGACATCTTCCTCTGAGTCCTCGTCAATCGCCACGTTAGTGTACGGGGGCTTGATATGTGTCCTCGTAGACCTGTGAAGCCACCACAGGTACTTGTCGAAGGTGTGCTGGTCGTGTGGAGGACCCGCATGGACCGGATGTCGTACCCTGTTCTGCCACAAATGGATGCGCGAGCTGTGTGTCACGCGCTAATCCTTGGTCTTGTACCTCTTCCTGCGGTCATACCTGCAACAAAACGATGTTAGTTGTACCACACACCTCTGGATTGTAGCATTGTTATTAATCGATAACACACCCGTGCAATTCTTGGTTGGTGAAGTAAAGCGGTGGTGGCCAGCCTGTCATTCTCCCAAACTGTCTGCAGACCCGGATGGGCAAGTGAATCTCGACCACATGGAAGAAAATAAGAGGGACGTCGCAGCGATACTCGTCTGACTCGTCCCTAGTGACAGGACTGAGATAGTACTGGAGCTCCGGAGCATCCCAAGGACACCAATGCACCTGAATTTTATAATTGAGTTAGGTTGTGATATAGTGTACATCGAACAAGACACAGGTATGATAGTAAAGAGAGCGTCACCTGATGCTGTGTCAGGACGTCGAGACCGTCCGTGTACTCCCTGTACTTGCGCCTCGCATTCCCTCTAACTAACTCTGCTTTCGTCTAGATATACAGAGTTGTAGGGAGTGTATCCTGCTCGTTCCATTGCTGCATTGAACACGATAATAAATTAGCCATTAATAATGAATTTATATGTAATTGCCTCAAAAAATATAGTGAACCGAAGTACTTACCGGTAAACCATTATTAAGGGGCCTCCCAACAGGCCATCGTTCCAAACACCACACCTGGAGTAGGTACAAGCAACCCCCAAGGTTCGCATATCCTGAGGTGCGACGGCAGGCAACGCATAGCTGTTGATACGTCCATGCCAGGACTGCGCTGCCCCAGCTGTATGCTGCTATGTTCTTCCACGACTGTCGTAGTATGTCAAGGAACATCTAGCTGATCGTGTTGCCTAAGGTGTCTAGGAAGAGAAAAGCACCAAGAAAGTGCCAGAGCCACACACAAGCGAACATGTCGATCAGAGCCTCCTTAGCCTATGGGTCCAAGTAATCAAAGCGCTTCGTGATCCAGGACGACGAAACCCCGAAACTTTTCCTGAAATTGACCAAAGAAAATGAGACCCCATGGCTGCAGGAAAGCAATGCAAGTATTAAATAGGCTTGAATTACTCACTTATTTTTTTGGAAGCATCATCGTCCGATGGAAAAAAGCCAGTAAACTAAGCCACCAGCTCCCTCCAGTGATCGTTGTCAACTATCCCTATCACTGAAAGTCCCCCCAACCGAAGGCCTAAAATAGCCTTCACGTCCTGCAACGTCAAGGTCATCTCGCCACAAGGTAGGTGGAACATGTGGGTCTCAGGCCTCCACCTGTTATAAGAATAGAACGACTGTTAGTTGCCTCAAATTTGTTAGAAGAAAGTTTACGTATAAAGAATGCACTCGCACCTGTCTATAGCTGTAGTAAGTAGTGCTGGGTCAAGGGGCAAAAGACCGTGTTTGACAACACAGACAAGCTAGAGGAAACCGGCACGTCGTATGTACGGTGCATAACGCTCGTCCCACTGGTGCGTCCTGGTGTGCGTGTGGGGCCTCAAAGGAGGCAACGACACCTCTGCGTCATTATCACTCAAGATGTGTGCTCGGTGCTGGTCGTCATACTCTACCTCAAGAATGGGTTACAACGGGTGCTGCGTGGGAGGAGTCATCCTGTTACGAATTGATAAACAAAGCGTTAGAGTATTCAAATTAACAAAATTTAAATTAACATTAGTAAGTTCACAAACAAATCACTAACCTAACTATCCTAAATCCCTAAACCCAAAATCCTAACTATACTAGATAATAAATACATAATCAATCCCTAAAATACCTAAACCCTTTTGGGTTTAGAGTAAACTAGTATCTATACCACAAATCCCTAGCTAAATAACTAACTATAAACTAAATAATAAATACATAAACAATCCCTAAACCCAAAATCCTAACTAAACTAGAACACACAACCTCAAACCTACGTAAATCACAAACAAATTCACTAACCTAACTATCCTAAATCACTAACTATCATAAATCAATATCAATTATAAAACCCTAACTATCCATAATCACTAATTATCCTAAATCAATAATAATCAAAAAAATATGAAATCAACCCTAACTATCCTAAATTATTAACTATCCTAAATCACTAACTATCCTAAATCAATAAAAAAATATGAAATCAACCCTAACTATCCTAAATTACTAACTATCCTAAATCACTAAGTATCCTAAATCAATAATAAGCAAAAAAAATATGAAATCGAGAGGAGGTACCTTAGGAGCGGGCGACCTTGACGCGCCGGCGTTCGTGGCGCGGGCGCTGCGTGGCGGGAGTGGCCAAGCACGGCGTGGTCGAGCGGGCGAGGCTGGGCGGGTGCGGGCGCGGCGTGGCCGGGCGGGCGCTGCGCGGCGGCTGGCGGCACTGGTGGCTGATGGGCGACTGCAGGCGCTGGCGGTGGGCGGGCAGATGCGTGCGTGCGAGTGGGCGGGAGGTATTTATTTTGCTCTGCCGCGCCATGGATCAGGGCGCGGCACTGCCGCGCTAAGATTGGTGGCGCGGTAAGAGCTGCCATGTCACCGGTCATTGAAACTGGTCGCCGCCACGTCAGACCTGTGCCACGCCACCATGCATGGCGCGGCACAGGCATTTGGCCTCGCCAGGGCAATAGGCGCGGCCAAAAGTGTTAGTTTAAAAAAAACTTGCAGTGTTAGATTTAAAATTAGTTATAAAAAAGTGTTAAAATTAAAAAAAAATTGTTTTGTAAGGCAGTACTTGTTCTCTTGTAGACCCAAAGTACTTCTTCGCTTTGCCAGAGGGGTTCAACCAATCAACCGTTCAAGAAGCTGGATTATTTCAAGGCAACATATCATGTGCAAACCAATCAACCTGTGTAAACTTGAAAACTACCAATCAGGACCACTGGATGCTGATCCAATGGATGGGGTGAGGGGGCTTAAGCGCAAAAAAAAAGAACGGCAGGTGGAGGGCTTAAGCGTAAAAAAATCCCACCTCCCACCCCATCCATTGGATCAGCATCCAGTGGTCCTGATCGGTAGTTTCTAAGTTTGCACAGGTTAATTGGTTTGCACCTGATATGTTGCCTTATTTCAACCCTAAATTCTATTGTCAAGGTGATGAAAAAAATCATTTGCCTGGCATGTCCAATCTACATTCTATTTCCAAGGTGATGAAAAGAAATCGTGTGCCTAAGGGCATGCATGGCTAATGCAGACATACAATAGTGGCGGTTTCATTCAAAAGTAGTATGTCCATGTATAGGAATTAAAACTTTAATATACTATCTTTTCAACACAAGCTTACTTTTGTTATCCCTACAACTCTCTCTCCTCTCCACCTTTTCTCTTTTCAACACTAATGAACACTTCACATAGTAGTGTTGGCATTAGTTATGCGAACTTACTTATACTTCAAGCCCATAAGACATTTAGAAGAAAAGTGCATATGCCTTTTCTTCACTTTGGACCAAACCTTTGGTGTGTCTTCTCTATCTTAGGCTATCTAGAGAGAACCGACTTTGATTAGACATTTTGTTATGGGGAATATTGTATGTCTAACAAATAATTTGTTTGAAAACTAGGTGGTCGGTGAATAGTACTAACAACTAGTTTTTGATTCTATATTTATACCCCCTTGCCCTCTCTTTTGAGGGTTGCTCATTCCTAGTCATACTAGAAGCATTCTACGTCTTGTGAGAGCTCTTCCAGACCCTTTGTGTGCAAGATAGTGTGATTATTTCTTTATCCAAATGTCGGGTTGAGAGAATTTGAGTTAGGAAGCAAAAGAGAGCAAATCAAAGTCTTGAGCACTTGTGGAAAGTCAAGAAATTCATGAAGCATTTGTTACTCTTAGATGTCAAGCCTCCTAGAAAGCTAGGCATTGTTCGGTGGGCTTACGAGCTTAAGGAAGTTACATGCAAGGGCTACGATCTTACCTCCAAAAGGAAAAAGATAAATTACTAGACAAGGGAAAGTGGTTTAAAGAAACTCTACTAGATCATGAATTGGTGGTCGCTCATGGCTTCCTCGATAGACGCACAAGGTTCAAATGGTGAACCCAAACTTCGGCAAATCAAATCATTGTGTTGCCCTATGATTTATTTGCATTACTTTGTGTTTTGCCTTGATCTACTTGGGTCATGTCAAATTGAGTTTAGGTGCTTTGTGAACCTACTCCAAGCAAGTCTTGTAAACCCTCTATAATATCAAGTGTAAAGTTCCAGATGAAGAGGAGTTTCACTTTGTGCTATGCAAACTTGAGGAAACCATGTGACGTAGATTTGGTAGTTCCGCACAATCTTTATTTTGTGTATTTATATCACTTATTTCGCATAAAAAGCTTCATAGACCTCACTAACATCTTTAGAATAGTATGTGGATCATGAAAGGGGAGGGTAAAGTCACTTTGAGTATTTATAACACATACCCAAATGGCCTTCTTCTTTGGGCCCACAATTTGTGTACTAATGAACTTAGCCTTCACACCATTGGTACCCTTAACAAGCATGTAACAAGAATCAAATCCAATTGAGGATACATTAGGTTGCTTGTTCTTGTTAGTCTTGCAATATTGCTCTATATGCCCAACTTGCTTGCATCTATTACAAAACCGACCATTGCCCTTCACAAAGCTAGCTTTGGGAGTGACAAAGGCCGCATTGCCTTTCTTGAAGGTATAGCCTAATCCCTCTTTGTTGAGAGAAAACCTTTGGCTACCCAAGAACTTTAGCAAGCGGGCATCTTCACCATAGGCATTGCCTAAGGCACGAGTAAGCTCATTCACCTCCTTTTTTAGGTCTCATTTTCCACCATTAGTGAGGCATCACAAGTGAAACCATCACTCAAAGGTGAAGTAGAAGTGGTACTGCTACAAGAAGGGTTAGTGGGAGCAACAACAATGGGCTTATAAAAAGATTCATCAATAATATCACAAGTTAGTCCCACATCACATGTAACAATCACTTGCTCTTTCTTGCCTTCCTCCTTCTTGGCTTGCTCAATGAGAGAGGAGTGAGCCTTTTCAAGCTTAGAGTGAGCTTTGCTAAGCTTCTCATGGGCTTCCATTAGCCTCTCATAAGTGGCATTGAGCTCATCAAAGGATTGCTCAAGAAAATTGACTTTCTTGCGTAATTCTTTGCACTCCTTTCTCTTCATCTCAAAGCAAGTGTGCACTTGCTCACACATGTCCATGGGCTCCTCCTTGGTTTACTCCTCCTCCTCCTCATCATCATCATCACTCCTACAAGCATCACTTTCACATTCATCATCATCACTCACATCATATTTTACCTTGGTAGGCTTTGCCATGAGGCATGTCGATGGAGTGTCAAAGATGGAAGGCTTGTTGTTGATGTCGATGCTTGCTAGTGCTTTCTTGATGGATTTCTTGTCATCATCGCTAGAGCCATCACTATCCGAAGAGCCGTCACTATCTCAAGTGACCACATAGCCTCCACCCTTCTTCTTCTTTTGGAAGGTCATCTTCTTCTCCTTCTTCTCCTTCTTTTCCTTCTTGTCCTTCTTGTGCTTATTCTTCTCATCCTCATCATTGTCACTATTGTAGGGACAATCCACTACAACGTGATCGTGGCTCTTGCAATTATAGCATCTTCTCACATATTCTTTGCTCTTGGTGTGGTCTCTTCTCTTTCTTGCACCATAGCCCTTTTCTTCATGAATTTTCCCATCTTGCGCACAAAGAGAGCCATAACTTCATCATCAATGTCACTAAGATCTTCATCATCACTTGATTCTTTTTTGGACATGCCCTTGTTCTTAGATGATGAGCTAGCCTTGAATGCCACACTCTTCTTCTTGTCTTCTTCCTTCACAAGCTCTTTGCCATCACTATTGTATTTGTCCTCGGTCATCACATCACCAAGCACCTCATTTGGAGTGACATCCTTCAATCCACCTCTAAAGATGATGGTTCTCAATGTCTTGAATCTCTTTGGCAAACAAATCAAGAACTTGTGAGAGAAGTCCTCATCCTTCACCTTCTCACCCAAACTTTTGAGATCATTGATGATGACTTGTAGCCTATAGAACATCTCCAGAATGGACTCATCATCCTTCATCTTGAAGTTTGATAGCTTGTCCTTGAGCATGTAGAGCTTGGTACTTTTTACCATTAAAGTGCCCTCATATGTTTCTTCTAGTCTCACCCAAACTTCACTTGCTTTCTCAAGATCTTTGATTTGCTCAAACACTTTTGAATCAATGCCATTGTATATTGTGTTGAGTGCCATGGTATTGCATTGTTTGTTGATCTTGTCATTGTCGATGATGTAGGGGGACCATGACGCCTAAGAGGGGGGGGTGAATTAGGCAACCTAAAATTCTAACTCTAAACTATAGCCTCTTTTTCTATTCTTAGCAAAACCTATGCAAAAGATAAACTATCTAAATGTACAACTATAGTTTTGCTAGGCGTGTTGCTATCTCTACCGCAAAAGGAGTAATACAAACAATGTAAATGCGGAAGCTAAAGAGCAAGGTAGAGATATGCAAACTCCTGTCGATGACTCCGGTATTTTTACTGAGGTATCGAGAAGCGCGCAAGCTTCCCCCTAGTCCTCGTTGGAGCCCCTCACAAGGAATCCCTAGCAAGGGCCAAGCTCCCAGTTGGGCAATTCTATGGATAGCCCTAGGCCTTCCCCATGCGCAAGTGGGTCTCTGGTGTGCCTTCTGACAAGCCTCTCCTGGACCGCTCCCCGCTGTATTCACTATCAAGCTTCTGGTCGAACCGTCACGGGCCTTGTTCCCTTCGGTATACGGTGGCGGCCACACCACAAACACGGTTGGTGTGATCTCGCAAGACTACAAGCCCCTCCGATGTACAACAATGGTGCATGCAAGCACCGAGTGGTAAGAGGTATGCAAATCTTACTAAACACTAGGCCTAAACCTAGAGCAAGCGCATAAGCGGTGGTCTAATCAAGCGAAGAACTTTGCAAAGCACCTACGCTAATCACCTAATGAATCACTAAGAACTATGCAAGTGGAGATCACTAAAATGGTGTATCAACACCCTTGGTATGTTTCCTCAACTCCACTTTTCTCAAATGGCCGGTTGGGGGGTCTATTTATAAGCCCCACTGAGAAAGTAGCCGTTGGGGACGAAATCCTACTTTTCTGCTACTAATCGGACGCTGATGGCATCCGGTCACATGCCACCAGATGCGTCCGGTCGCAACTTCACCGCTCTGGAACCTCTCTGGAGTTGATCGGATGCTGCAGTTCCTACGTCCGGTCGATTTGTCGCCAGCGTCCGGTCAGTGCTGAATGGGTTGTCAGGATGATGATTAGTGCCATCGGTGCGTCCAGTCACTTTTAGTTTTTAGCATCCGATCGCTGCTGCTGATGCCTGCTGTTGCCGAGGAACTGATTGGACGCATCCGGTCCCTATAAGGGCTACGTCCGGTCAGTTTGCCAAGCATGTTTCTTTGCGATCTTGCTTCTGGCTTGGTTCCTATCTTAATGTTTGGACTATGCTTAATATCTTAGGTCTTCTCTTGTGCTTCTAGGGTCTTGCTTATGGTGTTGATCATCGGATCATCACGTCGCCTTCGTCCAAGTAACGTTTTGCATCCTATTGAACTACAAAACAAACACTTGCAAATTCATTAGTCCAATTTGGTTGTGTTGGTCATCAAACACCAAAATCCAAAGTAAATAGCCCTAGGGTCCATTTTCCTTACAATCTCCACCTTTTTGGTGATTGATGACAACACGACCAAAACAAGCAAATAGTAAAATTTTTGGAATTTAAAAACTATCTACTTGCTAGGATGCAATGCAAAGGGCAATGTTATATAATGCTAAAAGATACCACATGTAAATATCTTTGGAAACTTATCTTGTCCTTGCAAATGCCCCCATGTGGCATTATGGATTTAAGTCTCCCCCTAACTCCAAAATCCACTATCCTCCCTTTCTCGGACCATTACCAATTGAAAACTATTACTATTACCACTTGTAAATTATTATTATCGGGCTTGCTTTTGGTCCTACAAATTCTCCCCTTTTGAATCAAACACCGAAAAGGAAGACATTAGTAGCTCAAGGGAGTGTCAAACTTTGTGATCATTTGAATATGGAGTGGAATAAGTCAAAAAATTTGACTCTCACATTATGTCAGTGCAGAAAGTGACCAACTAGTGAATATTTGTAGTTTTGTCGTACGTTGTGATCGGAGGTGGCCTAGCACTCAATGACACAGGATTTATACTGGTTTAGGCAACATGCCCTACGTCTAGTTTGGGTCGGTCAGTGACTTTATTCCTGAGCCTAGGTGCTCAAAGTTTGCAGTGGGGTTATAAACGAGAAGGAGGAAGAAGGGGTGTACAGGAGGTCCGGTCGGCTCTGGTCGGAAGGGCCAAGAGCGATAGGAGCTATGCTATGAGCTAAGTGTTCAAGCATGTGCTTGGAGTCCGAACCCGGTGGTTCTGTGGTCATGAGCTAGTGACCTTGTTTAGTGTGGTTGTCTTCAAGAAGGGCTCTCTCCTTTGTTGGAGGGGGTGCGTCCCCTTTTATAGATAAAGGGGATGGCTTTACAAGTGAGAGGGTGATGGTACGTATGCTATAGAGCCTTGTTGCCCATGCCTACCGAGCCTTGTTGCCCACACCGGCGGGTACAAGATAATGGTAGGCGGTTACAATACTATTGATGTCACTGTAGAATGTCAGAGAGGTCGTGCTGCCTTTTTCAGGGATGGTGGACGTCGGTACCTGCAAATACTGTTTGATGTGTAGAGGCATGTGAGGAGTCTTGCTATGTTCTCCCGGTACGGTAAATCCTGGCGCCCATACCGCTATCGATGTCCAGAGGCACATGGGGGGCCTTACCGTATGGGAGTTTTAGCGGCCCCTACAATACTATAGAGGGAGATGTCGGCGCCTACAATACTGTTTGTGTTAGGGTGGCTGTAGAGTACTATTCCGTGCAGGGTATGGTCCCTGGTACAGTGGTTTTGACTTGTGAGCCTTGCCTTGCTTTTCTCCGCACGTCTTCTGGTTCCTACCGAGCGGGTGTCCCTGGTCGGATGGCTCCAGTCAGCTCTGAGTGCGCCAGTCGGAGAAGAGCGGTGAGCAGGGTTCCTGTGTTCCCCGGTCGGAGCCGCGGGGTTGGAGTCGGAAGTAGTGTTTTGGGCCAGGCCTTCTGATCGGAGAGGCTGTCCGGTGGCGGCTGGAGTCGAAGCGAACGCTCTGGTCGAAGAGGTGGGCTGAAGCAGCCGATGAGAGGGCGATATTCCTTTTCGGCCAGACCTTCCGGTCGATGACTGGGCCGCCCTTCCGACCTGTCGTTTTAGACTCTTGGGCCGACCCATGAGTTACGTGTTGTCTGCTCAGGTCGAGCCTTGGCGTGGAAGCCGATCCCCGAGGGGCCCTGGGTTTATGAACCCGACACATTACATAGACTGAGCTCCCCCTAAATATATGCATACATATGATGGAGAATGTAGTTTATGCATAATTGGCAAATTGATGCTCAAGGGAGTTTAATCTATAAATGCATGGAGAAAGCATATAAATACCAAAGTGAAATCAACATGATGATATCGGTTTAGAAATACCACATGTGGAAACCAATTTGATTTCTACCACTTGCAATAGGTGGTGGATATTTGAAGTATGATGCTTAACTCTGGGGACTCCATTTTCCTTGCAATGAGACTACTACACATAAGATAATCTTGAAAAGGTGTTAGTCTCAAAACATCCAACTTGTAGAGTAACCTCCCCCTAAATTTGTGCACACAAGTATGGAACACTTGTAGGAGACATGCACATTGATTTTAGAATAAAAAATACCACTTGAAAGATGATATCACATGAATGTGAGAATCATTTTCGAAGGTGATATTCGGGAGAGATTATCTACAATTTGGACTTTGGCACATATTAGATGAACAATTGTTAAAACAAGCTATGTGCCGAGCTCCTAAATAATTTAAACCATGTAGGTTTGCTCCAAGGGTTAAGAGTAATACCGAGCAAGCCTACTATAAGATATACCTAGTGTATGCATGACAAAGGATTTAAGCATGCAAATGCAAACCTAGGCATGAAAAGGAACAAGATGCTAATTGAGATTGCAAGAAATTGAATCTTGATACCAATTGAAAGGAATTAAATCTAGTTACCTAACATGGGAAGGGGAATTTGGGTCCATAATATTCACTCACCCACTTGGTAATTGACATGATCCAATGTGATGCACCCCATGAAATGCACCCATACTTTGCCAAGTCTCTAAATTCCCCGATGTCCATCGGACTTCTCACTTTCCTTTCAGGATCCAAACCTTCTTAGTGCTCTTCATATTTGAAATGATCTCTTTTGGCACCCAAAAGCGTTTGACCCCTTTGTTGGCTTACTTGTTCACCTTGATGGCCACCACCTTGTCATTTTTCTTCTTCTTTAAGAGATAAGGTGTGGAGGCTTTTTTGTCCACCTTGTTGGTGTAGGTGTTGGAGAGCTTGCTTGTTTGCTTTTTCTCTTTCTTCTTAGCTCCTCCCCCATTCTTCACCTTGCACTCATAGGACTTGTGGCCTTTCTTGTGGCATACATAACAAACCATGGTTTGTCCTTCATCAAGCTTCTTCACTCCCTTGACGGTGTTATCTTGATGAAGTTGGGCTTGCTCCATCTTGCCTTTCACTTCAGTCAAGTCCTTGGTGAGGTGAGCCACTTCTTGCTTGAGTTGCTCATTCTCCATTGCAACCTCTTGTGTGCATGTAATTACAACAACTTTCTCAACACAAACTTGGTTGCACAAAAGTGGGTCTAAAAATAAATCATTACAAGAAGTAGAGGCATCCTTTTTAGGCATGTCAAAAATTAAACCTTTCTTTTTAGGTGCCTCAGTGGGGGTAGAACCGATGGCTTCAAGATTAGCAACTTTATTAGTTAGCTCATCACAATGTTTGCACATAGTTTCCATTTTAGCAAGCAAACTTTTATAAGCATCTTATGAGTTAGCTAACTTTTTCTTTAATTTTTCATTTTTCTTAACAAGTTGCTCATCATTGATTGTGCAATTATTTGTGTTTGCACTAGTCTCAAGTTGCTCAATTTTAGTAGATAGCTCCATATTAAGATTGATAAAAGTTTCATATTGTTCAAGCAAAGTAGCATAAGCTTGTTGTGAGCTATCTAGTTTTTCTTTTAATTTTTCAAGCTTCTTTTGTTGACTAGTGCAAACTTTAGCAAAGTTAAGATTTTCTTACACGATTTCATCATAAGAAGGTAGCTCATCATCACTATCACTATTATTATCACTATCACTAGGGATAGACTTTTTGTTACCTCGTGCCATAAGGCACACACGTGAGGTGCTTCATGATGAGTGCTTGCGCCCTCACCTCTTGTGATGGTCTTCTTCTTCACTTGAAGAATCATCCCATGACCTTATTGATGTGAGGGCTTTGTTCTTGCACGCCTTTTTATTTGTCTTGGGTGTGGGCTTGTTTGGACAAACTTCCACAAAGTGCCACAACTCACCGCATCCATAGCATCCTTTCTTTCTTTGCTCATTTCTTTGATTTGTGAAGATGAAATCTTGAATTTGGATGGGCACACCCTTGACATTGAGCCTTTGGATCATCTTCTCCACCTTGTTGATAAGTTTGATTGATTCTTCATCAAGGTTAGAGGTGGAGGAGAAAGATTGATCATCATAACTTGAATCTTCATCTTCATCATCATCATCCTCATCTTCTTCTTCATCTTCATTTGAGGAGCTTGAGCTTGAGCTTGTCTCAACTTGCTTGCCCTTCATCTTCTTTTTCTCACTACATGTTGTTCAAGTCCTCCATGTTGTGAAGGATGGTGATGATGCTTGCATATTTCTTTTGTGGTAGCACGAAGATGATCTTCCTCATGATGTCCACATCATCTAGCTTTATTAATCTGATTGAATGGAGCTCATTGATAATTAGATTCAAATAAGAATACATATCACGAACAAGCTCATCATCATTCATTTTAAAGGAATCATAATTTTGTTTAGCTAGACAATATTTTTGCTCACGAACATTAGTTGTGCCGTCATGGAGCTCTTGGAGTTTTAACCAAATTTCATGTGCCGTATTTAAAGTGAACACTAGGTTAAATACATCCATGCTAAAAGATTCAAACAAGTAATTTTTAGCTCCATCATTGAAATGAATTTTTTTTCTTCACTCTTTGTGGGTTTATCAGGATTCTTAATGGGTTTCATCCCATCACGAGTGACTCTCCAAACACCCAAGTCTACCACCTCAAGGTGACAAGCCATTCTAGCTTTATAGTAGGGGAAATTAGTGCCATCAAACTGCGGAGGCCTAGAGGTATCCATCCCAACCACTCTAAATAGCGTCGGCTCAACGGCGGTGAAGCCAAAGGTCCAAATTGAGCCAACCGGCTCTGATGCCACTTGTAGGGGGACCGTGACGCCTAAGAGGGGGGTGAATTAGGCAACCTAAAATTCTAACTCTAAACTATGGCCTCTTTTTCTATTCTTAGCAAAACCTATGCAAAAGATAAACTATCTAAATGTGCAACTATGGTTTTGCAAGGTGTGTTGCTATCTCTACCGCAAAAGGAGTAATACAAACAATGTAAATGCGGAAGCTAAAGAGCAAAGTAGAGATATGCAAAGTTCCATCGATGACTCCAGTATTTTTATCGAGGTATTGAGAAGTGCGCAAGCTTCCCCCTAGTCCTCGTTGGAGCCCCTCACAAGGAATCCCTAGCAAGGGCCAAGCTCTCGGTCGGACAACTCCATGGATAGTCTCGGGCCTTCCCCACACGTAAGTGGGTCTCCGGTGTGCCTTTCAACAAGCCTTTCCTGGACCGCTCCCCGTCGTATTCACTATGAAGCTTCCGTCCGAACCGTCGTGGGCCTTGTTCCCTTCGGCACACGGTGGCGACCACACCACAAACACGGTTGGTGTGATCTTGCAAGACTACAAGCCCCTCTGATGTACAACAATGGTGCACGCAAGCACCGAATTGTAAGAGGTATGCAAACCTCACAAAACACTAGGCCTAAACCTAGAGCAAGCGCATAAGCGGTGGTCTAATCAAGCTAAGCACTTTGCAAAGTACCTACGCTAATCACCTAATTAATCACTAAGCACTATGCAAGTGGAGATCACTAAAATGGTGTATCAACACCCTTGGTATGTTTTCTCAACTCCACTTTTCTCAAATGGCCGGTTGGGGGGTCTATTTATAAGCCCCACTATGAAAGTAGCCGTTGGGGATGAAATCCTGCTTTTCTGCTACTGACCGGACGCTGCTGTCGTCCTAACCGAACGTGTCTGGTCGTCCCAACCATTGGAGCACGGGATCAACTAATTGGATGCCGATGGCGTCCGATCACATGCCACCGGACACGTCCGGTCACAACTTTGCCACTCTAGAACCTCTCTGGAGTTGATCGGACGTCACAGTTCCTACATCCGGCCGATTTGCCGCCAGCGTCCGGTCAGTGCTGAATGTGTTGCCAGGATGATGAACAGTGCCATCGACGCGTTCGGTCACTTTCAGTTTTCAGCGTCCGGTCGCTGCTACTAACGCCTGCTGTTGCCGAGCAACTGATCGGACGTGTTCGTTCTCTATAAGGGCTGCGTCCGGTCGCTGTGTCCAGTCACTTTGTCGAGCATGTTTCTTCATGATCTTGCGTCCGGCTTGGTTCCTATCTTCATGCTTGGACTATGCTTGATATCTTGGGTCTTCTCTTGTGCTTCTAGGGTCTTGCTTATGGTGTTGATCATCGGATCATCACGTCGCCTTCGTCCAAGTCATGTTTCGCATTCTATTGAACTACAAAGCAAACACTTGCAAATTTATTAGTCCAATTTGGTTGTGTTGGTCATCAAACACCAAAATCCAAAGTAAATGGGCCTAGGGTCTATTTTCCTTATAGGTGAGATTGGTAGGGTCAAGAATCACAAACTCATTCTCTACCCATCCCACACCTTTTCATTGATTGAACCAAGTTACATCTTCATCTTTCTCTTCCAATAATCAAAAGATGTGCCATCAAAGAACGGTGGTTTGCCCCCAACATGGTTGAACACTATTTGAGCTGCCAATTTTGCACCAAAGGTTGTTAAGCCTTGAATCAAGCGGTGACCACGGCTCCGATACCACTTGAAAGGTCCTAATATGGCTAGAGGGGGATGAATAGCCTATTTAAAAATCTACAAGATCACTAGAGCAATTTGATTAGTATAACAAATAGCTAAATGCAAACTTGCCCTAGCTCTACAAGGGTTGCAAGCCACCTATCCAATAATTCTAGTTGCTACGATCACTAAGCAAACAAATTGCTAAGTCACTACTCACTAAGAGCTCTCACACTTGCTACACTAAAGAGCTCCTCTAGATGAACTTAAACTACAAAGCAAGCTCACAATTCTAGCTACACTAAAGAGCTTGCTACAACTAGTTTGCGGGAATATAAATGAGTGAGTAGGGTGACTATAACACCATGTAGAGGAGTGAACCAATCATAAGATGAATACCAATTCAATCACCGGGAGAATACCAAAGGGCAAGAGACAACCAATTTTTCTCCTGAGGTTCACGTGCTTGCCGACATGCTAGCCCCATTGTGTCGACCAACACTTGATGGTTCGACAGCTAAGAGGTGTTGCATGAATCTCGTCCACACAATTGGACACCGCAAGAACCTACCCACAAGTGAGGTAACTCAATGACACGAGCAATCCACTAGAATTACCTTTTGGCGCTCCGCCAAGGAAGGCACAAGATCCCTCATAATCACCAGGAGATGGCCACAAACAATCACCAACTCATGCCAATCCTCCTCCGCTGCACCAAGCCATCTAGGTGGCGGCAACCACCAAGAGAAACAAGAAATCCGCAGCCACAATGATCCCCAAGTGCCACTAGATGCAATCACTCAAGTAAATGCACTTGGAATCACTCTCAATCTCACTATGATGATGAATCAATGATGGAGATAAGTGGGAGGTGTTTGCTTAGGCTCAAAAGGATGTCAAGTATATCAAAGTGCCAAGAGGGTGAGCCCCAAGCCGGCCAACCCCTTTAAATAGAGCCCAAGAGCTCAAAGAGCCGTTGGCCCTCGAGGCATGATTGGACTTGCCTAATTGGATGCACCCCAGTGTCTAGTCGACTGCATCTGGTCAGCCCTGGCTATCCATGTGTTGTGCCTTTGAATTCTACCCATTAGATCCCAACGGTCATCTCTCAGTCACACGAAACATTAAGTAGCGACCAGACTCGACGCTGGAACGACCGAACCCTAAACCACCGAGAGTCAGATCATTTCCAGAGAGGTTCTAGAGCTGTTTTACATTGACCAGACGTGTCAGGTCACCAGTGACCAGACGCGCCCGGGAGTTCGGTCAGCTCCCTCGTCTCTGCCTACGAAAATCCTACCGACATCAGCGTATGTCAGCTATGACCTGACGTGGCCCCTGCACGTCTGGTCGCGCGCTGACCTCTACGTCTGCTTGTCTGAAGAAGTGACCGGATGTGTTGGTCAGGGCCATAGCCAATGTCTGGTCCTTTACCTAGCTCTCGGCCAGTCACTGTGCCTTCGCTATAATTGACCGGATGTGCCGGGGTGAGTCCGGTCACCCCACGGCCAACGTCCAGTCGTGGACTATGTACTCCTTTTCTTTTTCTAAGTCCACAACCACTTCACCCTTGCTTCCAACTTGCTAACCACAAAGTATAGAACGTGTGTGCACGAGTGTTAGTATTTTTCAAAGCATTTTACAAGGGTCAAAGTTAGCACATTAGGTTCCTAAATGCATATGCAAAAGTCATGTCACCTAGTGACACTTGATAAATTGTTTAGCCAAATATTTCCCCTCTTTATAGTATGGCTATCGATCCTAAGTCACTCACATCCTCTATGGTGTCTTGAGTGCAAAACAAAAACCTATCTTATACCTTTGCCTTGATCTTCTCGGGTTTTGTTTTTCTCTTTCTTCTTCTCCAAGTTAGAGCTTGATCATCATCAACACTTGTCCATCTTCATCTCCATGGACCTCACCTTGCTCAATCACTTGGATTGCACCAACCTAGCTCATATCACTGCTCATGACAAAGGTTAGTGCTAGGTTTCATCAATTATTCAAAACCAAACTAGGGCTTTCAGTTGGGTGGGGTAGTTTTAGTGTCAACCGGTGTCATGCTCTACTCACATGTTTCACTTTGGGCCTTTGTGTGTCTACATGTTCTTTAAGGCCCATCTTGGCTCCAACAACATTGCTTTAGGTTAGTTACAAAAAGTGTTCAGTTAGACCTATTTTCCTATGATTTAGCAACATGCTCCATAAAACACAAGATGTTGTTCCACTGAATTAATGTTGGTATCAAGTGGTATAAACCCTTCAAATCTTAAACATAATATGAAAGTGTCACTATAAATAGCACCAACACCTAGCCACTCCATTCATCCAGCTTAACCCAACAGTTGCATGATTAAAGTGTTAAGAGTAGGAAGACAAACCATTATTTCGAAAGGATCTCATATTTTCCCATGAACTAACCTTCCCAAAATAGTATATCTCTTCCAATAAAATACCCCAAACACCTTGATAATATCATCATTATTATCATGAGTAAAGTTGTAATCATGAGCTTCATTCGTGGCACCCATAGGAACCATCTTAAGGAACTTTGAGTTATGTTTTCATGATATGAGACATTGGGTACAACGGGTGTTGATGATCCAACTCCCTTTCTATGCTTAATACTCTTTGGATAATGTTCCTGGACACTACCATTATCCTTGCTTCAATACATCCTCCTTATTTAGCCTCTTAGCACGACGCAAGAAATTCAACACCGTACCTATAGGTTCCTCAAGCTTGGAAGGATGTTTCTAAGCAATGGTGTCATCATATCTAAGGACATTTGCCCCACACCATCATTAAAGACTTATTCAGCAACAAATGTTGGTCCCTCTAGAAATTGTAGCATATTACTAAGTATAAAAAGTGTGCATAATATGATTCATCATATTAATAATATAACCATATCCCTTATATGAATGTTAATCCACAACATAATATGAATTTAGTAGGATTTGTAGGAGCAAGTAACTAGATGATAATGATAAAAAAGAAAGAACACTTGCATTAACAAGCACACCTTAAGCCTAAATAGAGTTAAATCTTTGGGCAATAGGTCAAATAAATAGAACATTCTAGGTCAAATATATAGTTGCTTGGCCACGCAAATACTTCTTGCTAATTAAAAAGTAAATAGAAGCAACACTAACTAGGAATGACAAAATTACAAAAAAATGTTGAAAGATTATGGACATGAAGTAATGCTTCCAAAACCAACAATCATGAAAACCATGATGCAAGCACAAAAATATGGATATAAAATAACCTAGGTATGCAGTCACTATAAATTTGCAACTTTTCCTACTGATTTCAATACAACTAGGAAAACAAATGCTCGACAAAAATACAAGGAATTACTAGAAAAAGTTTGTCTAGGATGTAAGCACTGAACATAAATGTTGCCATAGTCATCGTTGATCCCTTCATTTTATGTGCTTTAAGACTACCATATAAGTTGAAATAAAAAATAGACTAAGGATTAGTAAAAATCAAAGTGGAAAAATGTTTAAAAAAATATATGTCATTATTCCAACCAAAATAGGGCTAAAATTAAACAATAATTGAATAAGAAGTGGTCTATGTACTAAACTAAGAAGCATGGATTTAAAAAATCATTCTGGTAATGAATGCCAAGGAAAATGGAATTTTCTGCTCATCTTGGAATAAAATTGTCATTCTAGGTCAATATCAAAATAAATATACTAAACTTCGATACATGTGAGGTAAATAAACATCCCTCACTCCATGAGGAAATTAAGAAAAAAATAGAACTATGGACCCATCTTGTTTTGTTCGTAAACAAAAATAAATTAAGAAACAAAACATCTGGAATGGAAATACTACTAGATCTAAAGGTAGACATAGTAGCAATTAATTTGTATTACTTGAAACCAAGCTTCCTTTTAGTAACACATCTTGATGACATCACTCTACTTTTGTATCTCTTATTTAGTGCATCGAGTATATATCATCAGAAGTTTAGGTTTCCAACAAATAAGGCCCTGTTTGGTTGAGCTGTGGCTGTGGGAAAAAGCTGCTGTGGGCTGTGAGCTGTGGAAAAGCTGCTGTGGGCTGTGAGCTGTAGAAAAGCTGAAAGCTGTTTGGTTAAATAAGTATAAAATATACCTTTTATCTTTATCTCTCTTGAAACAACTATGGAAGAGCTTTTTATTCCACCAATTTCGAAAAGCAGAAAGCCAAAAGCCAAAAGCAGGGTCAACCCAGCTTTCAAAAATGAACTACGGAAAAGCAGCTGCTTCTGAAAAAGCACCCTCCAAAAGCAGCCCCTTTGGTTGGGCTTTTGGCTTTTGGGGCCAAAAGCCAAAGCCAAAAGCCCAACCAAACAGGGCCTAAGTTCATTGATGAATTCCATGGCACAACATATTTTAGCATGTTGTTTGCACTTTCGAACCTTTGGGTGCTTGCCATGCCACCTCATGATTGTCCCATGTTGTAATGCTTGGCCCATTTTTTTCTCTCGTCATATGCATTGACCAAGAAATGATGCTCCACCAAATAATACTTATTAAGCAACTACCCCCAAGTAGCTTCAAATCCATTAATGGTTAACATTTTGTTGGTCACCATGTGGAACTCATCTAACAAGATCCATCCTCCATATAGATTGGTTCTAATTCTATCCTTGCATATAGAACACATGCCATTTGCACAAAAGATATAATGGTCTATGCATCACTTCTTTGATTTCTGTCTCCACAACCATGCAGTGATCTGAAAAGACAAATCATTAGTTTTATACATTCAGCAATCAACCATTCAACAAAACTTTTCCAGTAATCTAAAATGTTGTAGAAGAACATGAAAACTAGTTTGTTACTATTGTTTGTGGCTACAACATAACCCATTAGTATCAAGAACCCTTTGAACAACCACTCATATTTCTTAACCTTTTCACCATGCATTAACACACTTGCAAAACATTGACAAAGAGTCCAAATGGCATTTTGTATAAGTTCCTATAATATGTGCTGTCAATTATCATGACATTGCCAAAAATGACTTCAATTGTGTTAGTTCTTTTCACTTGCCCAAATTAGGGATTTATTTTGGTCCATGATATCAAGATCAACCTGGACTAAAGTCTTGGGTCTTTAGGTGTCTTCTTAAAAAAAGATCAAGTGTCTTTCTTATACAATCATAGGTCTCTCATAGTGCATAATGACCTTCTATTGAAAGGTATGTTGACCATGCTCCAGAATAGACATTCCATTTTATGCAATGAATCCTGCTTAGTGTGATATTATTCTCACATAAGTACTTGAGCAATTGTCACGAGCATCCACCTATCTTCATATGACAATTCCATTACCTTTTATTACCATCTGTAGCTCTTATAGCTCTTGGTTGTGTTCCTTTGACATGTATTGAAATAAGCCAACCATCATCATCAGTGCGATGTAGCCTCGTGGTTAGAACTTTGTTCTTGCTTTCAGTTTGTTTTTCAAAATCGTGCATAGTGATGGTGTAAACTGGTCCACTTAATGCTATGGTTGTCTCATCTTGTAACATTAATAGCCAAACAAAATTATCAACCTCTATAAACAACATACCTCATAGTTTGGTAACCATCATTGTTCTTATTAATGTTTCCTTTGCCAATACCAAAAACCGCCTTTGATGAGTAAAGTTTGTAGAATTGTGAATTACCTTTGAAATCAAATGTTAAATCAAGTGTGGTTAAAAAGTAACATACAATTAGACTGCCTACATTTGAATCATAGTACTTTCTCATTGTCCTCTCAATTATTGCACCCATTCTCAGTGTTGTCTACATTTTGCATGTTGGGCACCATCTTTTGGTCTTCTTCTTGAAGAATAAGGAATTTAGTTGTATTTTGCACACATATAATGATTTACATTATGTGATGTGAAAGTGGATATTAAAAGTGTGCACACACTTTAAGGTTCAATTACATAAATAGTACATATGGTTGTGTAGTAGGACGAATGTTAATGTAAATAGTTACATTCAATTCAAACCTTTTCTTCCATTCTTGTGTGCCCATGCTGCATCATTTATTGACATATGCCCATTGTCGTCAATGCCAAAAAGTTGAAAAACTTGGTTAAATTTATGTGCCATTTACTTCTTGAATTGCCATCATCTCCTACTTTGACCAATTCAGCAGTTAATAAAAACCTATATATTTTAGTCAATTTGTGCAATTCCTTTTAGTTAGGTATCCTAATTTTGTTGGTAAGCACCATATACCTCCTGAAGTTCTGAAATGCCATCTTCAAACACGAGTTTCTAACATCTGCTCTTTAATTTCCTTGTAATCATTATCCCCATTATCATTTTTAAATTCATGCCAGGGCAAGAAATAGAGACAAAGTATGTATTTTCCTATAAACTCAGTAGTTGCATAACTCTTGTGTGTGAGTTTTCCTTTTTCCACATTCCCACATGTCACACTCACACCATTTTTTTAAAAGATCCGGCTGAGCCAACTTATATTAATAAGAAGGGGACAAATTTATGCACCAGAGGCATAGTACAACTAGAAAAACCTTATTCAACAAGGATTACCGGATAAGTTGTGAAGCCTAAGGGATAACTCGCAATTGGAGAGACAACAGGAAAAAATGAAACAAGAGAAAAATATCTACATTCCTATAACTCCTATTCATCTCCATCTTCGGCTCCAGCTAGCATGGTGTAGTTGCTCCTTCTATCCTAGAAGCACTCACACCATAAGGTAATTCTTTGACGGAACACCCTATACCTACACAATCATATAGGAGTACTCCCTCGATCCCAGAAAACAATGCATTTCTAGCATAGTGCTTGGTAAAACCATCTTAAGTTCGACCCAATTTTATATAAAGGGCAACAATATTTATCATACTGATTACAAAAGAATCATTAGATCCGGCATGAAATATATTTTTATATACCATACATATTTGAAATCGTAAATGATACTAATTTCTATTCCCTCCATTCTAAATTGCAAGTCGTTTTGGCTTTTCTAGATTCATAAGTTTTATTATGTGTCTAGACATAGTGTATATCTTGATGCACAACAAAAGCTATGCACCTAGAAAAACCAAAAATGAGTACAATTATTCCGGTTGTAGCAATTGTACATTTCTTGATATTTCCTCAACCGAATTAACTCCGCTGACCCATGCTCCTCTCATTTTTTTCATTCAGTTTTGGTTCCACATTACCAAATTGAAGCAGCAAGTGTACTAGCAGCCTCAATATGTCGATAGCCCCTCTGGTCACAGGCAGGGGCGGATTCAGTACAAATTCTGAGTATTCCTATGAATACCCAACAATTTAGACAAAACATTAGGTGTGTATATATTATATTAGGTGTAAATGTGTATACGTTAGTTGTGCTTCGTTTTTCTTATTTTCTTGTCATCTGTTTATTTATTATAAAAAAAACGCATCCTCCAGCCTCCTCCCACCACACTCCACCATCAAACCTTTCCTTAGGCCCATCAAAATTGCCATTCGCCAACAGGCCCACGAGAATAATCTTCTTCACCGAGACTCTCATCACACATGGTGGTATTGGTGCCGTCAGTCCTCACTCCTCACGCGCTCCTAATCTTGTCATCTCTTCCGCAATCCCCATGGGAACACTAGGACGACTGCTAGACACACCGACATGCACACAGGCGTTAGTGGCGTCATGATAATATCCAACCATTGGTATACGACTTTGTTCTGTGACAACCCTGAAATCCTAAATCCATCACCTAGTCACAGGCAAGGGGCGGAGCTATGTGCACTTACCGGGGTCAGCCAAGCCCTATAAGAGCTCGTTTGGTTTAGCTCGAACGAGGCCCGAGCGATTCCGTTTTGATGAAGCTTATATAAATTTGATAACCAATCTAGCCAGGAATCTTTTCAGGGAGTCATTCAATCCCTTGCAACCAGACATGCCCTAAATTTTAGCAAATCCTATACAGATTCATTGTTTGCAAGTAGATTTTGTGTGTTGATCAGTGAAGTTCACCCCGATGGCTTTGATGCCTGGCTTCACCCCTGGTCACGGGGGTTTGTAAGAAATTAAATCCACTCTCGATTCTTTATTCAAACTTTTGATGTTGGACTCAATCTGCCACAAAATTGAAGTTGATTAATCGATGTATCACCAATCAAGAACTCTTAGATTTTGATTTGAGATGGAAAACTGAATCTGCTAAAGGAAATTAATTTGCAGGAATTAGGGCCCGTTTGGAACACGGGAAAACTTTCCTGTTTCTGTGTTTTTCCTATGAAATTAAACTGATTCATGTGAAATTCCTGCGCGATTCATGTGAAATTCCTGCGTTCCAAACGGGCCCTAAGGTTATTATGCTATATATGAAGGGAAAGGCTTTTCATATCCTGGCCAACAAGCCAGTACATCACCTGGGTACAAGGACTCAAGAAAGAAGTCCTACGGCAAGACTAACTGTGATGTCCTGACCACCAGTCTTTTATTACAAGGAAGAAAATATGGGGATAAAAACGATGCGAAACCTAGGAAATATGTTGTTGTTGACTGCTGCTTATTTGTCTCATGACACCGCTGGGGCGCTGGGGTCCCAAACTGTTTATTCTCTTTTGTTAACTATAGTTGAGTGAGATGAGGCGAGCTCATCAGGCCGGCGGCAGCTGCAGCCGGAGGCCGCTCGACCCGGTCTGGTCGCCGCACGGCTGCTGCCTGACGAGTGGCACCGGCTCGAAACCGAGCGTGAGCTCCAGCCCGACCTTCTCTTCCTCCTGATCCGCTACCAGCACCTGGTTGCCGAGTGGCGGCTCGGCCTCGGCTTGGATCACGTGGGAGGCCGCCGCCTCCACGTCGGTGTTCTCCTTCGATCCCTTTCCCTTCAGGTGGTGGTCGTGGCTGCCCGCAAACTCCTCATCGCGGCCGCCGTCGTGCTCAAGCAGCTCCATGACCATCGGCACCGGTTCCAGTTCCTCCGCCTCTTGTTGTTGCCCTTGCCCCAAAGGAGGGCTGGGCGACGCGCGCACGTTCTTGGTGGCCTTGCCCTTGCCCTTGCCCTTGAGGAGCTTCGCCTTGGAAGCGTAGGAAGGAGAACCCTTACCGCGCTTCAACCCCGTGCGGCCGGCGCGAGCGAAGCGGAGGAGGTCGGCCGCGACGGCGGCGTCGGAATTCTTGGCGAAGTGGCGGATGTCGTAGGCAGCCGACGACGACGCGCCTGGCCTGGCGCCGAGCGGCGGCGGCGGGGCCGCGGCTGCCTCGGACGACGCGGCGTCGACCTGCACGACGTCGACCGGTACCCCGAGTTCCCCCTTGAACACGGCCTCGACGGCGTCGACGCACTTCGGCCACTGGCCCGACCAGAGCAGGCCGACGGCGCCGTACACCGGGTTGACGATGCGGCCGCACGCCTCGTAAAGCAGGGAGCGGAAGACCGCCTGGCCGCCGGCGTCGTCGGGCGCGGCGGCGATCAGGTTGAGCAGCCCCGCCCGGCCGTAGAACTTGGCGAGGAAGACGGTGGCGTTGCCCTGCGCCTCGGGGTTCTTGTTCTTGATCCACTGCAGGCAGGGGCGGATGGTGCAGTCGTCGCTGCAGCCCTTGCGCAGGGCGCGGCAGCCGTTGCAGCTGCTGACCATCCGCATCTTCGCCGCCCCTCCGGCGGTGGAGGTGGATCCACTCATCGGGAGCATGCTTCTTGCCGAGTTTGCTATCCTATACGAACCCGGCCGCGCGGCCCACGTTGTTGGAGAGGGGGAGGGCGTGTGTGGGCGGTTTTATAAGCGGAGACCGCAGGGCGGTGGGCTGCTGGCTGCGCAGGGCGCCAGTGGTTTTGCTGGGGTGGGGGGAGGCGGATTCGGCGTCCGAGGAAATGGATTCCACTGCAGTAATAGCGAGGCAACTGGAGATGGCCGAGAGGAATTGAAGTCACCCAACGGCAAGAGGAGCTGGATGTGCCTCGCGGCAGAACAATCCAAAAGGGTGTATGAAAATGGCGGACAAGAGACGAAAGATCGGCTGCACGGGCTATCTTTTATATTTAATGTAACATTGAGAAGCCTAAGTCAGATTTCATAGGATTAATTGTTAAAGATAGGGTTTCTTCATTTCCATTTTACTTTCTAAAATAGTCCCTGTAGTATAGTAGGTTCACCGTTTGAGTTTCCTTTCTAATAAGACCTTTGTCCAAAAAGAATACAATTATTCTAGGTGTGTTTTTTTTGGTTGAAATGTCTAAAGTTTGACTAAATATACACGTGAAATATTAATATTTGTGACACTATATATTTATGTATAAATATATTCCATGACAAATCTAATGATATTTATTTTAGCTTGGTACTATGTTAGAATTATATTCTTTTCTGGACAAAGGGAGTAGTTGGTAATTTTATTTTATCATTCATTTTACATGGTTGGTCCAAGCAAAATGGTGGGCAATTTTTGACAAGTCTTTCTATTTAGAGTTAGAGAAAAAATCAATCTATTTTCATTCATGGATAACCATTCATTTCATAAGAAGGCAGTGGAATAGTTTGTGGCGAGGCACATTTTTAGGTTTAGAGAACAAATACACAATAGTGATACTAAAACAAAAAATGGAATCTATGCTATGCAGACTTTGGGAGGAAACCTTACGTAAGTCAATGACAGGTTTTAGGGGTAGGTAAGTCAGTGATAGGTTCTAGGGGTGGAAATGAAAATATCCGGATTATACAAGTCTGTATCTGCTAAAATTTTTAATATGGATATATGTATCTGTATTCGTATTAATAATAGCGATAGTAAGTAGATATGTTCCAATAGACTTTTCATCATTTCATTATTCGAATTCAAATCCGCATCGAAATAAATGTGGATCTAGATGGATATTTTGCATTTATTCCTATTCATGTAAAACAAAGCACTTAAATGAGACCTATGGTAATTTTTTTATTTTGTTTGAAACTAATATATTTTATACAACTTATTATCAAATATGTTATTTTATTTCATTTATTAATATATATATATATATATTTGTATATTTGTATTCTTTATTATTAAAATAATATCGTTTCAAATATGTTATGGATACCTAACAATCTTTTTGTGTGCATGCATTATATACTCATATCTGATCCGTAATTGAGTGTTTTTATCATAGTTTCATTCTTCTACATAAATCATTTATAAGCAAATGGATAAGCTATCACCCAAATCAAGGAGATATATGAATGCAACCCAAATTCAAACTATATGGTTGTTAGCGCTGGCTATCGCTGGTAACGCCAGGGTAGGCTTGATTAGGTAAAAAAGCAAATAGGTTGTCATCATTCGTCATTGTATTTGAGTTATCATGAGCATCATATGCATAATCATCATATGGGAGGGTCAGAAACACCCCTCCTCTCTATCTACCACTCTCATCCTTTCACTGTTGATGTTAATTACTTATGTTCATATGGTAACCCTAGTTACTCAGGTTTCATAAATAGAATATGATTAACTAAAATGTGTGCCTCAGTATGATCGGGTATAGCTTTTGAGCCTTGCATAAACTTGTGTTATACACTTATACTTGTTGAGTACGCTTGTGCTCACACTTGTTTAAATTCAACAAAATATCATATTGGTATTAGATGGTGGATCTTATAAGTTTTCTGAAGAGTTTCACAAGTGCAGGTGTGTGCTAGCTCCCCGATCAATCATCCCTATGGAGAATGGAAGCCGGAAGAGAAGATTAAGAATCATTTTCGTTGTGTTGTGCTAAAGGGTTGAACCTTACTATAATATGATTAATGTTATATAATAAACATTGTTCTCTAATTTTTTCCCCATTTTTGCTGCTATATGTGTACTACAGACACTGTGGACACACATATGGCAAGTGATTGGTCTTCTTTGAAAAAACAGGTCCAACAATTTAGCAACCCAAATATTTGTTCTATGATCTCAGATTTTGAAATTTAGTTTTTTCAAATGATCTCAGATGTAGATAGTCTATAATTGTAGCTCTCAATGCCATCTATAGATTTGTACTAGATAAATTTTTTGTTTGAGATTATTTAGAAGCCCAAATGTTTTTTTTTGATATAGGTAAACTTAGCTTTTATAGGGAGCCCAAAAGGATCTGCTATCCAGGTAGCACATTACAACGATGACAGAAATAGAAAGAAAGAAACATGCTGGGGATACCAGCTTACACTCAGACCAAAGAGAACGAAGAACCTGACGCTACACGCCCAGAGAGCTAACCAAACAACAAATAAAACTAAGCCGCAACAGGCTGTGAAACAAAAGAAAGAGCAGCTAAATCAAGCCTTCAATTTCTAAGACTACTTCCAAAACACCTCCAACCAACCCTTCATGATGTTGAGTTTGCCCTCCAATAATTTTGCATTGCCCGATCTCGGGAGAATCTTCCCTTTCTGCGTGAAATTAAATGTTTTAAAGAAAACCTCATTAGATGAGCTTGGGAATCTCTTTTCTATCCCCATTTTGTTTTCTGATATTGCAAATCGCCCAAAGCACAATAGCAAAGATGAAAAACTATTGTAAGGACCTAGCTAGGTGTTGTGTCCCACCCCAGCGCCTCCTTAAAACGAGCCCAAATAGTTCTAGCCAAAGCACACCCAAAGAAGATATGATCTTCATTTTCAGACTCCCCACACAGATGACACTTCCCACTACCCCTCCACATCTTCTTTAAGTTGACCCCGGTTTGAAGTTTTAACATCGCATATTTTGAAATATTTGAATTTTTTCAAACAAACTTAGATGGAGGCATACTCTATACCATGTTTGTAGCCTCAACGTGTTCTACAACTTTGTAGTTAACGATCTTGTTATTTGAGATTGTTTAGAGATGCAAATAATAATTTTAAGTCATCATATTTTGAAACTTAATGTTTTAAAACTTTTTGAACGACTTTGGATGGAGACACACTTTATACCAATTTGAATCAATCGATGAGATCTAAAAAATTCTAGTTTATTTTTTTTTTCATTTGAGACCATTAAGGAGCCCAAATATTCAATATCGATGACATGGCTAAAAATCGATGGCATTAGTATAAGCTAGTAAACTAGATGATACCATAAAAAGAAGAATACTTGCATTAGTGAACACATTTTAATTCCAGCGAGAGCCAAATCTTTGGGCAATAGTACAAAGAAATAGAACATCCTAGGTCAAATATATAGTTTTGCTAGGGCGCACAAATATTTCTAAGTAGGAAGCAATAAAAGTAACCAACAACAATGAAATATGATTTGGGAATAGCAATATGGATACGAAATATCCTAGGTGCAACGACACTACAGATTTGCAATGCTTCCTACTAATTTCAATACAACTAGGAAAACTAACGATTGACCAAAAGAAAAGGATGACTATAGAAAGTATGTCTACGATGTAAGCATTGAACAAAAATGGCGTCATGGCATCGATGATCCCTTCACTTTATGTGCTTGAAACTACCAAATAAATTTGAAATAAATAATGGTACTAAGGATTTAGTAACAATCAAAGTGGAAAATGATTAAGAAGCCTAACTATCCAACCATATAGGCATTACAAACACATGTGTGAACTTCTATGACAAACATATATTGTCATTAACAAGGTTATTCTTGTCATATATCTAATCTATGACTTCTCTATGATAAAAAAACTATTGTCACAAAAGGTGCATATTTGAGCATCTACAATGACAAAAACATTAAAAATAGCATGAATTTTATGACAATCACATTTTTCATAATACAATTATGATGCTTTAAATCATCATAGAAAATTTCAAGTCGGTTGTCTACGATGTGGCACAAATATCGTGACAAAATTAATCATCATGAGTTAGATTATAGCACAATTGGCCCATATAACAATTGCTTCCATGGGCTAAAATTAAACAAAACTTGAATAGGTAGTGGTCTACATACTAAAATGAGCAGTCGACATTCTAAAATGTCAATCTTGTGTATTGTGATAAATGTCGAGGAAAAGACATTGCTACTAATCTTGAACTTAATTTTCATTCTAGGTAACATATCAAAACAAACAAACTACGTTTCCATGTTTGGTGAGGTAAAAATAACCTTCATTCCATGTTGAAATTAAGACAATTGCAGAACCAGGGGTCCATCTTGTTTCTTTACAAACAAAAATAAACTAAAAATTAAAAAACCAGAGTGGAAATATTATAAGATCCAAAGGTAGATTCAATACCATTTCTTTTGTCTTCCAATAGTGCATCTTGATGTTGCCACTCTACTTTGCTAGTTTGCCCTCTCATCTAGTGTATAGAGCATATAGATATTGTTTAATGTTGTTTACACTTTCATACTATCGGATTTATGGGCTCGATGTACCTTCACTGCCCATATATCTGATGCATGCATGTCTACCAGGCCAAAGATGACAAGGGATGAGGCTCATGAAGTGCGAATCCACTAGCTTAGAGATCAAGTCATTCCGAGGATATCCGGTGCCATCGTATCTAGGCGATCGGATAGAATCATTCTGTTACGCATTTCATGTAACAAACTAGGAAGCAAATCTATTAACTGATCAGATCTACTGTAACCCTACCCCCAGACTCTATAATGAGGGGTAAGGGCATCCCGATCGGGATCCCATCTTCTACACTCTAGCGCATAGCTACATGCAACAGCCCTGTAACCAAGCATATGAATACAGAGAGCACTGCCTTCACACTGGACGTAGGGCATGACAACATGTCTGAGCCAGTATAATCCCTATGTCCTATGTGCTACCCATCTGATTCATCTTACGTGAATAGCTGTTAGGTATTGCCGGAGCTAATTCTTCTGACACATACATTTTGGTGCTTGTCATGTCACCACAACACTTGCCCTGATGTAATCATTGGACCACCCATTTGTCTCATCATATGCCTTGAGCAAGAAATAATGCTCCATCAAATCAACCATTGAATCAATTTGTTTCAGTTATCTAAATTACCGCAAAGGAACATGGAAACCGACTAGTTACTATGGTTTATGGATCTACACACCCATAAGTATTTACAAATCCTTTTATGTTCATTTCCATCACATAGTAAACACTTGCAAAAATCTTTATCATGATGATAAAGAATAGGACTAATGGTATTTTGTATAAGTTTGTGTAGCATGTGGTGTCAAATACAACATCCCCAAAACAATTATAGTTGTCTTATTTCTTTCCATTTACCCAAATCAGGGATTTCTTTCCATGTACCCAAATCAGGGATTTAATTTGGTTCATAATATCAAGGTTAATTCAAACCATAGTCCTAGATCTTATGCAAGTGTCTTCCTAAAAAGCTCTAGTGTCTTTATTCTATCAACATTTGTCTTCTCTTATGGTTCAAATGACCTTATGGTGAAAGGTATGTTTTTTCCACGCTTCCAAATAGGCATGCCATTACATGAAATGAATCTTGCTCAGTGTGATATTTATCTTCATACAACTGATTAGCTCTCATGTGCATTGACCCTCCTACGAGAATTCCATTATTTTGTGTAATCATTTGTAGCTCTGATAACTTATGGTTGTGTTCCTTGACATATGCTGGCATGAACCAACCATTGTCATTGGTGTGTTGCAGGTTAACCATTGCCTGACAGTCAAAAACATTTGGTCTTGCTTTTGACCCATTTATCAAACTATCCATGCCAAAAATTCATTTCACAAATTCAATGATGTTGTAAATAGGTCATGATTTTGTTGTCTCATCTTGTAACATTAATAGACAAATGTAATTAGTTGCCTCTAATAAACAACCTCCCTCATAGTTTCATAACCATCATCGTTCTTTTCAATCTTTTCTTTGCTAATACCAAAATCACCTTCTTGTAGTGAAGTTTGTTGAACTATCAATTGCTTGAGCATTAGAATCAAATGTTAAATCAATATATGGCTAATCATTGTGACCTATTCCTAAGGGTTGTCTACATTTTGCACATTGAGCCCCATCTTTGATTTTACTAATAAGGAATTTTATTTGTATTTTGCACACACATACAATGATTTACATTATTCAAATATATCAACATGACATGCATGTGGATACAAAATATTGACATCTATAAAGGTTCAATGACATATAGTCCATATGATTAATGAAACAACATGAATATTAACGACGATAGCTACATTCATATCTAACATTTTCTGCCATCCTTGTGAGACGTTGTCAATGCTATGTAACACCTCTAGTGTTACGAACTCACTTAGCACCCGGATTATGACCTACGAAATGTTCGTAAAAGAGTTTCTTGGATTTTAAACTTAACTTTTACATGAAATGGTAAAGCAATTTCTATAAACAAAAATAAAATATAACTGGTGTATAGTGCTTAAGTAAAGTCTGATGAGCAAGTTGTGTAGACGGGAATGCAACTTCGGTAGGGGATAACAAATGTTGTTAACTAGTGTTTTTGCCAGATCAAAAGTCGAATCTAAAATTCAAATCAACCTCAACTCTAGATTTTTCCTAAGTCAGAAAAAGGTAATGGCAATGCCATTTTGGCGTTTAGATTCTAGCTAAATTGTTTGAACACTAGCTTCATGTTCTTGTACTGTTGGTTGCCTCTAAATAAGAACTTGAGCAAGGTGTAGGTTGTAGTTGTGTTGGGTGTCATGTTGCCCTCCCTAATTTGCCCAAACTCCATTGGAACATGTTGTGAACCATGTTGTTGGCGCTCTATTAATGAAATGGCACTCCAGCGACGAACCCAAGTTGGCATCCTTTTATCTCCCTCTCTGGTTGTTCTTGGGTCATGACGATTGCTCCGCTAGCTAGATGGTAGTGTTGACTTTAGGTTAGTAGGATTGGTTGAACTTCAATTGAGAGGATCGGCATCCTTTGCTTCGCTTTAAAATGCGTACATGTCACCATTTGTAGTTGTTCGACCTAGGTCCGCAGTCACCACGCGAGTACCCTGCTGCTACCAGGCCATTCCTGATCGTGGTTGTTTCCCCATTGGCTGGCCTCATCGGCTACTGGCCGCATGCTGGGCTGTGCCGACCACAGTCACCTTCCATAGGTCTGGGCTAAGCTGCAGTGCTACTGCGTGGCTACCGCATGCGTGCTGCTAGCCAGGCCGTGCGTGGGGCCAAGCTGATGCTACGACAGTGGCCATTTGGCCGTCGTGGCGCTCGTCTCGCTGCTTAATCCACCTACCCACCGAGTCACTGCCTGCCTCAGCTGTCTCATAGCGCTGCTATCTCGCCACCACTGTCCTATCGCCCACACGCCATTGTCGCCAATACGCGCACTGTGTCTAGCGCTCTTATCTATCCCATTCCTGTCCTTATGCCCTCGCTAACTGACGCGCCTCTGTTACCGCCTCCAAGGTCATGTCCCCACGCGGCTGTGCCCTCGTCAATTCTTGGCCGGACCACGTAAAGTTGAGGCCATTGTCCACAATGTAGCAGCGGCAGCACACCATTCCTTCCTTTCAAAATCGTTAGCTTGGGCTTCTTGGTCCAATTCCTCATGCTGTGAGTAGTATAGGAAGTTAATTAGGCACCCCATCCTCCTCAAGCCTAGTCGAGCACTGCCGACTGACAAATTAGTGTTTTGCTCACCGCCGACCAGGCACGTCGCTAAGCAAGTAGATTTGGGGGTAAGGCCCGAGGGATTAGTAGTGGTTCAATTGCTCGTATCCTCGAACTCGCCTTAACTCCCTCTATTCGGTGCTCACACTATTTTGGCCAGGAAACTCGTTGGCGATGTGGTGACGCATCGGTGTCCAGTTCGAGGCGTCGCCGCCATGCTCGAGCGCACGTGGCTAGATCTCCTCTGCTTTTCCTTGCTTCAACCATCACTATAGCGTACACCACGATGGGCTATTGATGCTTCTCTGCCATCTCTACCTTTCCGTGAGGGTGTAGGATCGCCAGAACGCTCGTGCCACCGTATGGATCCACCGTCGTTGAGGCTAAGGTTGAGTAGCACACTGTTGGACTTTCCGCTCCCTCTCACCATTGCGCGTTGGCCCATGGGTCCAAGTAGGCCCGATGGACGCGCCGATTTGGCCTTCGGTAGGCCAGCGTGGCCGTGCTGCGCCGACCAGAGCCGTGCCATCGCGCGCGGGGACGCCGAGGACCACCCTGTTGTGAAGACGACACATTCTAGGGTCATAAGTGCAAAACTTGAATATGATGTAATAGTGTTTTGCTGTGTCGCTTGATTGTCTAAAAATACGAGTCCTCTTTTGCAAAATGAGCACGCCAGCGCGGTCTCCCTGTCTTGGGCCGTGCTAGGCCATAGCGATGCGCGCGCGGTCACACCTCGCACTGAGCTTTTGGGCCGAATTAGTTATCGCCGGCCTTTTCCTTTTCCTAAAGTACTTTTCTAATTTAGTTTCTAAGGCAAACTTGTAAATTCAATATAAATTTGTGTAGTTGACCAAAAATTGTAAAACTAATTTTGTTAAGTTCCTAAAATCATGATCTATCTCCTAGTATATCTTGTTCACATAGTTTTATAATATTTTTAGGAGTTCTCTAATTAAGATGCTTAATATTATTAAGATATAAACTTGTAGGAATTTTTGTGATAAATTGGTGATAGTATTGACTCTAAAATTTTCATAGTAAATTCCTAATGTTATTAGATGTTCACCATAATTTTTGTAGCTCCTAAATAATTAGTTGCTAAGATAGCTAATGAGTCCTAGTTCGAATATATATTAAATCAATGTAATGGATAAAGAAACACCTTGGGTTTGTATAACTAAAACACTTGTTGGGAAGTAATGCCTTATTCGACAATGCAGATACGTAGCCTAGTACATTAGTCATTAGAGCTAACTCGTTAGCTTGAGAGGTGTAATTGTATTTTTAAAAGTTGCATTGTCGTTGATTAATTATGTCTCTACGTTGCATCTACGTATATCATAATAGAAACAATGATGGATCGTGGAGTCGACCGGAGTAGCAGAAAAGATGGTGCCTTGATGATCGTGTCACCATGATAGGTGCTAACCTTTGGTTATATCTTACCCAGGCAAGCCCCGGTGCATAACCCCTATTATTCTACACTTTATTTTATGTGTGTGCATTAAGTTTAAAGGAGTTGAATGAAATCCACTTGCACATATATATCCTTATCCAATGAGTCTTACTAGTATGATAGGGTCATGTAGATTGCTATGCTATAGGATCCCGGTAGAAGTCGAGTGATTACCTATCACTCGCGAGAGATAGGAAAAGATATTATTGTTACTATCATCAGGTTACTATCACATGAAATATATATGGGTAATAATTGGAGACCAGGCGGGATCATACTTTGGGTTTAGATTTGGACTTGGTTAGTCAACCGAGCGCGGCTCTGGTTGTATTTGTTCCGTCAGTATCGATTGAGGACCATCCGTTGCTGTGGATGGTAGTCATGTCACTGTTTACACCAAAATTTGGGAAAGAAGAATGTGGGAACTCAAGACTTATAAAATTGTATCATCAAGGGATCAATCAGGTGTGAATCGAGGTCAGTTGGTTTTGATGCAGTGTCGGAATCGGCTATTTTATAGATGATGTCAGCAGACAATATCAATGGACTATGTACAGATGGCATCGAGGGAGGAAAACATGTTGGACTCTATAAAAAGGGAAAGATTAGGTTCTAAGTTATCTTAAGTTAGGAATATTTTCCATTATACCAAAGATTGTAATGAGTCATACTTGAGTAGGATTCATGTTTAGGTTCCGAGTATAAATATTGTACCCTGACTATTATAAAAAAGGCATCACAATTAATCAATACCAATTACTTTTTTTGGCTTCACGTCAACCCTTAGGAGTAGGAGTACTGTAGATCTTGGCGAGTTCTTCAACAAGCAGGGCTGCATCGATCTGGTTGACTTCTGGCTTGTCTGTAAGTACCGTCATGGCTTATACTTTTGTTTGTAAGGCTGCATTGGTCCGACCAACCTCTTACGAGCTCTAGTATAAGTTAGTTATCGATCCTTATCTAGTTCAAGTACGGCTACATAAGTTAAGTTCGACCTCCACTGCTCAAATTAGATTAAGGTCAAGTTATCGGCTCTTCCTAAGGGCGGCATCCTTCAGGTAGATTCATTAAATTATCGATCTTGCTGATGTTCTTATTGTCATTAGTTTCAGCAATATCAATCTACCCGATCAAGATCGATCTAGATCGGCCTCACATCCTTTTAGTCCATTGTTTATTTTGTCACGTTGCGATGGTTCTTACTTTAAATGACGGATTATGTTTTATCAGTTGTTCTACTTCGATCTTGATCATGCATAGTACACGGCTAAGGCATGTCTGATCTTGAGAAGGTTTACTAGCTAGTTGAATCTGGTTTAGCTCGCTATTATCGTTGTAATGATCCAGTCGATCCCCACTGTTAGCACTTTAAACTAGAGTATGCTAGTCAGTAGATTTGCTTTCGACCAGACATGACCTTAGCTATTTGCTATGTCTGCATCGGCTAAATAGCTGATTGACAATACTTTAATGCTTATAGCGTGTCTTCATGATTCTGTTAAATATGAATAGATCTGTTTATTTTAAAGGTTTGATCTGTTATCTTTATCATGGCTGCCATCGATTCGGTCGAACCCCACTGTTAAGGATAACAGGTTAGATTTGATAAGTTTATAGATATATCCATATTAAACAGTCAATTGTTCACATGCTATAATCCCTTCTCTACCTGAATCGGCTAAAAGCCGATTTGCTTGTGCTTTCATAGATATGGCACGCTTTCATGAACCTGTTGAAGTATGATCGGTTCTATGGATTTTTGGTTCTAGATTACTATCATCATCATAGCTGCATCGATCCGGTCGAACCTCACTGTTGGTGGTAATGAATTAGATCTAGGTAGTTAGTAGGTCTATTTATATTAAACAGTCGATTGTTTGCGTGGTATATCCCTTTTCACCGAATTCATTGGCTTTATACCATGTATTTGATCAAATCTAATTTAGCTAGTGATGTATCTTTGACGCATACATGTTAATAGCTTAAGGGAAATGATCATTAAAACTGGGTGCATCGTATTCGTTACTATAAAATCAACCATGACCCACGAGCGTTACAGTCCTTAACAGTCAATTTCTTCTCGTATTGACTATTTAGTCGATTTTCCCGTTTGGCTGCTCCTGAATCGGCACACTTGGAACTGTCTAGGCAAAACCGGTATATTCCACCCTAAATTACTGATAAATTTTCTATCCTTGTCAATTGTAGGTCAAATTGACTAGTATGCTCTTGGGAATTTGCAGGATCGACTGGTCCTACATTGAAGCCAGGAAGATCTCCAGATCATTCTGGCTTGCTGCGTGTCCACCCGACACAGCTACCATGTTTTTGCACTGACACGTGTTCTAGCACACCCAGTGGGACCCCACAATCGTCATGGTAGCTCACGATAACAGAGACATTGTTATGGTACCTTATGAAGACCTACCTGATGTGGATAAAGATGTCATCAGTAAAGCTATAGAAGAATTTCAGAACAAGTGTCTATTGTCCTACACCAAGACACGTGACAACAAGGTCATCCAGAAATATCCACTACCAAGAGTTTTGATGCATGGGCAATCAAATACAGATGAAGCTGATGATAGGCGTTTCTTCGTAGATGCTGTAAACAAATCTATTCATGATGCCATGTTGAACCATAATACAAGCTTTCTTGAATACATTCCACAATACCATGAAAGAGGTGTTTCATGGATATCTAATTGATCAGGTTGGACTAGCTTATTACAATATTCCACATCCATCGACTCAGGGGACTAATTAGGCCGGTACTAGCCATCAAGAAGCAGCACTAACTGGTAATGATGATGTCCAGGTAGTTTAGAGCTCATCTGAGCAAGTTCAAGGTACCACTACTAATCAAATACAAAGTAATCCGAGATCATCAAATGCAGTACGTGCAACAGCCAATGGGGCAAGTTTAGAATCAAGTAGTTAATTTTGGCACATTAGGCCAAATCCATCGTTGGCTCAAAAAATAGCGCCATCAGTTCAAAGGATTCATAGAGATACAGATCCTAACGTTTACAACTAGAGACTTCAAGCAGCAAATCAGCAAAGGACCCAACAGATAGAGATTCTACAAGGATATCATTATGGCATAGATTACAATACCCTTCATATGATTCCAAATCCAGGGTACCAAGGAATCCGAAATGTTAATCCACAGATGGGTCAACAATTACAGAGAAATCCAGATTCAAATGTTGAAGAGTTGTTGCTCAGAGTGACTGAGATAATGAAGAATCAGTTTGGTTTGAAACCGAAAGAGCAGACATTTCATATAAACGTCCATATCTAGAGTGGTATAATTTGGTCGCTCTTCCTACAAATTATAGGCTCCTAGAATTTGCTAAGTTCACTGGTCAAGATAGCATAAGTACAATAGAACATGTTAGTTGGTATCTTACACAGTTGGGCAAAGCATCCATTGAAGAGGCTCATCGAGTTCATTTCTTCTCCCTGTCCCTGTTAGGACCAGCTTTCACTTGGTTTTCATCATTGCCAGTTAATTCCATTGCCAATTGAACTGACCTAGAAAAGAAGTTTTGTATATATTTCTATACTAGGATAGGAGAAAAGAAAATCAAAGATTTGACAACCATAACATAGAGAACTAATGAATCGGGTGCCAAGTTTCTTCAGAGGTTCTGAGAGACTAGGAATTTATGCTTCTTATTGAATCTGACGGATGATCAGCTAGTTGCTTTAGCTGTTCAAGGAATATTGCCAACATAGAGGGAGAAGCTGCTTGGGCAAGAGTTTTATAATTTAGGCTAGTTGGCTCAACGAGTGGCAGCACTCAATAGCCAATTCTAGAATATGCGCAGAGATACCTGATTCCAAAAGATTGCTATAATTGCTGAAACCTATAATCCATATTCAGTTGATGATGGTGATGAGGACGATGAAGAAGAAGAGATTGTTATGGCTGAATGGAATTAGGGTAATAAGACAGTAATGGTGTCAGATCCTTGGAGAAAAGGAGTTGAGGAGAGCTATGATTTCAACATTACAAAATCAGACAAGTTCTTTGATTTCTTGCTTGAGAGAGGACAGATCAAATTACTCGCCAATCATGTTATGTTACCCTTTGATCAGTTGAATAAGAAGTTCTACAAGTTTCTTAACGCTACTTCTCATTTTACTAACGAGTGCAGAATTTTCCAGCAACATATACAGAGGGCTATTCAGCAAGGGAAGCTCAAATTTAATACACCTCGAAAGATAAAAGTTGATGATAATCTTTTCCCAAGAGATCAGAATATGGTCGATGTTAAGTTGCTCAAGGGAAAGACTAAAGTCCTAACATCAACCAGGGCAAAAGAAACTAGAACCGTCGATCCAAAGATGCAAATATCAGCCGATGAATATAGAGAAATTAAAAGGCAGTCGTGACCTAATAGAAGAGCCGATATGAGCAGGGAGAGACTGTCAAGGAATGGGGTGATAAGGTCCGTGTGTCACATCTCGAATTTTGTTGAATAAATAGGCAACTGACAGAAGGAAAAGGATTATCAGCATTAGTCAGAAGAGAAAGAATACTAGTGTCAACAAGAAGAGGAGAGGTATGAAAGAAAACAAGCTGAATCACTATTAGAATTGATCCTTTCTTAGACATTGTTAGAATGAAGGTTTGAAATTGTCCTACTAGAAATAATTGCCCAGAGTGGAGTGAGCAATATTGGGAGTTCAGGCAATCTCAAGCCAACCACCAGGTCTATCCATGCTCTAGATGAGTATCATCATAATAATATGGATGGGCGCTTAAAAAATAGAAGTAGTTCATGATCGGTTTGGGTAGCGAGTTGTTGATTAAAACTGGGCTGATTATGAAGAAGAAGGTAATGAGGAAGAAGTATGTTTGGCAGGAAGGGCAGTAGGTGTCTAGGAGGTTTGATAAGAAGCCAGAAAAGAAGGGTGCAACGCCTAAGGAACAGAGAGCTAGAATAGGCTCAGGCATCTAGTAGACCTCAAGTGTGACGTGCTAAACAAATAGCCGATAGGGGTCAACCATCGGCTAATATTCAAATGGCTTTTCTGTTGCCTTCAGAATTTAGAGCTCCAGCAGACCAATAAGTCTATTTAGATTTTGATGAATCAAAGTATGAGGAGATAGTTGCCAAGTTGACAGTTATACAATAAGCTATATTTGATAAGCTAGTCAAGCATCAGCACTTAAAAGCTTTATATATAAAGGGTTTCGTTGATAGAAAGACGATGAGCAAAATGTTGGTGGATGGAGGTGCTTCTATTAATCTTATGCCTTATACTACTTTTCACAAGCTTGGCAAGGAAATAGGAGATTTGATTGAGACTGGCATGATGCTTAAGGATTTCAGAGGTAATGCATCCAAGACTAGGGGGGCAATACACGTTGAATTGATAATTGGAAGTAAGACTTTACTTACCACATTCTTTATCATTAATGGAAAGGGTTCATACAGTTTACTCCTTGGTCATGATTGGATTCATGCAAATTATTATGTACCATCGACTATGCATCAATGCTTGATTCAGTGGCATGGAGATGATGTTGAGCTGGTTCATGCTAATGATTCTATAAGTATCGCAATAGCTGATCCAATGTATTGGGAACTAGAAGACTTCGAGTGTTTTTCTAGCAAGCTATGGGAAGGAGGCTTCATTAAGATCAATGATGAAAGCCAACAACCGATCTAAGCAGATCTAAGCAGTCGGCTCTAAGAGTTTGTTTTAATGGATAATCCAATAGATGGTACATATGGTAAACTAGAGCATGGCTTCACGTCGGTCGATGAATTAGAGGAGATAGATATTGGTCCTGGAAGATAGGCCTAGGCTGACTTATGTAAGTGCTAAGTTGGATCCTCAGTATAAGCAAGAGTTGATAGATTTACTAAAGGAATTTAAAGATTATTTTGCTTAGGACTATTATGAGATGCCTGGTCTAGATCGATCAATTGTTGAACATCAGTTACCAATCAAACCTGAATATCGGTCGTTTAAACAAGCTCCGAGAAGATTTAACCCAAATGTTCTTGATGATATCAAAAAGGAGACTAAAAGATTATTAGAAACAAAATTTATCCGACCATGCTGATATGCAGAGTGGATATTGAGTGTTGTTCCTGTGTATAAGAAAAATGGGAAGTTAAGAGTTTGCATCGATTTTAGAGATCTGAACAAGGCTACACCCATAGATGGTTATCCAATATCGATAGCTGATATGTTGGTAGATGCAGCAGCCAGGCACAAGGTTATTAGTTTTATGGATGACAATGCATGATATAATCAATTTTTTATGGCTGAGGAAGTCATAGCAAAAATAGTTTTTAGGTGTCCTGGCACAATCGGTTTATTTGAAAGGATTGTGATGACCTTTGGTTTGAAGAATGTCGGTGGAACTTATCAGAGAGCAATGAATTATATCTTTCATAAGTTGATCAGTAGGATTGTTGAAATCTACGTTGATGTTGTAATGGTAAAATCTAAAGGGTACAAGGAATATCTAGCTAATTTACAGGAGACTTTGGAGTGCATAAGAAAACATGGTTTAAAGATCAATCCTAATAAGTGTGCCTTTGGAGTGTCAGCTAGATAATTATTGGGTTTTTTGATCCACGAGAGAGGGATCGAAATTGGTCAAAAAATTATGAAAGCAATTGACGAGGTAGTGCCCCCGACTACTAAAACAAAGTTACAATCTTTGCTTTATCAGGAGGTTTATTTCAAATTTATCAGAAAAGGTTCTATCGTTTTCTCCTTTGTTGAAGTTGAAAAATGATAAAGAATTTAAATGGGGTGACATACAACAAAAGGCATTTGAGGAGATAAAGGAATATATGAAATGTCCACCCGTGTTGGTCCCTCCTCAGCAAGGTAAGCCTTTTAAGTTGTACGTGTCGGCCGATAACCAGACAATTAGATTGGCCTTAATGCAAGAGTTTGAAGGAAAAGAACGAGTTCTTTCTATCTAAGTAGAAGGCTTTTGGATCTAGAAATAAGATATTCTCCTATTGAAAAGTTATGCTTGTGCTTATATTTCTCTTACACCAAGTTGCGAAATTACTTGTTATCGACTGAGTGTACAGTTGTCTCTAAGGCTGATGTGATCAAACAAATGCTATCAATGCCGATATTAAATGGGAGAATGGGGAAGTGGATTCTTGCATTGTCAGAATTTGACTTGAGGTATGAATCGGCTAAAGCAGTCAAGGGGCAAGTAATAGCCGATTTTGTCACCCAGCATCAAAAACCGAGTATTGGCTATGTAGAGCCGATACCTTGGACGTTATTCTTTGATGGATCATCGTGCAAGCAAGGTGGTGGCATTGGTATTGTTATTATTTTACCTGGGGGTAAGTTTTGAGTTTGCTTTTCTGACTAAACCAATGACTACCAACAATCAAGCAGAATATGAAGCTATTCTTAAGGAGCTTCAACTTCTTCATGAAGTAGAGGCCGAGGCAATTGAAGTATTTAGAGATTCACAGTTAATTATTAATCAGTTGATTGGCCTATATGAATGTAAAGATGATATTTTGAGGGGATACTATGATGAATGCCAGAGGTTACTCAAGGAGTTTCCTCATATTTCTCTTCAGCATATTCCAAGAGCACAGAATTAAGAGGCTAATCGGTTAGCTCAAAGTGTGTCAGGTTATCGAGTGTTTCAAGAGATCCAAAGTAGTGAAACCTTGACTAATGATTGGAGGGTTGAAATAACCAATTACCTTAAGAATCTATCACAGAAGGTCACCAAGAAACTAAGGTATAAATCAACCAAGTATGTCTTACTAGATGATCAGCTATATTATAAGACAGTCGATGGGGTGTTGCTTAAATGTTTAAATCAAGAAGAAGCTAAAGTGTTTATGGGTGAGGTACATGAAGGGATATGTGGAGCTCATCAATCGGCTTATAAGATGAAATGGATTATTCGTAGGACTAGATATTTTTGGCCAACAATACTAGAAGATTATTTTGGATATTATAAGAGGGTGTCAGAATTATCAATGTTTTGGTAATATTCAGAAATTGCCCGCGTTAGCTATGAATCCAATAATCAAACCATGGTCGTTTCGAGGTTGGAGAATTGATTTAATTGGATAGATTTTTCCACCTTCAAGTAAAGGACATAAGTTTATATTGGTAGCAACAAATTACTTCACTAAGTGGGTTGAGGAAATTCCTTTGAAGATAGTAACCTCAAAGAACATGGTTGATTTTGTCAAGGAAGCATATTGTGTATCAGTTTTGGGATTCCTCAAACTATTACTACTGATAAGGGAATAATGTTCACATCAGAAGAGTTCAGAGATTTTGATGCCAGTATGGGAATTAAATTATTAAATTCTTCTCCTTACTATGCTCAGGCTAATGGCCAGGCAGAGGCATCTAGTCAAATTATGATTAAGTTGATCAAGAAAAAGATCGAAGAGCAGCCAAGAAAGTGGTATTCAATGCTTAATGAGGCATTATGGGCATATAGGATGGCCTATCATGGATCGATTAAAACATCACCTTATGAACTTGTGTATGGTCATAATGTAGTCCTTCCTTGGGAGATTCAAACTGGATCGAGACGTGTCATGTTGCAAAATGATTTGTCAGCCAAAGTTTTCAAAAATCTTATGATAGATGACTTAGAAAACTTAAGTTGCCATCGGCTGCGTGCTCTTGAGAATATTGAAGCCAATAAGCTAAGGATGTGAAGTATTACAATAAGAAGGTCAAGAGCTTGGTCTGGAAGGTGAAATTACCGATCGGGTCAAGAGATAGCAAGTTCGGCAAGTGGTCACCTAATTGAGAAGGACCTTATCAGGATTAAACGTTGTGCGCTAGGCAATGCTTATATTTTGGAAATGCTAGGAAGAGAAGAGGAATTTGACAGGGCGATCAATGGAAAGTATCTAAAGAGATATTATCCTAGCATTTAGACTAATACTTGACAGCCGGTTTATTCAGTCATCGGCTCTAATAGCCGGTATCGGAAGGGTATCGCCTCTAGTTCAAAAAACTGAACCCAAAGGGGTAAAAGCCAATACGATATGTATCGCCTATAGAGCAAAAACAAACACAGAGACGGGATGTTCCGATATCTCAGAATATGCAAAGGCAAGCCCAATTAATGGAAGAGGGAGCGTCGTTCTGCCAGTACCGAGGGAAAATACGGCAACTGATGACCGGGGAGGAATTTGAAAAAGTTTTGCCATGAGCTGTTTTTAGATTTAATCGAGTCAGATCGAATCACAAGTCGAAATCGATTAATCCGAAATTACTATTCTACCGAACCTCGAGGAGACATGCAACAAGCCAGATAACTACTTACGAATTGGCACATGGGGCAAAAGAGAAGTCACTTACAATGAAGAAATTGTTTACTAGCTTCTCCTATTACAAACTAAGGGCCAGAGAACACTTTGTTCACTATGTCTTCGGCTTGGGAAGCGAGGGCTATGGAGTTGGCAGTGTTGAAGAACTCCTTGACCAGGCGCTCATGGTCCTCAAGGTGTTTGGTGGCTGGGAAACCATGGGGAAGAACTCAAAGCTTGTGACCAGAGCGAGCTTGAGCAATAGCCAATGTCATGGCAACACCATGACGAACACCGTGAAGGGCAACTTCTCTGACATGGTTTGGGATGTCGTATAGGCAAACCACCAGCATGGCACCCCTGGCGTTGATGAATCATACCGCATACTCTGTAGTTGACCGAAGGTTTTCCAACTGGGTTGATAGGTCTAGAAAGATTCAAGGAAAGGATAATCAAGATCTTGAAGACAACACTAAAAGAAACAAGGAATTGTGGTGGATATCTCACCTATAATTCTGGCCTTGGCCTCGGCCTGCCTCGCTTGAGTGGAGTTGCCCCATGTTCTGAGATGATAAGAGCGTCCTACAGCGCATTCAGATGAAAGTTCGCCCACCCAAGATCATGGGTTGCATTCTCCTAGTGATGAAGACGCTGGTATGGTGGCACAAACTCGTCAAGGGCCTCTTCGGCAGGCCTCTTGTCATTCTCCATGTCTTCGAGCCTATTAGAAAGCAAAATGCACCAAAGGCACAGAAGGTTTGGGACAAAGTAGGTTGTTTTCGATCCACAACCATGGCCCATATATATAGCCCAGGAGATGAGAAGATAGATTTCATCAGGGGTATGGAATTGAAGTCAGTTATGGAAATGGACCAACACTCTAGAAATTTAGGGAACGGTTCATGGAAGCACAACGGATTCAGACTTATTGCTTCCCATAATTACAGATACTGTGGGATTGATACAAAGGGTTTACATTGATCGACTGATCGACCCACTAAGACTTCCTTAGATTGAAGGGAGTCCGGATCCCCACAAGCCAAAGGTCATCATGAACCAAGTTATATTGGCCCGCTGATAGAAGTAGCATCAGGGGAGAGAAAAGACTGCCTGCTAAAAAGGTGCCCATATATCCAACCAATTTCTTGGCATGAGCACTTGATAGAGTGAACAAGGGGAAGGTGTCCACATATTTGAACCCTTGCAAACACTAGAACAGCTTTGCGCTGATGGTGAGAAAACTCAAGTGACATCACAAGAATTCTTCTAACCGCAGCAGCTGATTCTCTTGCTCAACAAGGGGCTAAAATGAGCGACACAATCGCCCTATGCACAAGAATTTTTCTAACCACTCAAGACTCTCATAGTAAGGAATTAGACCATAGGAGGGTCTAGCAGAGTCAAGGGCATTGGAGGAGGCAAGCAGAAGGGAAACATAACTAAGTCATTGGGTTGCTCTTGCTAGGGTCGGATAAGCATTTATAGTCGGTTTGGAAGATTGAATCCAAGCGCCCATGAAGCAATAGTGCTCTCATGAAGCTTTAAAGTGTAGGCTCATAAGCAGGTAAGGACATTGGTAGGCCCTAGATCAAGGTTCTCTACCCGTGACTACGGACCCCTCAGGGGTACAGACATGGTAATTTTGGAATAAAATTACTTTTATCCCAAAATTGGGGGGGGCATGTGTTTACACCAAAATTTGGGAAAGAAGAACGCGGGAACTCAAGGCTTATAAAATTGTATCATCAAGGGATCAATCGGGAATGAATCGAGGTAAGCCCGTTTTGATGCAGTGTCAGAATCAGCTATTTTATAGATGACGTCAATAGATAATATCAACGGACTACGTGCGGATGGCGTCGAGGGAGGAAAACATGTCGGACTCTATAAAAAGGGAAAGATTAGGGTCCAAGTTATCTTAAGTTAGGAATGTTTTCTCTTATACCAAAGATTGTAATGAGTCGTACTTGAGTATGATTCATGTTTAGGTTCTAGGTATAAATATTGGACCCCAGCTAATGTAAAAAAGATATCACAATCAATCAATATCAATTACTTTTTTGGCTTCACGCCAACCCTTAGGAGTAGGAGTATTATAGATCTCGGCGAGTTCTTCAACAAGTAGGGCTGCATCGATCCGGTCGACCTTTGGCTTGTCTGTAAGTACCGTCATGGCTTATACTTTTATTTGTAAGGCTGCATTGGTTCAGCTGACCTCTTACGAGCTCTAGTATAAGTTAGTTATTAATCCTTATCTAGTTCAAGTACGGCTGCATCAGTTAAGTTTGACCTCTACTGCTCGAATTAGATTAAGGTCAAGTTATTGGCTCTACCTAAGGGCGACATCCTTTGGGTAGATTCATTAAGTTACCGATCTTGCTGATGTTCTTGTTGTCATTAGTTTCAGCAATATTAACATGCCCGATCAAGATCGATCTAGATCGGCCTCACATCCTTTTAGTCCATCGTTTATTTTGTCACATTGCGATGGTTCTTACTTTAAATGATGGATTATGTTTTATCGATTGTTCTACTTCGATCTTGATCATGCATAGTACACAGCTAAGGCATGTCTGATCTTGAGAAGGTTTACTAGCTAGTTGAATCTGGTTTATACCTCGCTATTATGGCTATAATGATCCGGTCGATCTCCACTTGTAGCACTTTAAACCGAAGTATGCTAGTCGGTAGATTTGCTTTTGATCAGGCATGACCTTGGTTGTTTGTTATGCCTGCATCGGCTAAATAGCTGATTGCCAGTACTTTAACGCTTATAGCGTGTCTTCATAATTCTGTTAAATATGAATGGATCTGTTTATTTCAAAGGTTTGATCTGTTATCCTTATCATGGCTGTCATCGATTCGGTCGAACCCCACTGTTAAGGATAACATGTTAGATTTGATGAGTTTATAGATCTGTCCATATTAAACAGTTGATTGTTCACATGTTGTAATCCCTTCTCTACCTGAATCGGCTATTTTAGCCGATTCGCCTGTGCTTTCACAGATATGGCACGCTTTCATGAACCTGTTGAAGTATGATCGATTCTATGGATTTTCTGGTTTTAGATTACTATCATCATCTTAGCTACATCGATCCGGTCGAACCTCAATATTGGTGGTAATGAATTAGATCTAGGTAGTTCGTAGGTCTGTTTATATTAAACAGTCGATTGTTTGAGTGGTATATCCCTTTTCACCGAATTCATTAGCTTTATACCATGTATTTGATGAAATCTAATTTAGTCAGTGATGTATCTTTAACGCATACATGTTAATAGATTAAGGGAAAGGATCATTAAAACTGGGTGCATCATATTCGTTACTATAAAATCAATCATGACCCGCGAGCGTTATAGTTCTTAACAGTCGATTTCTTCTCGTATCGGCTATTTGGTCGATTTTCCCGTTTGGCTGCTCCCAAAGCGGCACACTTAGAACTGTTTGGGCAAAAACAGCATGTTTCACCCTAAATTACTGATAAACTTTCTCTTCTTGTCAATTGTAGGTCAAATTGACTGGCACACCCTTGGAAATTCGTAGGATCGACTAGTCCTGCGTTGAGGCCAGATAGATCTCCAGATCATTCTGACTTGCTGCGTGTCCACCCAGCATGGCTATCATTTTTTGCATCGACAGTCACAGACTTATTATCCTGAGCACATACTTGCTTATGGGAGCGGGAAGACTCGTTGCGCTCTTGTCGTGGGTTCTGGCTCTTTCCTGGCCGACTGATTGGAGGCGGAGAAAGGTGGAGGTCTAAGCACCACACTGAGATGGGTCTCAAGTGTGGGGGCTCGGAGTTTAAGTTTAGGACTAGGGACCTAGGACACCTTGATAGAAGTGGGACTGAGTTGGATTCCAGTTTGTGCCTAGGGGTACAAGCGGGGCAGTGTGTTTCGGGGTACCTAGCTGGGATACATTGGTTCACAAATCGTCATTTCCATGAGATGGTACGACTTGGCTATGGTCTAGCACCGTAGTAAGAACTGGAATATGAAAGATGATAAATTAGGTTCTGATTGCTCAACCCTTGCTTGAAAGTAGCATAGGTGCTTACCTAGAATGAGTAGCTAATCAACTAAAAATAACTGCTAAAACTTAAATATAAGGATGCACTATTAGTAATGCTTCCTGCAAAAATGTAATAAATCCAGCAAGCCAAATAAGTCCTTGCATATCCTTGGAGTCTTTTATTTTCTTCTGTCGAGTAAGTTTTGCTTAGTACAATCGAGTACTCAGGGTTTCATTCCCCCTGTTGCAGGTGATAGGTGGATGCTAGAGCTGACTCTTGTGTGTAGAAATCTTCTGGTGGGCTCATAAAGGATTCCTTTCATGCTGCAATCGTAGTCTTTATTTATAACCCTCACTAAAGGTTTTTATAAGAAAAGATGTAAAATCTAGCTAGCATCTCTTGTATATAAATGTCCACTATATTAATACTTCACCAGTGTCATTAAATTAATCTTTGTTTCCGCTGTAACTTTGATCATATGTTTATTTTCTGCTGTAAGATAAAACTTGTAAACTTGAAATGTATAAACTCATTTACATGTAAACTATTTTAATCCCGCTGTTGCATTCAACTTGTTTAAGTACCCTAATGTTGTAATAAAGTGATGTAAGAAATGGCTAAGAATATTGTAAGCTTTATACTCTCATTTATGATCCTGATGAAAAAATGTAGATTTTCGAGTTCTCCCTCAGGGATGTGCTCGACGGAACGACACAATTTAGTGCACTCTCTTGGGTACTCAGTGTCTAATGGAAGACAAGTACCCTTAGGAGGGTCATTAGAGTAGGTGGTTCTGCCACATGCTAGTAATGGTGCGGCACTTGATTATTATTTTATGTGTCATGTGCTTCCTAAAATGCACCATCAACTCCTATTCTGACCAATTCGGCTATTGAGTAAAACATATTCCAGTGCATATGCAATTCCTTTTCATGAGGTATACTGAACCATTGGTTAAGTGACATATACCTCCATATGTTTTGAAATGCCATATTTAAACTCTAGTGAGTCATTTTTATAGCTTTATGTCATTGATTTCTTAACATCTCTTCTATTGTTTCCATGTAATCAGTATCCCTATTATCATTTCCAAATTCATGGCAATGAAAGCCATAGACACAAAGTATGTTTTTTTTTCTATAAACTCAGGTAAGTTTTCCCTCTTTCACACTCACATGTTAAAGTAATTGTTGGAAAAGAACCCTCAATATCAACACAATCATGTACTAATACATCCCTTTGGCCTAGAAGGAATGCGATTCTAGCATAGTGCTAAGTCAAACTAGGTTAAGTTTGACCAAATTTACAGAATGGTATTGATATTTATCATATAAATTGAGTACCATTAGATTTCATCATAGAACATATTTTTATAACATACATATTTGAAGTCATAAATGTTAATACTATTTTTTGTGAACATAGCCAAACTTAAGAGATGGTCTGACTTAGACGAAATAAAAAATTGTATTTTTTTTAGATGATGACAAGTAGTACAACGTTCAGACTGTCCTTTTATGCTTATACCAGAACCTTGGGAAAAAATAAATAGTATATACCTAAATACCTAATCGACTGTACTAAATGAAATATAACTAGCACTATATATAGTAGGCAATCAACTTGTTGCACTGCCACTATCTAGCGCACCAAATTCTTCAATTTCTTGTATGATCAATCCCCAATTCCCCATGATGGGACATTACCCTACATTATCAATAGAATGTAAGTTGTAGATTTTACACTATTGTATATTATCTTTTCATTCAGAATACTATAGGGCTAGTTGTCCCCATTGTAGTGATGTGTACAACTCCGTCGACCCCATGCTCCTCTCTTTTTTTTGTTCAGTTTTGGTTCCTCATTGGAAGGTCCTAATATGGATAGAGGGGGGTGAATAGACTATTTAAAAATCTATAAACCAACTAGAGCAATTTGATTAGTATGACAAATAGCGAAATACAAACTTACTCTAGCTCTACAAGGGTTGCAAGCCACCTATCCAACAATTCTAGTTGCTATGATCACTAGGCACACAATTTACTATGTTACTACTCACTAAGAGCTCTCACACTTGCTACACTAAAGAGCTCTACTAGATGAACTTAAAACAACAAAGCAAGCGCTCAATTCTAATTACACTAAAGAGCTTGCCACAACTAGTTTGCAAGAATATAAATGAGTGAGTAGGGTGATTATACCGCCGTGTAGAGGAGTGAACCAATCACAAGATTAATATTAAATCAATCACCGGGAGAATACCAAAGGGCAAGAGACAATCAATTTTCTCCCGAGGTTCACGTGCTTGCCAACACGCTACGTCCCCATTGTGTCGACCAACACTTGGTGGTTCGGTGGCTAAGAGGTGTTGCATGAACCTCGTCCACACAATCGAACACCGCAAGAACCTACCCACAAGTGAGGTAACTCAATGACACGAGCAATCCACTAGAGTTATCTTTCGGCGCTCTACCAGGGAAGGCACAAGACCCCTCACAATCACTGGAGATGGCCACGAACAATCACCAACTCATGCCAATCCTCCTCCGCTGCACCAAGCCATCTAGGTGGTGGCAACCACCAAGAGCAACAAGTGAATCCCGGAGCAAAACACGAACACCAAGTGCCTCTAGATGCAATCACTCAAGCAATGCACTTGGATTCTCTCCCAATCTCACAATGATGATGAAACAATGATGGAGATGAGTGGGAGGGCTTTGGCTAAGCTCACAAGGTTGCTATGTCAATACAAATGGCCAAGAGAGTGAGCTTGAGTCGGCCATGGGGCTTAAATAGAAGCCCCCACGAAATAGAGCCATTGTACCCTTTCACTAGGCACAACTCAGGGTGACCGAATGCTCCGATCAGTTCGACCGGACATAGGACCCCAGTGTCCGATTGCCCGATGGTTGCCACGTGTCATCGGCTTCAAACGCCGATCACCCGATCTCAACGGTCAAGTGATGACCGGACGTATCAGTTAGAAAGTGACCGGACGCAGGACCCCAGTGTCCGGTCATTTCCAGTAAGGTACCAAACATGAAATTTCATGATCGGACACACCCAGCGTCCGGTCACTCAATGTTTCCTCTATGCGCCTCACGTCAGCATACGTCAGCACTGACCGGATGCACCCGGCCAGCGTTCGGTCACTCTTCGCGCTAGCGTCCGGTCACAAGACCGAGACACATGCTCACTGCTGCTACTTATCGGACTCTGAACCCAGCGTCCGGTCACTACACCACCAGCGTTCGGTCACTCTATGAACCCCTGTCTTTTCTATCTAGGGTGCTGGAGAAGTTTCTAACCCTTGCTTAAATGTGTCAACCACCAAGTGTATCACCTTGTGCACATGTGTTAGCATATTTTCACAAGCATTTTCAAGGGTGTTAGCACTCCACTAGATCCTAAATGCATATGCAATGAGTTAGAGCATCTAGTGGCACTTTGATAACCGCATTTCAATATGAGTTTCACCAATATTAATAGTACGACTATCTAACCTAAATGTGACCACACTCACTAAGTGTCTTGATCACCGAAACAAAATGGCTCCTACTATTTATACCTTTGCCTTGAGCCTTTTGTTTTTCTCTTTCTTCTTTTCCAAGTTCAAGCATTTGATCATCACCATGCCATCACCATCGTCATGATCTTCGCCATTGCTTCATCACTTGGAGTAGTGCTACCTATCTCATAATTACTTTGATAAACTAGGTTAGCACTTAGGGTTTCATTAATTAACCAAAACCAAACTAGAGCTTTCAATCATCACCATCCTTAGCACCATTAGTAACTATATATACACAAAAACTAGAATACCCCATGAGATCAACATTACAAGCAAGGGTCTAGTTTCTATAAAATAAACATAAGTCTAGTTACTTTAGCCTATGCATGCTAGTTTCTCATTTCATCATTCAAGCCTATAACTAGCATACACCACACAAGTATGGATATTGAAATTTAAAACTTGTGCCATGCAAGCAAATATATGAAATGCACATTCAAATACAACATACAAGTTTATGAGCTTGCTCCCCCTACTTGTGTGCATTATATATTGATCCATTTGTTTTCATTTGTTTGTTTGCTCCTCCTATCTTACTATCTTTGTGAATTTCTCTCCCCCTTTGTCAATAATTAGCACAAAAGGTGAGCTCAAATTATAGATAGGTTGAGGTAAAACTATGTGAACTAAGGATCATTTTCTCACTTTGGTTCAATCTAGATCACTTGCAAAAGATATTTAACTCGGTTTGATCCAAGGACATGCTTCTTCACACCTCTAAATAAGGGTTATCTTGTACCATGTTGAGTTAAACACTTATAGCTTATTTTCTAGATCAAATACTAGGCTTACAAGCCCACAAACATGTCATATGTTACCACTAGATCATTTCAAACATACAAGCAATAGTGGTACCATACAAGCATCAAATTCATTTGATTTTAATGAATGAGCCTAGGACATGATAGGAATGACTAGATGCACTAAACCGGTCCTTAGCAATGGATGGATGACATGTCAATCAACTTTACCTTGCTTTGCTCAAAGGAGAGGCATGTCATATAATAGGGGGTGCATCAACACATATTGGAGAAGTCAAGTATGTTCAATTCATTCCTTAGCTTGCAAAACCTCTTTTCATCAAGTGGCTTGGTGAAGATATCGGCAAGTTGATCTTCGGTGCCCACACTCTCAATACAAATATCCCCTTTTTGTTGGTGATCTCTTATGAAATAATGGTGGACATCAATATGCTTTGTTCTTGAATGTTGAACCGGGTTGTTGGTGAGCTTTACGGCACTCTCATTGTCACATAGCAATGGCACTTGCTTTAATTTAATTCTAAAGTCACTCAAAGTAGCCTTCATCTAAAGTAATTGAGCACAACAACTATCGGCCGAAATATACTCTGCTTCGGTGGTTGAAAGTGCTACACTATTTTGCTTCTTTGATGACCAAGACACAAGTGATCTTTCCAATAGTTGACATGTGCCCGATATGCTCTTTCTCTCAACTTTGCATCCCGCATAATTGGAGTCTGAATATCCAATCAATTCAAATCTTGCTCCTTTGGGATACCATAATCCAACATTTTGTGTATGCTTTAAATACCTCACTATTCTCTTTGTTGCTTTCAAATGACTTTCTCTTGGTGAGGCTTAGAATCTAGCACACATGCATACACTAAACATCACATATGGCCTTGATGTGGTCATATAGAGTAGGCTTCCAATCATAGACCAATACATCTTTTGATCCACCATATTACCACTAGCATCACTATCCAAGCTTCCACTTGTTCCCATTGGTGTAGTAATAGCTTTAGCATCATCCATTCCAAACTTCTTGAGCATGTTCTTGATGTACTTGCCTTGACTCACAAATGTGTCATTCTTCATTTGCTTGATTTGAAGACCAAGGAAGTAACTAAGCTCTCCAATTATAGACATCTCAAACTCACTTGCCATCATCTTGCCAAACTCTTCACAAAAATCTTGATTTGTTGACCCAAATATGATATCATCAACATAGATTTGCATTACAAACAAGTCATTTCCAAGTTTCTTGGTGAAGAGAGTTGTGTCAACCTTTCCCATCTTGAATCCCTTAGAGAGTAGGAAATCTCTTAATCTCTCATACCATGCTCTAGGTGCTTGTTTTAATCCATACAAAGCCTTTCTCAACTTGTAAACATGGTTGGGTTTCTTTTCATCTTCAAAACCAGGAGGTTGCCCAACATACATAAGCTCATTGATGTACCCATTGAGAAATGCACTCTTTAAATCCATTTGGTACAACTTGATGTTGTGGGCACAAGCATAGGCTAACAAGATCCTAATTGCTTCCAATCTTGCAACCAGGGCATATGTTTCTCCAAAGTTAAGACCTTCAACTTGAGTATAACCTTGAGCCACTAATCTTGCTTTGTTCCTTATTACTATCCCATGTTGATTTTGCTTGTTCCAAAAGACCCACTTGGTTCCAATCATATTATGATCCTTAGGCCTCTCAACTAACTCCCATACTTGGTTTTTTGTGAAGTTGTTTAGCTCTTCATGCATAGCATTGACCCAATCAACATCCTTCAAAGCTTCATCTATTTTCTTAGGTTCAATGGATGACACAAATAAGAAATGCTCACAAAATGAAGCCAATCTTGATCTAGTTTGCACACCTCTTGAAATATCACCAATGATAGTATCCAAGGGATGATCTCTTGCAACATTGGTTGGTTGAAGCACTTGCACTTGATTGCTTGCATTTGATAGATCACTTGGTTGAGATGATGAACTAGCCACTTGTTGTTGATCTTGCATTTTGTCATCACTGGTTCTTGCTTGAACTTGATCATGAGAACCACTAGCTTGCACATTTGAGTTAGAGAGCACTTGATTCTTGTCATCTTCAACATCAATCACCTCTCTAGGCCTTATATCACTAATGTCTATGTTCTTCATTGCATTGACCAATTGAGTGCCTCTTACATCATCTAGATTCTCATCTTCCTCTTGGGAATCATTTGTTTCATCAAACTCCACATCATGAACCTCCTCAAGAGTACCACTATCCAAATTCCAAACTCTATAAGTCTTGCTAGTAGTGGAGTAACCAAGCAAGAAACCTTCATCATATTTATTTTCAAACTTACTCAATCTAGTGCCTTTCTTCAATATGTAGCATTTACAACAAAAAACCCGAAAGTATGCTATGTTGGGCTTTCTTCCATTCAAAAGCTCATAAGGTGTATTCTCCATCATGGGGTGACAATAGAGTCGGTTGCTATAATAGCAAGCCATGTTGATTGCTTTGGCCCAAAATGAATGACTCACATTGTACTCACTCAACATTGATCTTGCCATGTCAATCAAAGTTCTATTCTTCCTTTCAACTAAGCCATTTGATTGAGGAGTGTACTTGGCCGAGAATTGATGTCTAATCCTAAATTCATCACACAACTCATCAATTCTAGTGTTCTTGAATTCACTACCATTGTTATTTCTAACTTTCTTGATGGTTGTTTCAAACTCATTGTGAATGCCCTTAACAAATGATTTGAATGTTGCAAACACATCACTTTTGTCAACAAGAAAGAATACCCATGTGTATCTAGTGAAATCATCCACAATCATAAATCTATATTTATTTCCACCAATGTTTGTGTATGTGGTTGGTCCAAATAAGTCCATGTGCATCAACTCAAATGCCTTAGATGTGCTCATTATGCTCTTCTTAGGATATGTGTTACCAACTTATTTTTTGGCTTGACATGCACTACATAGCTTATCCTTCTCAAATGTGACATTTTTCAAGCCTCTAACTAAGTCATGCTTAATCAACTTGTTTAATTGTTTCATTTCAACATGACCAAGCCTTCTATGTCATAACCAACCCATGCTAGACTTAGTGATCAAATATGTTGTCAATTGAGCTTCTCTAGTATTGAAATCAACCAAGTATAGATTTTCATATCTAAATCCTTTGAATATCAAGTTAGAGCCATCTACACTTATAATCTCTACATCATCCACACCAAATATGCACTTGAAATCAAGATCACACAATTGAGCTACCGACAAAAGGTTGAAGTTCAAGCTCTCTACTAGTAGCACATTGGAAATACTCAAGTTATTGGATATTGCAATCTTACCAAGCCATTTGACCTTGCCTTTGCCATTGTCACCAAATGTGATACTATCAATCCCATTGCTCTTGTTTTCATTGATTGAATTGAACATTCTTAGATCACCGGTCATGTGTTGTGTGCACCCACTATTAAGGACCCAATGCCTTCCTCCGGCTTTATAATTGACCTACAAAAGAAGATCAATTCTTTTTAGGTACCCAAACTTGCTTAGGTCCTTGAAGGTTAGTTACCAAAGTCTTTGGTACCCAAATGGCCTTCTTCTTTAGGCCCACAATTGGTGTACCAATGAATTTAGCCTTCACACCTTTGGCACCCTTAACAAGCATGTAACAAGAATCAAATTTAATTGAGGATACATTAGGTAGCTTGTTCTAGTTAATCTTGCAATATTGCTCTACATGCCCAACTTGCTTGCATCTATTGCAAAACCGACCATTGCCCTTCACAAAGTTAACTTTGGGAGTGACAAAGGCCGTCTTGCCTTTCTTGGGGGTATAGCCTAATCCCTCTTTGTTGAGAGAAAACCTTGGGCTACCCAAGCACTTTAGCAAGCGGGCATCTCCACCATAGGCATTGCCTAAGGCATGAGTGAGCTCATTCACCTCCTTCTTGAGGGTCTCATTTTCCACCATTAATGAGGCATCACAAGTGAGACCATCACTCAAAGGTGAAGTAGAAGTAGTAGTGCTATAAGAAGTGTTAGTGGGAGCAACTATAATGGGCTTATAAAAAGATTCATCAATAAGATCACATGTTAGTCCCACATTATATGATACAATTACTTGCTCCTCCTTGGCTTCCTCTTTGACTTGCTTGATAGAGAGGAGTGAGCTTTCTCAAGCTTAGAGTGAGCTTTGCCAAGCTTTTCATGGGCTTCCATTAGCCTCTCATGAGTGGCATTAAGCTCATCAAGGGATTGCTCAAGAAATTTGACTTTCTTGTTCAATTCCTTGCACTTCTTTCTCTTCATCTCAAAGTAAGTATGCACTTGCTCACACATGTCCATGAGCTCCTCCTTGGAGTACTCCTCATCATCATCATCACTCCTACAAGCATCACTTTCACATTCATCATCATCACTCATATCATATTTTACCTTGGTAGGTTTTGCTATGAGGCATGTCGAAGGAGTGTCGAAGATGGAGGGCTTGTTGATGGCGATACTTGCTAGTGCTTTCTTGATAGATTTCTTATCATCATCACTAGAGTCATCACTATCCGAAGAGCCATCACTATCCCAAGTGATCACATAGCCTCCACCCTTCTTCTTCTTTTAAAAGGTCATTCTCTTCTCCTTCTTCTCCTTCCTTTCTTTCTTATCCTTCTTGTGCTTCTTCTTCTCATCCTCATCATTGTCACTATTGTAGGGACAATTCACTACAACATGATTGGAACTCTTGCAATTGTAGCATCTTCTCACATATTCTTTGCTTTTGGTGTGATCTCTTCTCTTTCTTGCACCATAGCCTTTCTTCTTCATGAATTTTCCCATCTTGCGTACAAAGAGGGCCATAGCTTCATCATCAATATCACTAAGATCATCATCATCACTTGATTCTTTCTTGGACTTGCCCTTATTCTTAGATGATGATGAGCTAGCCTTGAATGCTATACTCTTCTTCTTCTTCCTTCTTGTCATCCTTGTCATCCCCCTCCCTTTTCACACGATATGTCTCTTGGGTCATGACATCACCTAGTACTTGGTTAGGGGTAACCTCCTTCAATCCTCCTCTTATGATAAGCAATCTCAACATCTCAAATCTTGGAGGTAAGCACATCAAGAACCGATGAGAGACATCATCATCCTTGATCTTCTCTCCCAAGGCCTTCAAGTCATTTACAATCACTTACAACCGATGGAATATTTCTGAAATGCTCTCATCTTTCTTCATCTTGAAGCTTGTCAACTGATCCTTGAGAATGTACAACTTAGCACTTTTCACCACCGGTGCGCCCTCATATGTTTCCTCCAATCCCATCCACACCTCATTTGCTCTTTCACAATCCTTGATTTGCTCAAACATCTTGGAATCAATGGCATTGTATATGGTGTTGAGAGCCATTGTATTGCATTGCTTGTTGGTCTTGTCTTGGTTGGTGGGGTCATCAGGATCAATGATAGCATAGTCATTCTCGGTCACCTCTCATACTTAATCATTGATTGAACCAAGATACATCCTCATCTTTCTCTTCCAATAATCATAGCATGTGCCATCAAAGAACGGTGGTTTGCCCCCCACATGGTAGAACACAACTTGAGCCATAATTTGACACCGAGGTTGTTAAGCCTTCAATCAAACGGCGACCACGGCTCCAATGCCACTTGGAAGGTCCTAATATGGCTAGAGGGGGTGAATAGCCTATTTAAAAATCTATAAACCAACTAGAGCAATTTGATTAGTATGACAAATAGCAAAATGCAAACTTGCTCTAGCTCTACAAGGGTTGCAAGCCACCTATCCAACAATTCTAGTTGCTATGATCACTAGGCACATAATTTACTATGTTGCTACTCACTAAGAGCTCTCACACTTGCTACACTAAAGAGCTCCACTAGATGAACTTAAAACAACAAAGCAAGCTCTCCATTCTAATTACACTAAAGAGCTTGCCACAACTAGTTTGCAAGAATATAAATGAGTGGGTAGGGTGATTATACCGCCGTGTAGAGGAGTGAACCAATCACAAGATTAATATTAAATCAATCACCGGGAGAATACCAAAGGGCAAGAGATAACCAATTTTCTCCTGAGGTTCACGTGCTTGCCAACACGCTACATCCCCGTTGTGTCGACCAACACTTGGTGGTTTGGTGGCTAAGAGGTGTTGCATGAACCTCGTCGACACAATCGGACACCGCAAGAACCTACCCACAAGTGAGGTAACTCAATGACACGAGCAATCCACTAGAGTTATCTTTCGGCGCTCCATCGGGGAAGGCATAAGACCCCTCACAATCACCGGAGATGGCCACGAACAATCACCAACTCATGCCAATCCTACTCCACTACACCAAGCCGTCTAGGTGGTGGCAACCACCAAGAGCAACACACGAACACCAAGTGCTTCTAGATGCAATCACTCAAGCAATGCACTTGGATTCTCTCTCAATCTCACAATGATGATGAAACAATGATGGAGATGAGTGGAAGGGCTTTGGCTAAGCTCACAAGGTTGCTATGTCAATGCAAATGGCCAAGAGAGTGAGCTTGAGCCAGCCATGGGGCTTAAATAGAAGCCCCCATGAAATAGAGCCGTTGTACCCCTTCACTGGGCACAACTCGGGGTGACCGGACGCTCCGGTCAGTTCGACCGGACGCAAGACCCCAGCATTCGACCGCCCGATGCTTGCCACATGTCATCAGCTTCAAACGTTGATCGCCCAATCTTAACGGTCAAGTGATGACCGGACGCGTCAGTTAGAAAGTGACCGGACGCAGGACCCCAGCGTCCGGTCATTTCCAGTAAGGTACCAAACGCAAAATTTCACGACCGAACACGTCCTGCGTCTGGTCATTTCCAGTAAGGTACCAAACGCAAAATTTCACGACCGAACACGTCCAGTCACTCAACATTTCCTCTGTGCGCCTCACGTCAGCATACATCAGCACTGACTGGACGCACCCTGCCAGCGTCTAGTCACAAGACCAAGACGCTTGCTCACTACTGCTACTGACTAGACTCGGAACCCAGCGTTCGGTCACTACACCACCAGCGTCCGGTCACTCTGTGAACCCCTGTCTTTTCTGTCTAGGGTGCCGGTGAAGTTTCTAACCCTTGCTCAAATGTGCCAACCACCAAGTGTATCACCTTGTGCACTTGTGTTAGCATATTTTCACAAGCATTTTTAAGGGTGTTAGCACTCCACTAGATCCTAAATGCATATGCAATGAGTTAGAGCATCTAGTGGCACTTTAATAACCGCATTTCAATATGAGTTTCACCCATCTTAATAGTACGGCTATCTAACCTAAATGTGATCACACTCGCTAAGTGTCTTGATCACCGAAACAAAATGGCTCCTACTATTTATACCTTTGCCTTGAGCCTTTTGTTTTTCTCTTTCTTCTTTTCCAAGTTCAAGCATTTGATCATCACCATGCCATCACCATCGTCATGATCTTCGCCATTGCTTCATCACTTGGAGTAGTGCTACCTGTCTCATAATTACTTTGATAAACTAGGTTAGCACTTAGGGTTTCATCAATTAACCAAAACCAAACTAGAGCTTTCACTCATCACCTATCTTAGTCGTTGTGTTTGTGCTAGGTTCATGGGTTGTGACAAATCCACTCTTGAATCTTTGTTCGTTCTTTTGATGTCTGACTCCTATTGTGAAAAAATTTAAGTTGTTTGATCCATATAACAACAATCGAGAACTCTAAGATTACGAGATGAAAACACAGGATGAGGTCCAAATATTAAGGGCTACTTTAGCAAGGCTTAGGCCCTCTTTGGCATAGCTCTCTAGGGCTTTAGCTTTCCAATTGTTCATCTATTATTGTTTAAGTACTATATATATACTATATCAAAGTCAGTGAAGCCCTAAAAACATGGCTTCACCAACTTCTCCTATCTCTAGTTCCTTTGAGGTGAAGCTGAAACCATTTCAAATTAAAGCATGCAACAGTGCTCTACAATGATGCACAGTGCACTTCTGTAAACATAGCAGAGAAGCTAAAGCCACGGAGAGTTGTGCCAAAGAGAGCCTTATACTGGTTCTTGTTTTAGTACCATGCTAGCAATGTATCAAAATCCAATAAAGCTCTCAAATTCTAGCTTCACGAGTTCTTCATCTTTGTAGTGTATTTGAGAAAGAGAGAGAAGAATGGCTCTCCATCTTTGTAGTATAGGGAGAAGAATGGCTCTTAGCTACAGTGAGAAGTCCGAGCCTTGCCAAAAGAGACCCTACTTTGCAAAAATCTGGCCTTGCGAAAAGAGGACCTACTTTGCAAGAATTCACTTATGTTATCTAGGGCAACACTTCCCCTATCCTGGCCAAGAAGCTAGTACATCACATGGGTACATTGATTTTGAGAAATCCACTCTCGAATCTCCTGACGCCACTAAATGCCAAATTTGACTGTGAGAACTAGCATCACTAACATGCATATTTATGTTCAAATAACATATTTCCACATGTACTTGGAGAAATTTGGTTATAGGTGCTTCTTAGCGTAAAACACATGAAATATGTGTACAAAAGGCGAAGGAGTTCTAACTCAACCGACAAATCGCCAAAGCACACACAAAGGGGACAAAGGCCAAATCCACTCATACTTGGCCCAAAGCAGAGGGATGTGGGCAGGCTTGAAGTCACAAGGTCGTGGTGGGCCACCCCACCAAAGATGGGCCTCTGAGGAGCCCATTAGGGATCAGCTGATCCCTGGCCCAGGGAGAGTTCGTCCGAACCCTTTTGGGCTCCAACCAGTCCCAACCGTGCGTCTCCAGAAGCAATCTTGGCATTTCCTAAAAAAAAAATCTTGGCAGTCCAAGCTACGGCAGTCCAACCTCCCTTGTGACCCGTTGTGACTTGCTCAAAAAAAAAAACTCCCTTGTGACCCGTTTGGTATAGAGAGACGCAAAATAACTGCAGGAGCTGTTCAAGAATTTCTAAAAAAAGCGCTCTTAGAATGTGACATGGAAACACGGGATTAGCTCTAAGCCTCCAAATATTAATTTTGCAAGAATTCACTTATGTTATGTAGAGTAACGCTTCTCATATCCTGGCCAACAAGCGAGTGTACATCACAAGGGTACAGGAGTACAGGGCGAAAGAAGTAAGAGGTACTACGACGACGCTGTCCATCAGCCTTTACAATTACAGCCAAGAAAAAATGAAAAAGGTAAACAAAACCTAGGAAATCTGATGTCGGCTGCTGTTTGTCTCCTGACACCGCGGGGTCCAAAACCTTTTTTTTTTAAAAAAGCAAACACCGCAGGGTCGCAAAACTGTTCTCTTTGTTAGGTGTGACTTGTCAGATGAGGCTCGCTCTGCTCAGGCGGCTGGCAGCTGCAGCCGCAGGCCGATGAGGTTCGATGCCGCGCTCAAGCCGCTCCGGTCGCAGCACGACGACCTCGGCTGCTGCCTGACGACCGGCTCGAACCCGAGCGTGAGCTCCAGCCCGACCTCCTCTTCCTCCTGATCTGCTAGCAGCACCTGGCTCTGGCTCTGGCTGCTGACCTGAGGCTCGGCCTCGGCTTGGCTCACGTGGGAGGCCGCCTCCACGTCGGTGTCCTCCGACGACCCCTGCTGCAGCTGCAGGTGGTGGTGGTCGTGGCTGCCGGCGGACTCCTCGCCGTGCTCAAGCTCGACGACCATCGGCACCGGTTCCAGCTCCTCCGCCTCCTGCTGTTGCCGCTTCAGAGGAGGGCTGGGCGACGCGCGCTCGTTGTTGCCGGCCTTGCCCTTGAGGGGCTTGGCCTTGGAGGCGTCGGAAGACGAGCCCGCGCGCTTGAACCTCTTGCGGCCGCCGCGCGCGACGCGGAGGAGGTCAGCCGCGGCGTCGGCGTCGGGGTCCTTGGCGACGTGGCGGATGTCGTAGGCAGCCGCCGGCGCGGCTGGCCTGGCGCCGGCGCCGCCTAGCAGCGGCGGGGCCGCGGCGGCGTCGGAGGCGGCGTCGACCTGCACGACGGGGTGGCCCTTGAGCACGGCGTCGACGGCGTCGACGCACTTGTGCCACTGGCGCGACCAGAGCAGGCCGACGGAGCCGTAGACCGGGTTGACGATGCGGCCGCACGCCTCGTAGAGCAGGGAGCGGAAGACGGCGGGGCGGGCGGCGTCGTCGGGCGCCGCGGCTAGCAGGTTGAGCAGCCCCGCCCGGCCGTAGAACTTGGCGAGGAAGACGGTGGCGCTGGCCTGCGCCTCGGGGGTGTCGATCCACTGCAGGCAGGGGCGGATGGTGCAGGCGTCGCTGCAGCCCTTGCGCAGCACGCGGCAGCCGTTGCAGCTCATCCGCATCTTCGCTACCTCCTCCTCCTCCGGTGGTGGTGCTGGTGGTGGTGGGCGCACAGATCGCGAGCAGAGCTTGCTATGATGCTATCCTATTCGTATACGAACCCGGCCGGCCGCGCCCAAGTTGTTGGAGAGGAAACGAGTGGGTGGGCGGTTTTTATAAGCGGAGACCGGGGAGAGCAGATCCTGCCTGGGTTCGGCGGGCGCCCGGGGTTACGGCGGTCGTATTGTGCTTACAAACTATAATTTTTTAATTAATGAATAGTATTTTTTTTCATCCTAAATCAGTCAACAATTCTTTCGCTCAACCAAACAAACAGGGCAGTTATTCGGCGCCGCGGGGCCGGGAATGGTCGAATGGATGTGCGTGTGGCGCCCGCCGCGTGGTTACCGGGTGCTTCCGGGCCGCGCTTGGCAAGAAGCCGCATCCGAGGAAAGGATTCGAGTAGCGAAGAAACTGGAGGCGGCAGAAGTGGGGAGGCGCGGCCTCCACGTTCCGTCCCGTGGGCAGGTAGCCGCGCCCGCGCCCAAAGGTAGCGGAGAGAGCGAGCTATCGCCCACATACCGGGGACGTGGAAAAAGGCTGGAAGAAACGTGGGGGCGAGAGGAGCGGAAAGGCGAAAGGAAACCTGGGCCATGTTTAGTTTCTCCGAATTTGGTAATATGCAAAAAGAAGATTTTCCGTCATATTAAACTTATGGTACATGTATGGAGTACTAAATATTGACGAAATCAAAAACTAATTACACAGTTTGGTTGTACTCTGCGAGACGAACGTTTTGAGCCTAATTAGTTAACGATTGGACAAGTATTACCAAATAAAAACAAAAAAGTACTGTACCTACAGTGTACCTGTTTTTGGGCGGCGCCGAATCGGCTGATGAACTAGGGGTTGTTTGTTTCCATGGACTAATTTTTAGTCCCTGTCACATCGGATGTTTGGACACTAATTTGGAGTACTAAATATATTCTAATTATAAAACTAATTACACAGATGGAGACTAATTTACGAGACGAATCTATTAAGCCTAATTAATCCATCATTAGAGTATATTTACTGTGGCACCACATTGTCAAATCATGCACTAATTAGGCTTAATAGATTCGTCTCGCAAATTAGTCTCCATCTATGTAATTAGTTTTGTAATTAAAATATATTTAATACTCCAAATTAGTGTCCAAACATCCGATGTGACAGGGACTAAAAAATAGTCCCTGTAACCAAACACCCCCTAAACGCGGCCCTGGCTGGACTGGACAGGGCTCCCGGTTTTGTGGAAATCGTACAGGGACGGCCCCTGTTTCCGCTGCTTCTGTGGGCGGGAGCCAATACCATGGGCGGGTTCTGGATTTGGTCCCCTCCCACCGTCTCTCTCCACCCCCCACGTTGACGTTGACGTTGTCCAACCGGAGCCGGACGAGTGAGAGTGACGAACCCGCCCCAAGTCCCCAACGGGCCTTGCTACTATTGCTATGATTATGAATTACTGGATATCCGTTCTTTCCCTAGGCACATGTGGTAGATTTGGTAATAAGTCAACTATTTTAAATTTAATGAAGTTTATAAAAAATATTATTAATAAGTATGACTCTAGATATATATGGTATGAATATTACCGTCCGTGATTAATTTAATAATACTTATTTCATATTATAGATATTTACTTTTATTTTAGGATTGATAAAGTTTTGATTTTATATTTCCATTTTTCGTTTTAAAATGTTCTATAGTAGGTTCTGTCTGGGTGTGCTCATTCGGTTGGTAATTCTCTTTGGCCTTGTTTAGTTTGCTCCAAAGTTCCAAGTTTTTTCACTCTCTCTCCATCACATCAATTTTTGGATGCTTGCATGGAGTATTAAATGTAGGTAAAAAAAATAACTAATTGCACAGTTTAGTTGGAAATCACGAGATGAATCTTTTGAGCTTAGTTGGTCCACGATTGGACAATATTTATCAAATAAGACGAAAGTGCTACTATTCATCGGGTTGAAATTTTCTTCAATCTAAACAAGGCCTTTTATTCAAAAGAAATCCATACCAGACAAAGGTTTTCGACAAGTCTTTCTAGTTAGAGCAACAAGTAGAAAAGTCCATCTTTCTTCATCTACCCCGTCCTATAATACATCAATTAAGAATAAATTTACAGCCACACAACAAATACCTGCTCCATAGTCATGACCTATGCTACATCCACACCCATGAATGCACCCAGAAAATATAACACCATCAAAACAAATGCACCAGATTATCTCTTAGCCATTCTCTCTTATTACTCGTCCAAATCCGACGGCTCATGTTTAGTGTGTCTGCCCTCCATCGCTCTCCCGCGGACCTCGCACGCGCATGCGCCTGCAGGTCAGGCCCGCATTGATTTCGGTTGCCCCCGTCGTGCGCGGTGGGGGAGAGGATGAGGTTGCGAGAGGCGCGGCTGCGATGCCGTGCCGGATCTGGGCGCCGTAATGGAGGGCGAGGGCTACGTCGTCGGCAAGGCGGCCGCCGCGGATGGGGAGAGGGACCCAGCCGCTGGCAGCGGCGATCGTCAGGATCTCGCCACCCCATCGAGGACGCGGCGCCGGCCGGATCTAAGGACACCCCAGACTCGACGATGACGGCAGACGAGGCCACAGCACCGACCTAGGTGCCGGCCAAGATGAGTTTCGTCCACTGAGTCCGGGTGGGAGGAGCTGCGGTGGGAGGCACGCAAGCTGGAGGGCGACGTCGATGTGAAGCTCTCCTCCTATGCGCGCCTCGCCCGCAATGAGTTGGACGCCCTGGGAAGCGGGATAGGCTTCGGGGCGGGCCGCCGGCTCACGCCCCATGGCCTCCACATCGTTCTATCCTCTCGCGACACCGCCAAGGGCCAGGACGTGGCAGGGAGGATCCTGGCGGAGGCTCCTGATGACGTGGCCGTCATCGTGGAGTCCCGACATCGCCGACGTGATGACGGTGCATCGGTGGAGGCCTTCGTGGCCTAGGCGGTGGAAAACAATGGACGACGCGCTGTCCTCGCCGCTTCCACCATGGTATGTGTCTGAACCCACCCGCTCAAGAATCTCCAATCCATTCATCGATTTTTCTCAAACCTAGATTTCCTCTTCCGACAGCCACGGCACGGACCATGGTGGTGACCATGCGGCCGGTGCAGCATGCTGGATGCCACCATGAAGCAACGTGATGCAGATCAGAGCTGCCAACAGGAGTGAATTTAAATTGTAGGGCCATCACAAGCACACAAGGATCTGACTTTGCCATGGTAGTCACTGGTAAGCAAAGCGGGCTGCTTGACCAGCCAATAGCACACACCACTTGCTCGACAAAAGTCCTCAATGCCAACAGTTGGGTAGGAAATTGTCTCTGAGTTTCAATGGTTCTTTTCTTTATTTCACTTTGTTAGTTAAGAATGCTTTGACTTTGTGTTGATTTGTTATATATTTTTTCATTAACGATTATATTTGAACTGCTTACTTATTTAGGTTCTTGGTGAAGATGGAATCTTGGAAGAGCATATTTTAAATGTTCTGGGGGTCCAGTAAGACTTGCTTGTCCTCCTCCCCCAACAGAAACACACATACACCAGTCAGTTCCATCTTATGCTACTCTTACCAGTTCTTTTCGATCTTCAAATGAACTCAGGTAGTGTGATTATATTGATAGATTATATTGATGGTATCTTAGCTAAGTTCTCATATGAGCTATATCACTGCACATATATCATAGGGAAGAGGAAATAGTGGCAGATCACCATCGATAGAGCATTGTTGCCTCCATTGCAATGGAACAACAGAACTCTTTCGCATTTATAGACCAGGTATTTGTTTTGCCAGCTGAAAGCTCTAGTTTGGTTTTGGTGAATTGATGAAACCCTAAGTGCTAACCTAGTTTATCAAGTGATCATGAGATAGGTAGCACATTCTAAGTGATCAAGCAAATAAAGATCATGACATGAAGATGGCGATGCCATGGTGATGATCAAGTGCTTGGAATTGAAAAGAAGAAAGAGAAAAACAAAAGGCTCAAGGCAAAGGTATAAATGGTAGGAGCTATTTTATTTTGGTGATCAAGACACTTAGAGAGTGTGATCACATTTATGTTCGATAGCCGTACTATTAAGAGGGGCGAAACTCGTATCAGAATGCGATTATCAAAGTGCCACTAGATGCTCTAACTCATTGCATATGCATTTAGGATCTAGTAGAGTGCTAACACCCTTGAAAATGTTTGTGAAAATATGCTAACACATGTGCACAAGATGATACACTTGGTGGTTGGCACATTTGAGCAAGGGTTAGGAACTTCACCGGTGGAGCGTCCGTCCGTAGAGTACGGACAGTCCAACGGTGCCACCAGTGCCCTAGACAGAAAAGATGGAGGTCACTGTAAGTGACCGGACGCTGGTATCTATAGGACTGGTGCGTCTGGTCAGTAGCAACAGAAAAAGCACAGCATCGATCATCGACCAGACGCTGGCGCTGAAACGACCGGACGCTGGCTGGCTGTGTCCGGTCACACTGACATGGTCATGCATAGAGGAGTCACCGAGTGACCGGACGCTGGGTGTGTCCGGTCGAGCATGACCGGATGCATCCGGTCGTGAAAAATTGTTTCTGGATGCTTACTGGAAACGACTGGACGCTGAGGTCCAGCGTCCGGTCACTTTTAGCTGCAGCGTCCGGTCGTCATATGACCGTTGAGATCAGGCGTCCAGCATCCGGTCACTTTTAACTCAAATGTGCAAGATAATACAAATCAAGTTAGTGCAAGTGGCTCTCATAAAAATGAACAAAATCAAGTGGCTAGTACATCATCTCAACCTAATGATCAAGCAAGTGCAAGCAATCAAGTTCTAATCCTCCGACCAACCAATATTGCAAGGGATCATCCTTTGGACACTATCATTGGTGATATTTCTAGAGGTGTACAAACAAGATCAAGATTGGCTTTATTTTATGAGCATTTCTCATTTGTGTCATCTATTGAACCAAAGAAGATAGATAAAGTATTGAAGGATGTTGATTGGGTGAATGCTATGCATGAAGAATTGAATAATTTCACAAGAAATCAAGTGTGGGAATTAGAAGAAAGACCAAAGGGACACAATGTGATTGGAACCAAATGGGTCTTTAGAAACAAGCAAGATCAAGATGGGATAGTAGTAAGGAACAAAGCAAGATTGGTAGCACAAGGCTATACACAAGTCGAAGGTCTTGACTTTGGAGAAACATATGCCCCGGTTGCTAGATTGGAAGCAATAAGAATCTTGCTAGCCTATGCTTGTGCCCACAACATCAAGCTTTATCAAATGGATGTCAAGAGTGCATTTCTCAATGGTTACATCAATGAAGAAGTATATATTGAGCAACCTCTCGGTTTTGAAGATGACAAGAAGCCCAACCATGTGTACAAGTTGAACAAGGTATTGTATGGCTTGAAGCAAGCACCTAGAGCATGGTATGAGAGATTGAGGGACTTCCTACTCTCTAAAGGGTTCATGATGGGCAAGGTTGACACCACTCTTTTCATCAAGAAGATTGGAAAAGATTTATTTGTGTTGTAAATCTATGTTGATGACATCATATTTGGATCAACCAATCAAGATTTTTGTGATGAGTTTGGAAAGATGATGGCTAATGAGTTTGAGATGTCCATGATTGGAGAGTTGAGTTACTTCCTTGGTCTTCAAATCAAGCAATTGAAGAATGGTACATTTATGAGTCAAGGCAAGTATATCAAGGACATGATCAAGAAGTTTGGCATGAGTGATTGTAAAGCCATTAGCACACCAATGAGAACAAATGGCAACTTAGATAGTGATGCAAGTGGACATATTGTGGATCAAAAATTGTATCGGTCTATGATTGGAAGCCTACTCTATGTGACCGCATCAAGGCTGAATGTCATGTTTAGTGTATGCATGTGTGCAAGATTTCAAGCCTCACCAAGAGAAAGTCATTTGAAGGCTACAAAGAGAATATTGAAGTACTTGAAGCATACACCAAATGTTGGTTTGTGGTATCCCAAAGGAGCAAAGTTTGAGCTAGTTGGTTACTCCACTCCGACTCAGATTATGTGGGATGCAAAGTTGAAAGGAAGAGCACCTCGGGCACATGTCAATTGTTGGGAAGATCACTTGTTTCATGGTCATCAAAGAAGCAAAATAGTGTTGCATTATCAACCACCAAAGTCGAATATATATCCACCGGTAGTTGTTGTGCACAAGTACTTTGGATGAAGGCCACTTTGAGTGACTTTGGAATCAAGTTCAAGAAAGTACCATTTCTATGTGACAATGAGAGTGCAATCAAGTTGACCAACATTCTGGTTCAACATGCAAGAACAAAGCACATTGATGTCCGCCACCATTTCATAAGAGATCACCAACAAAAGGGGACATTTGCATTGAGAGTGTAGGCACCGAAGATCAACTTGCCGATATATTCACCAAGCCATTGGATGAGAAAAGGTTTTGCAAGCTAAGGAATGAGTTGAAAATATTGGATTTCTCAAATATGTGTTGATGCACTCCCCCACTTATATGATATATCTCTCCTTCGAGCAATCCAAGGTAAAAGTTGATTGGCATGGCATACATCCTTGCTAAGGACATGATTAGTGCATCTAGTCATCTCTCAATTTTAATAGGCTCATTCATGAAAATCAAATAAATTTGATGATTGTATGGTACCACTATTGCTTCTATGCTTATTTTGATCTAGTGGTAGCATATGACATGTTTGTGGGCTTGTAAACCTAGTGTTTAATCTAGAAAATGAGCTCTAAGTGTTTAACTCAACATGGTACAAGATAACCCTTATTTGGAGGTGTGAAAAAGCTTGTCCTTGGATCAAACCGAGTTAAATGTCTTTGGCAAGTATTCTAGATTGGACCAAATTTGGGAAAATGATCCTCACCTCATTGATTGACATTGATAATCTCAACCTATCTATATTTTGAACCTTTATGGTCATTGATGACAAAGGGGAAGAAAAACAAAGATATTATTGATATTAGTATATGGGGAGAAAAACAAAGATATTAGTGTACTAAGATAATAAAAAGACAACAAAGGGGGAGAATTTGACATAGGAGGAGAGATATGACAAAGGAAAGGGGTCAATTAAAATTTTGAGCACACAAGTAGGGGGAGCAAGCTCATGAACTTATATGATGTATTTGAATGTGCATTTCATATGTTTACTTGCATGGCACAAGTTTTAAATTTCAATATCCATGCTTGTGTGGTGTATGCTAGTTATAGGTTTGAATGATGAAATGAAAATCTAGCATGCATAGGTTATTTAGTGATTTCATTTCTAAGTGTTTCCAAGTGGTATCAAGCTAACCATGGTGCTAAGGATGGTATAATGGTGCACTCTGATTGGTATCATGCTTTAAAGGTCCATCTTTTATACCTTAGCATCATTTGGTAGACATTGTCTCCTATATTTCCTATTTAAGCATATGTGCAATCTACAATCCAAACTCTTAGCATATATGTAGGGGGAGCAATTGCTACCATTTGGGGTTCATGAAACTTGTCCATATCCTTTTATACATGGTAAATATACGTGGGCAAGCAACATGGATTCAATCGAATTTCAATTCATATCTTTGTGTAAGGGTTGTCATCAATTACCAAAAAGGGGGAGATTAAAAGCTCTAGTTTGGTTTTGGTGAATTGATGAAACCCTAAGCGCTAACCTAGTTTATCAAGTGATCATGAGATAGGTAGCACATTCCAAGTGATGAAGCAAATAAAGATCATGACATGAAGATGGCGATGCCATGGTGATGATCAAGTGCTTGGAATTAAAAAGAAGAAAGAAAAACAAAAGGCTCAAGGCAAAGGTATAAATGGTAGGAGCTATTTTGTTTTGGTAATCAAGACACTTAGAGAGTGTGATCACATTTAGGTTCGATAGCCATACTGTTAAGAGGGGCGAAACTCGTATCGGAATGCAGTTATCAAAGTGCCACTAGATGCTCTAACTCATTACATATGCATTTAGGATCTAGTGGAGTGCTAACACCCTTGAAAATGTTTGTGAAAATATGCTAACGCATGTGCACAAGATAATACACTTGGTGGTTGGCACATTTGAGCAAGGGTTAGGAACTTCACCGGTGGAGTATCTGCCCGTAGAGTACGGACAGTCCGACGGTGCCACCGGCGCCCTAGACAGAAAAGATGGAGGTCACTGTAAGTGACCGGACGCTAGTATCTGTAGGACCGGCGCATCCGGTCAGTAGCAGCAGAAAAAGCGCAGTGTCGGTCATCGACCGAACGCTGGCGCTAAAATGACTGGACGCTGGCTGGCTGTGTCCGGTCACACTGACATGGTTATGCATAGAGGAGTCACCGAGTGACCGGACGCTGGGTGTGTCCGGTCGAGCATAACTGGACGCGTCCGGTCATGAAAAATTGTTTCTGGATGCTTACTGGAAACGACCGGACGCTGAGGTCCAGCGTCCGGTCACTTTTAGCTGCAGCGTCCGGTCGTCATATGACCGTTGAGATCAGGCGTTCAGTAATTGAAGAGAGGGACACGTGGCACGCATCGCATGACCAGACGCTGAGGTCCAGCGTCCGATTACCCCGTGTTGTGCCTAGTGAAGAGGTACAACGTCTCTATTTCATGGGGGCTTCTATTTAAGCCCCATGGCCAGCTCAAGCTCACTCTCTTGGTCATTTGCATTGACATAGCAACCTTGTGAGCTTAGCCAAAGCCCTCCCACTCATCTCCATCATTGATTCATCATCTTTGTGAGATTGGGAGAGAATCCAAGTGCATTGCTTGAGTGTTTGCATCTAGAGGCACTTGGTGTTCGTGTTTCGCTATGGGATTCGCTTGCTACTCTTGGTGGTTGCTGCCACCTAGATAGCTTGGAGCAGCAAGGATCATTGAGCGGAGGTTGGTGATTGTCTTCGGCTCTGATCGTGGTGATTGTGAAGGGTTCTTGACCTTTTCCCAGCAGAGAGCTAAAAGGTACTCTAGTGGATTGCTCGTGGCTTGTGTGATCCTCATCTTATGTTGGTTTGTGGCACCCTATTGAGGGTTTGGCGTGTGATGCTAATTAGCACGTGAACCTCCAAGTGAGTGAATCACCACAACCAGGAGTAGCTTACCGGCAAGCAAGTGAACCTCGGTAAAAATCATTGTGTTCATCATTTGATTCCGAGGTGATTGGTCTTCATTGTTATTCATTCTTGTGATTGATTGGCTCCTTCCTCGACATGGCGGTATAACCTTCTTGCTCACTCTCTTTACACTACCGCAAACTAGTTGTCAAGCTCTTTAGTGTAGCTAGTTGTGAGAGCTTGTTAGTTTGGTTAGTGTGGCTCTTTAGTTAGCCTTTGAGAGCACACTAACTTAGTGTAGTGACATAGCTATTGTGTGGATAGAAACTATATCAACTAGAATTGTGGTAGGTGGCTTGAAATTTTAGTAGGCTAGCGCAACACTTGTTTCGCCTCATAATTGTCTAACCGGTTTGCTAAGTGTTGTTGTAGAAATTTTTATTAGGCTATTCACCCCCCCTCTAGCCATTAGGACCTTTCACCAACTGTCATTATTTTAAATCCATCAATAGAATTGGTTACTCTGTTGCTGAACCCATCGTCATATGTTTCAAATTGTGAGTTTAATAAGTGTAGTTGTGTACTTGTGGTTGGTGTCCCTTATGCTCTGAAATGACTTACACGAGAAAACCAAATGGTGGTCGTCCCCCATTGATGACTTCCACGAAAAAAAATGCTCATAAACAACATGTCAATATAATCCGGAAATTAACCTATATTTTTATTATTAGAACTATTTCTGGAGATTAATTTTTTGTGGCGTCTAACATGGTCGTAGCGTTCAATGCTACCCAAAGGTACTATAATTTTTATAGGTACTATAATTTTTATATTCTTATACATAATACAAGTGCAACTGAATGCGCCCAATATTGTGAGATGCAGAGGAAATGCTACAAGAGGCACCATTAATAATTTCAAACTATTCATGGCACAAGTTAATTTTTTCCCTTCTTGTGTAGGTAGATCCATAGATGCATATGCTATCTCCTCTTGCATTCTTGTTCTTAATGGAAAAACTTGCTGTGGGGGAAAGAATCCTTATAGACATCGAAACACACGGTAGGAAGGTAAGGAACTAGCAATGCATCCGTTATCATTCCCAGTTTCTTTTCATATTCACTGCATTACTGTTGCACAAAAATATTAATTGTTTCCTTTCACACAATTTCTCTTAGAGAAGTTCTGTATATTTAATGAGGTTTGATTGTTAAAATTTTGGTCAAAAAAGCTCAATCTTGATGAAATTTGAGTAAATACAATCCTTGTTAGAAGCTTATATCATATATTTGATGCACAGATTTTGCAGCATATGTATGGCGCCCTCCAACAAGTGTGTGATGTTGGGTATCTGAAATTTGGTAGGGGATTGGATGATTTAGATGATTTTTTCAGCAATTTCTTATGTGCTCCTATCTTAACCACCTATTTTTTTTCATGTTCTGGTGTACTTGCAGGCGTTCGAGTTGAAGTACTCGGTGTTGACCTAGAAAGGAGCATAAGCCACAAGAAAGTGATTAAAATCGAAAATTAGGTGTCTATAAATATTTCACATGAGATTTCCTGTAACACCGCATGAGATTTTTCATGAAATAATATAATAATCCTGTAAGTTTGAATTGCTCCTTTTTCTGTGAATCTTGAATCTATCTTATTTTATACCGCGTTTGGTTGTTACTTTGCGTCACCTAAAATGTCACCGTGGCGTTAGCATGGGAAGTATACTATTCAGTTAGATGAGAAAATTTGTGTTTTATTGTGTGCAGTCAGTCAAATGGATAACAAGCAGAGGTTTAGTCTGTTGGAAGATGATGGCAAGGTGTTGATCTAGGCAAACCAGGGGCACAGTATGTTCTCTGCCCGAAATTTACTCCACTAAATACTATAGTTGTTTCTACAAAGCAGCATGCATTTCGCATGTTCACTTTTTTCTTTTAACTTTGTGTAAGATGGAAATGTTTTCTGTAGAATATTACAACTTGCATTCCTATAATTTTAAGAGATGTAATATTCTTCCAAACTGGAAGACCTTCAGTGTTTAGAGTTCAGATTATGTCTATGATGGTTTGCTAGGTATTTATTTGTTCAACTACTTTATGTTTCAAATTTCTTTCACATATGGGTTGAATGCTTTAAGCATAAAAATTGATATTGATATTTGATACTATCCGTACCATACACAATTATGTTTTCATGTTGTATCAGTACCATACACCATTATGTTTCCATGTTGGACTTTTCCATACTCTGACATAACCTTCTTTAAGTGATCCTTTATAAGTTTTGTTTTCTCCTAACATGATGAGAATAGCAAGGCAAGATAAACAGATGTTCAAAAACTGAGTTAGGTAAGGTAAATATCTCATGTCTGCGGTGTTGACTGCTCTGTAGGTAAATTTTGGTTTATTCAAAAACTAAGTTAGGCCTTGTTTGGATGTTATCGGATTCAACTTAATCCACATGTGTTCATGTGGATTCATAAGGATCAAACTACATCCAAACAAGGCCTTAGGAATATCTCGCCCAGTGGCATCCAGGTCGGTCAATTCCATTAGTTTATTCCTTGGCGGGAATTTGAGAAGCTTTAGGGTGATGGTTAATGACGCCTATTGTGCTGCTCGGAGATTTGAAGACGGAACTGCAGTGTTTAGGGAAATGTGGGAATTGCTGGGAGATTTGAAGATGCAACTGCAGTGTTTAGAAAAATGTGGGGATCTGCTGATGCAGTGGAACTATCGACATTTATATTTATCACATCAAAACTTGAATTTTATATTCTAATTGTTTATGCTGTGTGAAAACTCATGTAATATTGATGATTGGTTACAAACGGAGTGCTGCGAATATCGTGTTCAAAGTATAATTTTTTTTGCTAGCCTGAGCCTCGTCGTGGCTCGCTTCTGAGGATGGCCACGCCGTGGAGCTTCGCATCACAGCTGTCGGCTGCGAGCGTCGCAGCTGACGTGGGGATGTAGCGCCGGGGCCGTCGTGATTGTGGCCTTGCAGAGCAGCGCCGGCCCCTCGGAGCCACGCATCTCTGTTGCTGCGGCACCTCCACCCGCGAGCAAAACTCATGGCACCGAGAGCAGAACCCACCGCACCGAGATGTGTAATAGTGTAGATGTGATGAGTGTTTTCAGCAGTTTTGCAAGCATGGGGTATAGAGACAAGGAAAATAACTATACAGATGACAATTATTTACAATGACGTGAATACACCGGTGATACAAATAATTATGTGCATAGGAAAATACTATTTTTAGGTTTTTACCGTAGCGTAACACGGGCACTATACTATTTCTATAATATATTGAAAATGATGTAATAAATTGGAATCTCTCTTAATTCTTGTTGTACTATATTTATATCACGAAATATCACTGGAGTTTGGTTGTTTTTATGTGTATCCCTCAAATGAAGCCGTGTCGTTATCACGGGCACTATACTAATATATGGATAATCATTTAACAATTCTTAGGATTAATAAAGTTTTGATTTTTTATTTATATTTTTTGATTTTCCATTTTCTATTCTAAAATGTTCTAGAGTAGGTTGGGTGTGCTCTTTCTGAATTAGGTTGGTACAATTCTCTTTTATTATTCAAAAAAATCCATACTAGACAGCGTTTTTTGACAAGTCTTTCTAGAGCAACAAGTAGAAAAGGCCATCTTTCTTCACATATGCATAATCATTTATTTCATATACTAGCGATGAAATAATTCTTTCGGTTGCCAATTTTGTCGCTTATAAAATGACCCAAGTGTTTGTGCTTAGAGAACAAATACGCAACAGCAAACTGAGTATAGCCCATCTGGTTAAGCTTCTTATGGTCGAACCTGCTCATTCACATCAACTTACCATGGGTGCTCGTATTTTTCTAGATTTAGCGCTATTCTTTTCAACGGTAGGTGACGTGCTCGTTGAGACTTTTTTTTATCGACGTCAAGACTTTATTAGTAGTGCAAATTGTAACACCCTAAAATTTACATTGTTTTAAAATAGTAAATTTGATTTATTTATGTTATTTTGTGTGCATTCAAATATAGGAAAATAATATTTTTTGGTGAAATTAAAATAAATAATAAGGAATAGATACAAGTTGAGGCATTCATGCTGCTGCACATTGTTTTTGTAGTGATTAGCTTTGACTAAAATTTGAATTGAATTCAAATTTACCTTGAAAATGAGATTTGAAAATTTTATTTATAAAAAGAAAAAGGAAATTTCTTTCTCCCCTCCCTTCCTCATTCGGCCCGCAGGCCTTCTCTCCTCACCGCGCAGCCCAGCTCCCACTCCCGCTGGCCTTTTTCCCCGCGCCGGCCCGCCTGCGCAGCCGAGCGCCTCGCTCCTTTCCCCTTCTCCTGTTTTTCTCTTGGGCCGGCCCAGCACCGCTCGGATCAACTGCCGCCGCGTCCCCTTCAGCGCCTCACCCGCTGACGGTCAGGGCCCGCACGTCAGTGCCTTCCCCAACCTCCAGCACCCACGCCGGTCAAGACCGCAACTGCTCCACGCCCGCTCCTCGCGACGTGGGAGCGTCGCCCGCGCCCCGACCTATTTAAATGGGAGCCCGTACCCGCCCACCTCTCCCCTGCTACTTCTCGCCCCAGTTCTCCCTCTCTCGATCACAGAAACCGCAGTATAGCGGCCCGCCAGAGCCGCTGCAGCCGTGGTCGTCGTCGTTCGCCGCTTCTCCATCGACCCTAGTCTGTCGCCGATCATCCCATCATGTTAGTGAACCTCCCCGACTGGTTTCCCCTCTTTCTCTCACTCTTTATTGCTCAAACGTCGTCGTCATTCTTTGTAGAAAGCCGTCGTCCGCTGCTCACCGTGGTCCGCCGTCCTCGCTTCATCCCCGCCTCTGATTTTCGCCCGTGGTGAGCTCGCCTTGCTCTCCTCTTTCTCCCCGTCCAATTCCCGTTTTGAATCATGGCCCGTAGGCCTTTATCCGCGCTCGCCGGAGTGCTCCACGCCGCCGGCAATGGAGGGCCGCCGCGGCTGTCACTGTTCCGGCCACCAGTTCTTTCTCTCTCCCTCCCATCTATTTCAGGTCGTCCGTTTCTTGATCGACGGACCACGTAGGCCGATACCCCTTCGCGGGTGGTTTTGCTTAAGAGCCCTCCTATTTTCGCGTAATAGAACCCGTAGTCCAAAGCGCATTTCCCCTATTACGCATTCTTGTTTTGAAAACGTAAACTTCACGGCTTAAGTCAAAAATACGTTTTCAGTATTTACAGAAATGCCATTTGAACTGTTTCGCTTATAAAATTGTCGTTTTAGCTCCGAATTGATTCATTCAAATCGCGTTAGCTTCGTAATTTCATAAGCTACATGTTAGAACCACTGTTAGTCAAGGTTGGAACTTTTTAATTTCATGATTAGATTTAATTAAATAAATGGCTATAGGAAAACCTGTTTAAAACATAACTTTCGTATTTTAGCTCCGTTTTTCGTGAACTTCGCGTTGACGTGATCGTAGCGAGACATAGATTATTTTTACAAACATTTCATCTTGTTTTCAATATTGTTGGTGTACTGTTCTAATGATAGGAATGTTTGCTTTGCATGAATGCTTTTGGAATGTTGTATGTTGCCGTGTTGGTCGCGTTCAGACGGTGAGGAAAACATTGGAGACCAGGAATTCTTCGATGACCAGTAGGACCAGCACGAGTTTGTGAACCAAGGCAAGTATAGCATGGGCTTTCCTTGATGTCCTATTTCACTTTAATCAATTACTCATTTGCATGTGTCTAATTTTGATACCCGTAAGGACATCCTAGTGATTGATTATCCTGTTCCTTGTCTCCTATGGGTTAAATGCATATGGGTAGATTGTTAGTGCTCCAACTGAACTTGACATACATGTTGATGAATGATACTATGGAACAAAGTGAGTAACATGATTTATAACAACTGTTCCATAGGGCGAAAGTGCAAATGACCTTTGTTCATGTTGCTCCCGGCCCTCCATAAGGACTTATCTGTCAGCAAAAGCTGGGACTGACAGTGCAACCGGGAGAGTCATATGGCTCTGACTTTAGCTCAGTAATAGGATCTTTCCTAGCTAGTTAGAGATTACCTTTTTGGTGCAAATGGGGCTTGCCACGTTGGGTATAGGGCTGCCTCTGTTCCTATGAGTATAGCCACGATAGATATGTGCCATAGGAAAGGGGTTCCTACATCTGCATGCCAAGGAAACCTAGCGGCCCTAACTTATTAGGGAAACCTATAAAATGGCTTCATAGTATACCCTGCCCGCTCACCTTGGTAGTGACATGAGAGTAATTAACCTGGGCATATGGGGATCACGACTCGCGGTGAATGTGCACCACCTCTGCAGAGGGTAACAAACTGTTATAACAGCCGTGCTCACGGTTACGAGCGGCTCGGAAAACTCACAGAATAACTGGTTACTTGTTGATGATCATTTAAAGTTGTTCAATGATGATATATGGTACACTTGACCCCGATATATGTTCTTATGGAAATTAAATGGGAGCTTAAGCATAACTTGTTAATACCTGAGAATAAAAGCTTGACTTACTAAAAATGCTAACTGCAGTAAACCAGAGTCAATCCTTTTTGAGCTTCATAACCCCATGTTAGCTTGCTAAGTACGGAATGTACTTACACTTGTTTATTTTCTTTATTTGGATAAAAATCCTGAATGGGTAACAGATGACAACGGGTATGAGCAATTCTTGAAGAATTTTTAGGCTTGTGGTCAACCAGTTGACCTTCCCTGTGATGAAGCCCACGAGAGTTTATTATCTTTTTATTTTCCGCTGTGTGATGTAAGACTAAGTTGTTTTATGGATCTGATGTAAGGACACCGTGTTGATACTTTCTGTAATTTGTCAGCTTGTGTGTGTGATTGATCCCTGGGCACACGCGAGTTAGTGCATTCAATTTTATCCTTAAAATTGGGTATGACACAAATGATCTCAAAATGTCTGAGTTTGTATCCGCTAAAATATTAATATGAATATCCATATTCAAAATAAATGTGGATGTGGATGGATATTTATCCGTGTAGAATAAAACACTTAACTAGACCATGTGAGAATTCTTTATTTTGTTTCAAATTAATATATTTTTATGTAAATTATTTCCAAATGTCCAAGTTACCTATTTCTTAAATTAATGGGAATTGTATATTCATTTTCATTTTTATTTATGTTTATTTTTTGTTTATTTATTTACTAAAGCCTTCCTTTTTAAATATGTTATTTTTAGAGCGATCTTCAGTGCTTATCATAATTTCCTTCTCCTAGATCATCGATAAATAGAATGGATAAACTATTACCGAAATCAAATATATATCGAATTCCAACTATCTTTTTTTGCATGCGGATTCCAAATTAAATATGGTAAATTTTCCTGTATCTATCCATTGATAGGTTTTATCCCCCTAACCATTTTCATATTGTTTGTTTCTTTATCATGGGTTTTGTGAGACCAACTCAAATTGGTCAATGTTTTTTTACAGCTTTTGACGGATTAGCGATAAATTTTGTTTGTATTCCAATAAGCAACATTTATGAATTATCATTTATTTCATATGTAGGCAACGGAATAACTGTGTCAGTTTCTGTTTTAATCGCTTGTAAAACAGGGCGCTTAAAGAATAAATACACATCAAACAGAGATGAATCTACACTAGGGAAACTTTTGGAGGAAACTCGATTTATAATTATAATATTATCTTTTATTAACGATCTTTTCTGTGCAAGTATGATCCCTAGTTGAGTGTCTTCTCATAATTTTGTCCTTCTAAATCATCAGTAAAACCGATTGGATAACTGTCAGTAAACTGTATCACCCAAATTGAGTAGATGTCCAACTTCGTACTATATGTTTTGCATTTGAATTTGGATTTAAATTTAAATCCTAAAGTAAATAGTGCTATCTGATCCTTTTCCATTGCTAGGCTCTACGGGGCCATTCGTCTGGTGCAAAAAAAGTGCACTGTTTATGGCTGAAAGTTACTGTTCATGGCTGATTTCTCCTCATAAATTCCTCTAGATTCTTCCAAGCGAACGGGGCCTATATCCCCTATCCATTTGCTTATTGTCTATAATTCTGTATCAGTATGTACACAGTGGAGGGAAATTTTCTCTTTTCAATTAAATTCATGGATACCAAAAGGACAGAAAAAAAAAGCACCAGATGGAGCTCCTTAAGGTTTCAGAGTATGACCTATATTTTATTTTAGGTTTCGAAACAGTATGATTTGGGAACTTTCCTAAGAAAAACGCTAGAACCTGCTGCTAATCTCCTGACAGAATCCACTGATCCAAAAGTGATTAGGGGCGTGGGCGTATTTGGTTAATCTACTCCGCACCATCCTGCAGAGCCGCATGCGTGTTTATAGTTGTCTATATGCCCGTGTCAGCGGATACAATTATATGAATGAATACAGGCTGACGGGATAAGCTTGAATCGAGCTTCTCTCCCAAGTCTAGCTCAGTGGATAGATTCAAAGAATCAAGGTTCTCTCCTGCATTTGGCTTAGTGGGTGCAAGATGAGGATAGCAGACTCACACGTCATTCTCACAAACTCATACAGATAACCAAACAAACACTCTCTTTTTTAAATTTGATTCCATCAGAGCTGTTTGGCACGGCTCCGACAACAACTTCGACAGAAGGTCCGGAGGGGGTGCACAAAATACCCCAGGACGAGTCATTTTTTGGTGAGCGTATAAAGAGCCATAAGTCTTTCTTTTTTTTTTAAATGCTACAATATGTGGCTCTTTCCTATAACTCCTCCGAAGGAGGACATGGAGGAGAAGCCATGCCAAACAATCGCTCAGTCTACATCCCTTTGATGGAAGCCTTGTCCAGTTGGGATGAAAACAAATGAAAAAATCTCGTCCCAATTTCTACTTTTATCCCGCCTGTTTCAGTATTTACGGGATCCTATTTTCGTATTTACGAAAATAGGAGAGTGGGTTTCCTGGCTGTTTTTTGGGATCCCGTTTTTAGTCTATGCATGATATGTCTAGCAATTACATGTCATTTTGTTATGTTAATACACTTGCTAATCATCAATTATGCTTGCAAACGTGTTAACACATGTAGGAAGCAGGTGAATATTAAACCGATCTTCATATGTGTATATTTTTATGTGACTTTATACATACTCCACCCGTCCCAAAATAAGTGCCGCTACAATATTCGTGCTGATCAAACTTTCAAAAGTTTGGCTAGGTTTATAAAAAATAATAACAATATTTGTTTCTTCAAATAAGTTTATTATAGAAATAGATTTAATGATCTAGCTAATGATATTAATTATGAACCAATAAATATTAATATTTTCTTCTATATATTTGATCAAAGTTAAAAATATTTGACTTCTCAAAAAAAAAGACATTTATTTTGAGACGAAGGGATTACATACTTATACTAAATTTTAAGTATTAGATCATGTGATCCTAATTTTTTCGGCACATCTCGGTTTTGTTTTCAATCCTAGCTTTTCCAAACCCATCCCGTTTTCCAAAAAAAAAAAATCAGAAACATGAAAGGAAATTTCTTGTCCATTTTCGACCGTTTTCGTCCCTACCGTCCAGCACCCAAACAACCAGACGTTTTCCACTCCTCGTAAACACACGATAAAATTCCGGTCCATCAGTCAACAACAATTTAGCAGACATGAAACTACAAAACCAATCTTGCGTCCGGAAAAAGTGCTGTTACAAAAATGGAAACATGAAACATGCTGAAATTCTCAGTTCAGCACACGGAACTACTTAATGGAAGCATTTCTTACTCGCAAGCATGTTAACTGGAACAACTTGCATTGTTTAAGAAGCAACATCTGCCGGAGGAGAAGCGACTGCATGGTCAGTGGTCACTACAACTGCGCCTCCAGGTCGACTGCAGTAGTCGAACCACTGGTGTAGACTGGGTGTAGATCATGGCCAGCCACAGGGTCAACATGGACCCATTTCCTGCCAGTCAGCTTGTTGCGCTTGAACCGCACGTGGCCTTCCTTAAGGCAGAAGAGAGTGTGATCCTTGCCCATGCCGACGTAGTTCCCAGGGTGGAAGCGAGTCCCCCTTTGGCGGACAATGATGTTTCCCGGTTCCACTTTCTGGAGAAGTAACATAGTTGTAGGCATTCAGTTAACAGACTTGCACTATCATTTCAATTCCATTGTTCTCTGTCTAACACATGAAAATGAGCATCAGCATACTACCTATCGAATCTCATGAATGCCATGGAGTAAAAGAACCAGATATAATATGTATTCGAAGGGTGTACCTCTCCACCAAACTTCTTTACACCCAAATACTTGGGATTGGAGTCACGGCCATTTTTAGTTGATCCAGCAGTCTTCTTGGTAGCCCAGCGTCTAAACACCAAGCTCATTCCTCCAGAAGATTCTGTAACCAAGCTTATCTCAGGTAAAATAATTGTTCAGAATAGGCAAATAGCAGAGAAGTGCAAGTTGACGTTACACCAACTGCACATGTTATCACCTGTTGCGCTAGCATACACCGAAGCATTTGAGATCAGTTCTTTGACATTCACTCTCCTGAACACTGATGTTAAAGCCATTTTTCTTGCCACAGGTCACCTGCAGCCATGAAGGATTCTGTGAACAATCTATGTCTATACAGCACACACTAATACAGCAATCAGATAAAAAAAATCTACAATTCTACATACAGCCAGTTATTTTCAGAATTCCAGCTTCATCCACAACAAAATTGCAGTGCTTTTTAGTTTTGCCTTTTACCAATCCCAAGTGAAAAACTACAATCAGATAAAAAAATCTACATTTCTAGATACAGCCAGTTATTTTCAGAATTCCAGCTTCATCCACTACAAAATTTCAGTGCTTTTTAGTTTAGCCTTTTACCAATCCCAAGTGAAAAACTAGGGAACCCACTAAACTATGATAGGTAACTTAGTAATTCTCCTTTATAATGTTCTTAGACTGATCCTTAGTAGTTCTTCTGTTAGGAAAAACTGGATACAGCAAACAAATATTCAAAACATAAGAGGATATCGACAAACTCCAAAGATGCATGTTTATAATAAGTTCGATCAAGAAAGGAATAATGAATTATTCAATCATAAGGACCTGAATAGATATATTATAAATATTTTGTCTAAAAAAGTGGAAACAGATAATATACGGTTGCATTCAATAATGGACATAGGTGAGTATTACAAAGGAAAAGGTCCAAATTCCTCCATCCGAGTAAGGTGCCATGTTCAGAAAACCCCCTAAACTAATTGTTTGTTCGATTTACTCCCCCAACTATTTTGGAAGGTCCAATCTAGGCCTTAATAAGATTTTTATTTGTTTCGTCAGATACAAATTGAGTTTTAAAGTTGAAACTGTGAGGTGACAACAGACATCATAATCCCTCTTAAAAACACATTATAATTTTTTTATTTTTTAATTTTTTTATAGGTTAGGACATCTAATAAAAAATTAACCTTAGAGATACAAAATTGTAAGAAAAATAATGTAGACAAATTCAAGATGTTTTCTTTTCCAAACAGGTTATGATGTCAACTATGACAGTATGACTCCACAAAAATTTAACTTAAAACTAAAAAACAACGTTGTAATATATATCGACGAATGGCACAAACACAGAAAGTACTAACATTTCATAGTACTCGATCTCTTGTCATAGTCAGGCAAAACCACAATCATGACAGGATTTGGATATTAGTGAACAACAATACAATATAGAGCTAGATGCAAAATCAAGAATTGATCGTAGGCTGCAGGATATAGCCATGTAGCAATGCATTTCGTACTGAGAGTTCTCAGCTAGTAGCTCAGCAAAGAACTATTTGCTTATACTTTCACTGGAATACATCCACAAGTTTTTTTGTGTATAAAGTGTAAACAATGAATACTTTCACATTCCAGATCTTCCTGAATAATATGAAATCTAACTTTGGTGCAAAGGGTATATTAAATACATAAAACAAACACTACTAGATAACAGACTTTAGAACGATGTCCCAATTTGGCATTAGCCTCGACATTTTTTTGCCCCCGGGACTAAAGGTAATACCAGCCGGGACTAAAGCTTTTAGTCCTGGTTTGGGTGATGCCCCGGGAATAAAGATTAATCTTTAGTCTCGGTTTAGCCCCCTAACCGGGACTAATTATCCCGGCCTATAATCCAGCTCATTTCTTCCTCCCCGAGCCCGAGCCATTCCATTCAAACTCACTGTCTCTGTTCTTCAGCTTGCTGTTGTTCTTGCTCTCTCCCCCTCCATTGGTGTTGCTCTTCGATTTTGGAGGTAACAAACTTAATCCTCTTATGTTTTATCAGTAGCTTATCTCATTTTGCGATGTAGATGCATGTGTAACTTTATATGTTGGACTTTATTATGATTTTATATGTCATTTTTAGCTCAAAATCACATGATGATTTGCATATATGTTTGGATAAACAAAAGTTAAATTAGTTCATCAAAATCACGCCTCGCTCGTCCTCGCTGGAGCACGCGCCGTCCTCGTCCCCGGTGGCTTACGTGATCTTAGAATTAATTTTTCCATGAAATAAAAAACTTAGAAAATAGTTAGAAAATTGTAGAAAATCCGTACTAGTTGAACTTGCGGACCGTGTTTAGCTCGGCGAGCATGTTCTCTGCCGAGCGGTAACGGACGTCAAGGAGGAGCTTTGATTCTACGAGGGAGAGCGGCAACGGTCGTGGAAGACCGTGTTTCCTTTCTCGTAGAATCGGAGCTCTTCCTTGACCAAGTACGGTGCCGTCCGGTGGAGAAATGTTCGCCGAGATGATCACGTAAGCAAGGTCAACTAGTACGGATGATTATTTATTGAAACATGTTTTTGAGCAATAATTTGATGGATATTTGATAACTTCAGACCTACAAATGTTATCTACAAATGTTACTATCATCGGCAACCTAAACGCCAGCGAGCTCTCGCGCATAACTATTATTGAATAGACTTTGCCATAATTTATTAACGATCGTACATTATTGGTCACACAGGGTTTGGAAAGAGTTTATTTGGCAACACCGCAAGGATTGCAAGGCACCACTTAATGTAGTTGAAATACCAGTAAGTTGTACTATATATACTTTCCCACGTGTTTAATTACTATATCGTACTTCAATTTACGTGTGAGATGATGAGAATAATCTTCTTCTCGTACAGTGGTGTTTGCGGCAGGAACCAGGTAATAACTTATGTGGATACTACGTTTATGAATTTATCACTGCATACATAAGAAGAACTTCTGAAGATGTCCTCAGAGTACGTATATATCAATTTTTTATTTATTTTTAAATGAATATATATATATATATGTATTAATACTTTTCCTTTTATTTCAAATGCAACACTGAATGGTTGAAACGAAGGGTCATACAAAAAGACCATCTGAAAGCAGTTCAAAAGTCAATAGCAGGATATCTTCTAGAAAAAGTGCTAAATCCCAACGGCGAGTTCTACGTTGATCTAAGGAACTAATGATGTAAATTAAATGTTTATTGATATCGTTATTTTCGAGAACAAGATTATGAAAGTGTTGTATATATACATATATATCTATAATATATATAGTTTCATACTTTATTCGAATATAATAATGCTCGAGATGAGAATTAGATGTAATTATATGCGTGCGTGTATTTATATTAGCAGCGTAGAATACGTACATAAAAACATATTATATATTAAACAAATATGTGTAACTGAACTGAAAACAAATTAAACAAAAAAAAGAAAAAGAAAAGGAACCTTTAGTCCCAGTTGGGGTTACCAACTGGGACTAAAGGGTGAACCTTTAGTCCTGGTTGGGGTTACCAACCGGGACTAAAGGGTGCGGCTAGGTTTGCTCGGCTGGAGGGCCTTTAGTCCCGGTTGGTAACACCAACCGGGACTAAAGGTCCCTCTTTAGTCCTGGCTCGATGATCCAGGACTGAAGGTTCCACCTTTAGTCCCGGGATCATTGTCCCGGCGCGGTAACCGGGACTAAAGGCCGTTACCGCCCGGGACAACAAGTCCATTCTGTAGTAGTAAAAAGGACTAATGTTGCATAATGACATTTGACATCACTGGTCAGGTCTAAGACCGGTGCACCCTAGACATACCCACTCCCCAGGCCATAGGAAGAGGCATTCCGCTGAACCGAACCTGGATCCCGCAAAGACTTTGCATTTCAGACGCAACAACTACCCCGCAACACGGTGAATGAATCCGCGACAAACCTGGAGAATTAGGGCACCCATCCGTAGAGTTCGGCTCGCATTCACGGGATCACGTCACCGGAAACACCCCATAGGAGCGAGATCGAACGAGGCGCGCGAGCAAACAAATGATACTAGGCTAGGGTTTACTTACCCGACGGTGCGTGGAGGTGGACTGGTGGAGGAGCAAGAGGCACCGTGAGATGCGCGCTCCCAGCGGTAGGGTTAGGGTGCCACCGGGCGGAAGGGCGGGGCGCTGTCGGCGGGACTCAACGGAGCGAGGCTTCGGGTCTCCGGGAGTGGTCAGTTCGTCCGGTGTGGCCCCTCTACGCCCACGGAAAAGCAGAAGGTTCACGCGCTAATTGGCTTCACACACTAAACCCTCAATAGGGTGCCACACAACCAACACAAGATGAGGATCACACAAGCCACGAGCAATCCACTAGAGTACCTTTTGGTGCTCCACCAGAAAAAGGTCAAGAACCCCTCACAATCACCACGATCGGAGCCAGAGACAATCACCACCTCCGCTCAACGATCCTCGCTGCTCCAAGCCGTCTAGGTGGCGGCAACCACCAAGAGTAACAAGCGAAATCCATAGTGAAACACGAACACCAAGTGCCTCTAGATGCAATCACTTAAGCAATGCACTTAGATCACTCCCAATCTCACTATGATGATGAATCAATGATGGAGATGAGTGGGAGGGCTTTGGCTAAGCTCACAAGGTTGCTATGTCAATGAAAATGGCCAAAGATGTGAGCCATAGCCAGCTATGGGGCTTAAATAGAAGCCCCCATGAAATAGAGCCATTGTACCCCTTCACTGGGCACACTGCGCTCTGACCGGACGCACCGATCCAACTGACTGGACCCTGGACTCAGCGTCCGGTCCACTGATGGACGCCACATGTCACTGGCTTCAAACGATGTTCATCAGATTTTAACGGCTACGAAGCTGACCGGACGCTCCGGCAAAACTGACCGAACGCTGGAGCCTCAGCGTCCGGTCGAGTACAGTAAGGGTCTAAAACTGGTTTTCCTCGACCGGACGCGTCCGGTCCACCTCGACCGGACACAGCCCAGCGTCCGGTGGTAAACCCTAGCCACTGTACCACCAAGTTAGCGCGACCGGACATAGGCAGTTAGTGTCCGATGCATTTGGATCCAGCGTCCAGTCACTTGACCGACGTTGGCATCTCCTCCGTTCTCTTCACCCTTGCTCAAGTGTGCTAACCATCAAGTGTATCACCTTGTGCACATGTGTTAGCACATTTTCACAAATGTTTTTAAGGATGTTAGCACTCCACTAGATCCTAAATGCATATGCAATGAGTTAGAGCATCTAGTGGCACTTTGATAACCGCATTCCGATACGAGTTTCACCCCTCTTAATAGTACGGCTATCAAACCTAAATGTGATCACACTCTCTAAGTGTCTTGATCACCAAAACAAAATAGCTCCTATGGATTATACCTTTGCCTTGAGCATTTTGTTTTTCTCCTTCTTCTTTTCAAGTTTAAGCCCTTGATCATCGCCATGTCATCACCATTGTCATGTTATGATCTTCATTGGCTTCTCCACTTGAAGTGTGCTACCTATCTCATGATCACTTGATAAACTATGTTAGCACTTAGGGTTTTATCAATTCACCAAAACCAAACTAGAGCTTTCAATCTCCCCTTTTTGGTAATTGATGACAACCCTTATACAAAGATATGAATTGAAATTCAATTGAATCCATGTTGCTTGCCCAAGCATATTTACCATGTGTAAAAGGATATGGACAAGTTTCATGAACCCCAAATGGTAGCAATTGCTCCCCCTCATATGTGCTAAGAGTTTGGATTGAAGCTTGCACATATGCTTAGATAGGAAATATAGGAGTCAATGTCTACCAAATGATGCTAAGGTATAAAAGATGGACCTTTGAAGTGTGATACCAATCGAAGTGCACCAATATATTATCCTTAGCACCATTGTTAGCTTAATACCACTTGGAAACATACTTTAGAAAGATACCACTTGTAAAGACTTACTTGGAAATGAAAGTTATCTAGTGATTTCATTTCATCATTCAATCTTACAACTAACATATATCACACAAGCATGGATATTTTGAATTTTAGAACTTGTGCCATGCAAGCAAACATATCAAATGCACATTCAAATGCATCATACAAGTTCATGAGCTTGCTCTCTCTACTTGTGTGCTCAAAATTTTAGTTGATCCCTTTCCTTTGTCATATCTCTCCCCCTATGTCATATATCAAGATATCTTTATGTTTCACTCCTTTTATGATATTTCTCCCCCTTTTTCACTATTTTTACTATTTTTACTACTATCTTTGTTTCTCTCCCCATTTGTTATTAATGACCACAAAGGTTCTAAATATAGATAGTATTACTTGATCAATGGGGTGAGGATCATTTTCCCATATTTGGTTCAATTTAGAATATATGCCAAAGAAATTTAACTCGGTTTGATCCAAGGACAAGCTTCTTCACACCTCCAAATAAGGGTTATCTTGTACCATGTTGAGTTAAACACTTATAGCTCATTTTCTAGATTAAACACTAGGTTTACAAGCCCATAAACATGTCATATGCTATCACTAGATCAAGTCAAGCATAGAAGCAATAGTGATACCATATAGACATCAAAATCGTTTGATTTTTATGAATGAGTCTAATGAAATAGAACCACTAGAAAGGTCCTAATAAAATTGAAAATATGACTACATGCACTAAACATGTCCTTAGCAAGGATGCATGCCATGCCAATCAACTTTTACCTTGGATTGCTCAAAGGAGAGGCATGTCATATGAGTGAGGGGTGCATCAACACATATTTGAGAAATCCAATATGTTCAACTCATTCCTTAGCTTGCAAAACCTTTTCTCATCCAATGGCTTGGTGAATATATCGGCAAGTTGATCTTCGGTGCCTACACTCTCAATGCAAATGTCCCCTTTTTGTTGGTGATCTCTTATGAAATGGTGGCGGACATCAATGTGCTTTGTTCTTGCATGTTGCACCGGATTGTTGGTTAACTTGATTGCACTCTCATTGTCACATAGCAATGGCACTTTCTTGAACTTGATTCCAAAGTCACTTAAAGTGGCCTTCATCCAAAGTATTTGTGCACAACAACTACCGGCGGATATATATTCGGTTTCGGTGGTTGATAATGCAACACTATTTTGCTTCTTTGATGACCATGAAACAAGTGATTTTCCCAATAATTGACATGTGCCCGATGTGCTCTTTCTTTCAACCTTGCATCCCGCATAATCCGAGTCAGAGTAACCAACTAGCTCAAACTTTGCTCATTTGGGATACCACAAACCAACATTTGGTGTATGCTTCAAGTACCTCAATATCCTCTTTGTAGCTTTCAATTGACTTTCTCTTGGTGAGGCTTGAAATCTTGCACACATGCATACACTAAACATGACATTCGGCCTTGATGTGGTCACATAGAGTAGGCTTCCAATCATAGACCGATACAACTTTTGATCTACCATATTTCCACTTGCATCACTATCTAAGTTGCCATTGGTTCCTATTGGTGTGCTAATGACTTTGCTATCAATCATGCAAAACTCTTGATCATGTCCTTGATGTACTTGCCTTGACTCACAAATGTACCATTCTTTAATTGTTTGATTTGAAGACCAAGGAAGTAACTCAATTCTCCAATCATGGACATTTCAAACTCATTAGCCATCATCTTTCCAAACTCATCACAAAATTCTTGATTGGTTGATCCAAATATGATATCATCAACATAGATTTACAAAATAAATAGATCTTTTCCAATCTTCTTGATGAATAGAGTGGTGTCAACCTTGCCCATTGTGAACCCTTTAGAGAGAAGAAAGTCCCTCAATCTCTCATACCATGCTCTAGGTACTTGCTTCAAGCCATATAATGCCTTCTTCAACTTGTATACATGGTTGGGCTTCTTATCATCTTCAAAACCAAGAGGTTGCTCAATATATACTTCTTTATTGATATAACCATTGAGAAATGCACTCTTGACATCCATTTGATAGAGCTTGATGTTGTGAGCATAAGCATATGCTAGCAAGATTCTTATTGCTTCCAATCTAGCAACCGGGGCATATGTTTCTCCAAAGTCAAGACCTTCAACTTGAGTATAGCCTTGTGATACCAATCTTGCTTTGTTCCTTACTACTATCCCATCTTGATCTTGCTTATTTCTAAAGACCCATTTGGTTCTAATCACATTGTGTCCCTTTGGTCTCTCTACTAATTCTCATACTTGATTTCTTGTGAAGTTGTTCAATTCTTCATGCATAGCATTCACCCAATCAACATTCTTTAAAGCTTCATCTATCTTCTTTGGTTCAATGGATGACACAAATGAGAAGTGTTCACAAAACGATGCCAATCTTGATCTTGTTTGTACACCTCTTGAAATATCACCAATGATTGTATCCAAAGGATGATTTCTTGCAATACTTGTTGGTTGGAGCAATGGAACTTGATTGCTTGCACTTGCTAGATCATTGGGTTGAGATGATGTACTAGCCACTTGATCTTGATCAATGTCATGAGAGTCACTTGCACTAGCTTGATTTATATCATTTTGCACATTTGAGTTGGAGAGCACTTGCACTTGATCATCTTCATCATCAATCACTTGCCTAGACCTTAATTCACCAATATCCATGTTCTTCATGGCATTTGAAAGTTGAATGCCTCTAACATATTTCAAGTTCTCATTCTCTACTTGTAAACCCTTGGTTTCATCAAATTCAATATCATGAACCTCCTCAAGAGTACCACTATCTAAATTCCAAACTCTATATGCTTTGCTTGTAGTGGAGTAACCAAGTAGGAATCCTTCATCACATTTCTTGTCAAACTTGCCCAATCGTGTACCTTTCTTTAAGATATAGCATTTGCAACCAAAAACCTAAAAATATGCAATGTTGGGCTTTCTACCATTCAAGAGCTCATATGGTGTCTTCTCTTTCAATTTGTGACAATAGAGACGGTTGCTACAATAGCAAGCCGTGTTGATAGCTTCGGCCCAAAAAGATTGACTCACATTGTACTCACTAAGCATAGACCTTGCCATATCAATGAGTATTCTATTTTTTTCTCTCAACAAGGCCATTTGATTAAGGTGTATACTTGGCCGAGAATTGATGTCTAATTCCAAATTCATCACACAACTCATCAATTCTAGTGTTCTTGAACTCACTACCATTGTCACTCCTAACTCTCTTGATGGTTGTTTCAAACTCATTGTGAATGCCCTTGACAAAAGACTTGAATGTTGCAAACACATTACTTTTGTCCACTAGAAAGAATACCCATGTGTATCTAGTGTAGTCATCCACTATCACAAAGCCATATTTATTTCCACCGATACTAGTGTATTGTGTTGGCCCAAATAAATCCATATGCAATAACTCAAATGCTTTACTAGTGCTCATCATGCTTTTTATAGGATGGGTGTTTCCAACTTGTTTGCCGGCTTGACAAGAGCTACAAAGTTTATCCTTCTCAAACATAATATCTTTCAAGCCTTTAACTAAGTCATGCTTAATCAATCTATTCAATTGTTTTATTCCAACATGACCAAGCCTTCTATGCCATAACCAACCCATGCTAGACTTAGTGAACAACATGTAGATAATCTAGCTTCACTAGCATTGAAATCAACCAAGTATAGATTCTCATATCTAAAGCCTTTGAAGATCAAGTTAGAGCCATCTACACTTATGATCTCTACATCATCTACCCCAAATATGCATTTGAATCCAAGATCACACAATTGTGCTACGGATAGCAAATTGAAGTTCAAGCTCTCTACTAGCAACACATTAGATATGCTCATGTCATTTGAGATTGCAATCTTACCAAGTCCTTTGACCTTGCCTTTGCTATTGTCACCAAATGTGATTCTATCATAGCCATCATTGTCATTTGTGTTGATTGAGTTGAACATTCTTGCATCACCGGTCATGTGTTGAGTGCACCCACTATCAAGAACCCAATGCCTTCCTCTGGCTTTGTAATTGACCTACAAAAGAAAATTAATTCCTTTTAGGTACCCAAACTTGCTTGGGTCCTTAAAGGTTAGTAACCAAGCTCTTTGGCACCCAAATGGCTTTCTTCTTTGAGCCCATCCATGGTTTGCCAATGAACTTAGCCTTCACACCATTTGTACCCTTAACAAGCATATAGGAAGAATTAAGCTTAATGGAGGATACATTAGCATTTTTGCTTTTGTTGGTGCATTCATGCTTTCTATGACCAACTTGCTTGCAACTAGTGCAAAATCGACCATTGTTCTTCACAAAACTTATCTTGTGAGGAGTAAAGGCCGCCTTACCTTTCTTGGGGGTATAGCCCAATCCCTCTTTGTAGAGAGAAGCTCTTTGGCTATCCAAGGCCATAAGCAAGCGGTCCTCACCACCATAAGCCTTAGCCAAGGTTTGAGTGAGCTTAGTTACCTCCTTGAGGTTCTCATTCTCAACCACTAGTGAGGTATCACAAGTGAGACCATCACTACTAGTTGAGGTGGAAGTGGAAGTGCTACAAGAAGGGTTAGTTGGAGGAACAATGATAGGCATAGATATTGATCCATCAATTATATCACAAGTTAAACCTACATTGCAAGTTTCAACATGCTTCTTTTTAGTTTGCTCATCAAGTAGAGAGGAATGAGCCTTTTCAAGCTTTTTGTGAGCCTTGCAAAGCTTCTCATGGGCATCCTCTTGCCTCTCATGAGATGCATTGAGCTCATCAAATGCTTGCTTAAGGGCTTTTAGTTCCTTACGCAAGCTTTTGCATTCCCTTCTTGAGATGTCAAAGTGTTCTCTAGCATCTTCTAGCATGTCAATTAATTCATCTTTAGTAGGTTCATCATCATCATTATCACTATCACTATCATGTTCATTATCACTTCCATCATCACAAGTTTGTACCTTAGTGGCCTTAGCCATGAAGCATGATGGAGAGTCGAAGAGAGAAGGCTTCTCATTGATTGCTATACTTGCAAGAACCTTCTTCTTGGTGGTCTTGTGATCATCACTATCATCATCATCATCACTTGAGGAAGCATCACTATCCCAAGTGACCACATATGATCCACCCTTCTTCTTCTTGAAGAATGTCTTGTCCTTCTTCTCCTTCATTTCTTTCTTATCATTCTTCTTGTTCTTCTTGTCATCATCATTGTCGCTATTATATGGGCATTGAGCAACAAGATGATATTTTCTTCCACACTTGAAGCATCTTCTTGACTCATCTTTGTTTTTGGATGAAGACTTCTTTCTTCTTGCACGGTAGCCTTTCTTCACCATAAACTTGCCAAACCTCTTGACAAAGAGAGCCATCTTCTCATCATCACTACCATCCCATGAATCATCATCCTCACTTGATGTTTCTTGCTTTGCTTTGCCCTTGGATGATGTGGCCTTGAATGCCACACTCTTCTTCTTGTCTTCCTTCTTCTTATCTTTCTTCTCCCTCTTTTCTTCCTTCTCATCATCATCTCTATAGGCATCATCGGTCATGATATCTCCTAAGACTTGGTTTGGTGTCATGGTGTCCAAACCACTCCTTACTAGAATAGTGACCAATGTACCAAATCTTGAGGGTAGGCATCTCAAGAACTTGTTTGAGAACTCCTTGTCCTCTATCTTTTCACCAAGTGCCTTGAGATCATTTACAATCACTTCCATCCGATGAAACATGTCCGGCACACTCTCATCTTCCTTCATCTTGAAACTAGCAAATTTATCCTTGAGAATGTATGCCTTTGCACCCTTGATTGCCTTGGTGCCCTCAAATGATTCTTCCAATTTCTTCCATGCCTCATGAGCTCTCTCAATGTTCTTGATTTGCTCAAATGTTCTCTCATCCAAAGCATCATGGATGGCACTAAGAGCAATGTCATTGTTTTGGAGTAGTAATTCTTTGGCGGCAGTGGGAGCCTCTTCATCTTCTATCTCAATTTTAGTTTCTACCACCTTCCAAATCTTCCTATTGATTGACTTGATATATGTTGTCATCTTAGCCTTCCAACAAGGATAGTTGGAGCCATCGAATTGGGGTGGCTTCTTGATGTTGTTGATTTGAGCCATTTTAACACCGAATGTTGTTAAGCCTCAAATAACGGTGACCTCGGCTCTGATACCACTTGAAAGGTCCTAATGGCTAGAGGGGGGTGAATAGCCTAATAAAAATTTCTACAACAACACTTAACCAAATGGTTATACAATTATGAGGTGAAGCAAGTGTTGCACTAGCCTACTCAAAATGCAAGCCACCTACCATAATTCTAGTTTAGATAGTGTCAATTCACACAAGAGCAATGACACTACCCTATGTTAGTGTGCTCTCAAAGGCTAACTAAAGAGCCACACCAACCAAGCATGCAAGCTCTCACAACTAGCTACACTAAAGAGCTTGTCAACTAGTTTGCGGTAAAATAAAGAGAGTGATCAAGAGGGTTATACCGCCATGTAGATGAAAGAACTAATCAATCACGAAGATGAATAACAATGAAGACCAATCACCTCGGAATCAATGATGAACACAATGATTTTTACTGAGGTTCACTTGCTTGCCGGCAAGCTAGTCCTCATTGTGGCGATTCACTCACTTGGAGGTTCACGCGCTAATTGGCTTCACTCGCCAAACCCTCAATAGGGTGCCGCACAACCAACACAAGATGAGGATTACACAAGCCACGAGCAATCCACTAGAGTACCTTTTGGTGCTCCACCGGGAAAAGGTCAAGAATCCCTCACAATCACCATGATCAGAGCCGGGGACAATCACCACCTCCGCTCAACGATCCTCGCTGCTCCAAGCCGTCTAGGTGGCGGCAACCACCAAGAGTAACAAGCAAAATCCACAGCGAAACACGAACACCAAGTGCCTCTAGATGCAATCACTCAAGCAATGCACTTAGATCACTTTCAATCTCACTATGATGATGAATCAATGATGAAGATGAGTGGGAGGGCTTTGGCTAAGCTCACAAGGTTGCTATGTCAATGAAAATGGCCAAAGATGTGAGCCATAGCCGGCCATGGGGCTTAAATAGAAGCTCCCATGAAATAGAGCCATTGTACCCCTTCACTGGGCACACTGCGCTCTGACCAGACGCACCGGTCCAACTGATCGGACCCTGGACTCAGTGTCCGGTCCACTGATGGATGCCACGTGTCACTGGCTTTAAACGATGTTCGTCAGATTTCAATGGCTACGAAACTGACCGGACGCTCCGGCAAAACTGATCGGACACTGGAGCCTCAGCATCCGGTCAAGTACAGTAAGGGTCTAAAACTGGTTTTCCTCGACCGGATGCGTCCAGTCCACCTCGACCGGACATAGCCTAGCGTCCGGTGGTAAACCCTAGCCACTGTACCACCAAGTCAGCACGACCGGACGTAGGCAGTTAGCGTCCGATGCATTTGGATCCAGCATCCGGTCACTTGACCGACACTGGCATCTCTTCCGTTCTCTTCACCCTTGCTCAAGTGTGCTAACCATCAAGTGTATCACCTTGTGCACATGTGTCAGCATATTTTCACAAATGTTTTCAAGGATGTTAGCACTCCACTAGATCCTAAATGCATATGCAATGAGTTAGAGCATCTAGTGGCACTTTGATAACTGCATTCCGATACGAGTTTCACCCCTCTTAATAGTACGGCTATCAAACCTAAATGTGATCACACTCTCTAAGTGTCTTGATCATCAAAACAAAATAGCTCCTATGGATTATACCTTTGCCTTGAGCATTTTGTTTTTCTCCTTCTTCTTTTCAAGTTTAAGCCCTTGATCATCGCCATGTCATCACCATTGTCATGTTATGATCTTCATTGGCTTCTCCACTTGAAGTGTGCTACCTATCTCATGATCACTTGATAAACTAGGTTAGCACTTAGGGTTTCATCAATTTACCAAAACCAAACTAGAGCTTTCAGAACTTCTCTTCCGGGCTTGTCTGGACATCTCTGTGCATTGTGATCATATGATCTGCAAACATTGCACCTATTCTTCCTCTTCGCTTGACCATTCATCCCGTTTTTGTGCTCCTTCTCCTTCCCGCGCCCTTTGGCTTTTGACTTTGGGGGGTTCCCTACATTTGATGAGTTTGGACCAGCCACTACACCTACAGGGTGAAATGCAATATCAGCAACTAAGTAATCAAATATAGGTGTACTAGGATGAAGTAAAGCAGAACATAGGGTCTAGTTTTTAAACCTGTAGTTCACAGTGAAGGTCTAGTTGGAGTAGAGGCACCTGGACCAGTGTTCTGTAGCACTAGTGTAGCACCAAGGTCTTGTGCACCTTCTGTAGCAAAACCTTCTATAGCACCAGTGTTCTGCCTATTCACCATCTTCCTTTTCTTGATTTCTTCAAATTCAGATCGCATCTGCTTGATGTGCTTCTTCAAAACAACATATTTTTCATCACTTGTACAGCCCTCAACTGCTAGTGCTGCAAATGCGGTGGATGCATTGGTGAATCTCAGAGTTTTCTGGTCAATCAATGGCATCCCATGGGCTACAAGTTCCACCAGTGTCTGCACAATTTGGACCTGATATGTATCACTAGTAATTGCTTATTGCGTCCACCTTTTAAGGATGTAACTTTCTGGTATCAATTTCACCCCTATCCTAAACATAACCCTCATAATGTGGCAGCAAATGATTTCATCCCCATCAAACTTGCTACACTCACAGTAGTAGCTTTCCTCCTCTTCTATTATTGTAACAAGGTAGTTCCTTTTTCCATACCCATAAACAAAGTTGTTATTGGGCTCCACCCAATATTGGAACTGCCCTACAGGCTTCACATCATATTATGTAGTTTTCTCAAACTCTTTGGAGAACTTGTAGAACATATTCTTTGTGTATACAGTGGAAGCATGCTTCTCAAGCGGATGCCTTGACCATCATCTTCACTCATTCTCATCAGTCCTGAAGTCTTGCCCATCCTGTGCTACCAGACACTTCTCTTGTATTTTCTGGTACTATCTCATAAACTATAGCACGAACAAGTTTGGGTTCACATACTTCTTGAGCAAAGCATTGAACCCCTCACTCCTTTGAGTCGACTGGAGGAATGGGAAGAAGCTGTGCATGTAGTAGGCTGGAATGAAGCTCTGCCTTATGTGGTACAGGTGCTGAAAATGCTCATTGCTCTCCAAATCATGTTTCTGGACCGTAGCGGCCCACTTTGACTCAAAATCTTCAGGACTTACGGTGTGGTTCAAGCAATCCACAAACTCCTCATTTAGTTCTTCATTTTTAGCAAGGATCGGTTCAATTGTGCTCGAAAACTTGTCCATGACATGCCACCTGCAATTCTTGGGGTCGTGTTTGGAAAAATGGTGCAAATGGCGCTCTCATCGTAGCGTCCTGATCGGTGATTATGTTGAGGGGTGCCTTTCTGTCCATTGCCTCTAGAAATGTTACAAACAACCATTCATAGGTAGGCAGTGTCTGTTGATTCCTATGAATGGTGTACAAGGCATCTCATATATGTTGGTCATATAGGTTGCATCAAATGAGACGCGGTCACTATATGCCTCTTTGTAAGATCGTCTTGTAGCTGAATCAACCCAAAACAGGTTCTCAACCCTATGGTTGTCATCGAGCTTGATCTTGTAGAAGAAATCAGGGTCTTCTTCTTTCAAAGCTCTAAAGTAATCCAAAGTTTCCCACATATCTTTGAATTTTTCCATCTTGTGGATGGTGGAGCAAAAGTTCAAAACTTGTTTGCCCTTGTATGGCACCAGCTGTGTAGAGCCATAGAACTCGCTCATCAACTGCATGATTCTACCCATGCTCAAGTTGCATCTGTGTAGCAAAACGATGAAATCCTTTTTCGGCTTCGATATCCCTCTGTGGGACCTTAGGAACTTCTTGAGCGAGGGCTTTACCACAATATTGTGGTTGTGCTCAGCCAGAAAATAGATGACTTGCCACCTAGAGCCAATCATTTTGACCACCATCCTCGCCTTGCAGTTTGTATGTAGCATTTTCTCCCTCTTCCTTTCTTACATTTGTCAAGCTTCTTCCTCTTCTCCCCTTGATCATCCCCTTCCTCTTGTGTGCTATCCTCCTCTTCAGCTTCATCATTGATAGAGTAGCAAGTGATAGCTTCAACAAGCTGAGCAGCAACTCTCCTTTTCTTACCAAAGCCTTCCTTATTGCACACGAACTGGACCTTCTGCATTTTTCTTGTGATTGCAGAGCAGCGTGACGTGTTTGTTCTAATCGAGAAGCCAGTTCTCTTTGCATAAGAGTTGTAGTACTCTTTTGCTTCGTCCAAGGATGCAAAAGATAGCCCATTGTGTAGCATTTGAGGAGTAGACCACACCTCTTCCTCCTCTTCAACTACTTCGTTTCTAGCACAATTCAATTCATTATCAGCAACTATAGGATTAGCAGTAGAACCTTCATTCCTGTCCTCAATCCTTGCTTGTTCAAATGACAATCTGATTTCAGAAATGGTAGAAAGAACCTCTTCTGAAACTGTAGGAGACGCCTCTGCTAAACCAGCATGACCAACTTCAGAAAAACTAGGCAAAATCTGCTGGTTCACATGCTCATCATTAGGCTGAGGAATTTTAGGAATTGCAGGCACTTGAGTGCAGAAGGTAGAGTTGCTGGTCACATAATCCAAACCAAATGCATCCAAGAAATCTTCATCCAAATATGGTGGCAGCTTGTTAAGATCCATATTTGAGAACTGCATGCAAAACAATAAGTTACATGAAATTAGGCAACTTAGTCAAACCCATTAGGCAATAATACTGTACAAAATTAGGCAAAAAAGGCCAACAACTTATGCAATTTTGTTCAATACATGTTATTAGTTTTGTTCAGTACATGCTATCAGTTACATGAATTTTTATGATAGCTGTAGCTATCAGTTTTCCATAGTTACAGTGAGACTAAAGACTAACACTGTACCTAAATGTTACAACCTGTAAAATAGACACATGAGAGTTTATAAACTTAAGACTGTCCATGGTACAAAATACATTTTATTCCATAGTCAATTTTCAACTTAATGAATCTACTGTTCTTGTGTTTCCCTCTTTTTGCAGAAAGTTGAAATTTGAGGCTTGCTTGTCCTCAACTCAGTTGATTTAAACATTTTTCCTCAGTTCTCACTACCATCTATGTGCTTATCATATACTTCTATTTAATTGCAGGTGTGAGGCCATCAAGCATCAAAATGAACATGTGCAACAACCATGTGCAGCAGCTAACACAAGAAAGTTTAATGCATAGGAGTAATCATGTGCAGCAACTAACACAAGAAAGTTTAATGCATAGGAGTAACCATGTGCAACAGCTAACACAAGAAGGTTTAATGCATCAAGATGTACATCTATAGGAGTGGTGCATACAACATATATCCATGTTAACTAGTAAGAACACCATTTGGTAGTAAGATATGCGTAAGAACATTAGTCATTTACATGTCCAAGTTAGGATCATATCTGCTAATGCAATAGGAACAACATTACTATTTGTGATGCAAGAGAACCGGATTGCTTATGCAAAACAACTAAATTGCTTATGCAAAAGTAGTGAATTGCTTATCAGTTAGGATGAGATCTGCTTATGCAATAGGAACAACAATACTATTTGATATCAGAACTGAATTGCTTCTAGTAACAGATCTGGTTGGTTCTATTGTGTAATTCTAGTGTCTGAGAAGAAGCTGATTATCTGCAGCTGATAGTATCAAGTTCTTGCATATTTGTACGTACCTGCTGTTTGGATGTATTGGCCTGCCTTGTTTGGATGAATCTGTTGGCTGTCCGATGGTGGCGACGGCGTCCTGGACGTCTCTGTTTTGCGTGTTGAAAGGGAAAAGCAAAACAGGGCGAAGGGAAGAAGCTTTCAGGCGGGGCGTGGACCTGGCCTCTGGTGGGCCTTGTCTAGGAAGCGCACTTGGCGCGCACCCGCCGTAGCGCTTCGCGAGCGCGTGCACGGCCGCTGCTTCCCCACGACCAGGACGGAAACAGAAAGTGTATACTATTGGATTTCCTAATATGGAGTGTGCGTGCGGCCTGCTTAATGCATGCACAACCGTGCATTAGTCGTTTCCAATATATATAAGATTGTCTCCAATAGGTGACCTATATGAGCATCCAAACCTAAAATGGGTAGTAGAAGACCAAAAATCAGTCTCCAACAGATTACCTATATGGAAGACCTATTTTAGGTTGTCTGAGAGGCACAACCTAAATATGAGTATCCTCTCTCCTGGAAACTCATTTGCAGAAAGGATTCTCTTTTGGGTCCCGTTGTTGGAGAGGATGTCGAATGGGTATTGAACCATTTGACGGTAGCTCTACCCAAACGTTGAATGAGTCTTGTATTTTAGGTGCTGTTGTTGGAGATAGTCTAAGTATGCACATCTTTTCCACTTCCTTTTTTTTACCATGAATAGAACTTCTAGAATTGCATTCTTGATGGAGGGGAAGTCTCTGTGGGAAAAGTCTCCCCAGCAGATTTATTAAGAGCAACTTCAAGAGATTCTCTAAATTTTTCTTAATTGCTAGGAATAGAGATTTTGATGAAAATATACCCTCCAACATATATAAAAATTGTAGGAGAGTGAAAAGATATAGAAAACGATATTTATGTAGATGATCTCTAAATAATGATTTAGAAATTGAGCTTTAGAAAGACCCTTGAAGATGCTCATAAAGGTAACCACTGCTAACACATACAAAAAGAGGTGGAACACAAAAGGCCAACTAAGGTACAGGAACAGTTGCAGAGTAACAAGAAAGCCTATAGAAGGCTAAAGGAGAGAAGAGGAGACAGACCATGACACTATTGGTGAGCAGGCTTGATTCTGTTGAGGTGAAGTGCAACTTCAGGCCTGAAGGTTGCTTTCCAATCACCCAACGTTACACGCACGGAAAGTCAAACTATCTTAAATTTAATTAGATTTACAGAGAATAATACCAACATCATATCTTACGTTTATTATAAAAATATATTATATAATTAGTCTAGTGATATTTATTACATAGCATAAATACTAGTACATTTTTGTTTATATGTGGTTAAAAATTAGGATTGTTTGACTTCTCAAAAAATAAGATTTTCATTCTTTCTTTGAGGGAGGAAGTAGTATATTATAACAAGTACTACATTTGTCCACAAAAGAATGTAATTTTAGGTGTATTCTTAGCTGAAGTGCATAAAATTTGACTAAATATATAGGTAAGAATATTATTGTACGTTTATCACGTCGAATGAGTATATGATGAAAGTATATCTTATGACAAGCCTAATGATACTTATTTGATATTGATATTATAATATTAATGTTTTTTTATATATATTTAGTCAAACTTAAGACACTTTAATTTGGTAGAATACTATAATTGTATTTTTTTCTGGATGGAGGAAGCAACAATAGATTATCCTAGCTTTGGGTGCAATTAAACTAATCTCATGAAATTTCTAAAATATTCTTGTGTTCCAAATAGGCTTTGAATGTGCCAGAAGCCTGGTTAGGTTGGAATTATATATGTTATTCTAGCTTTGGGCGACTTGAGCGATTCTAGCTTTGGGCGACTTGAGCGACGAAACAAATCCTAGATCCGTGAAGAAGAAAATACAGGGAAAATGATCAATCATGATTCAAGTACCAAGCAACAATTGCCCTATTCGCTTAGCTGATAAGTCATGGCTGAAAATACTGTTGACAGATTTGTTGTGAGAGAAAAATATTATTTATTAGCTGAAAAAGTACACCTTATAAGCCAAGCGAACGGGGCGAATAATAAAATGTTCCTCCAGGCATCCATGATGGACACGGGGGCGAATAATAAAATATTGTTCGTTGACTGAAAAAGCACAGCTTATAAATTAGCTCAAACATGCTAATATATTCTTTATTTTTTAAAAAAAGAAATAAGTAGGCGAATATTTCTTAGCTCCAATGATAAGCTCGCTAGCATTATGTCACAGCAACAACAGCGACCTGAGTGTGAGGTGCTCAACCACGCAACGGCAAAAGACGCGACCATGAACAGTAGTAGTACCTGAGGAAGCACTTGAGTGCAGACGATGCCGACTCGCCCTTCATGGCGTTCCACGCGTTCAGCAGGAGCGCCTCTTGCTCCTCGCCAAAGGCGGCGGCGGCGGCGGCTGCGGCAGCGGTCACCTCCGGTGATGGCCCGCTTGGGTTGGCATCCATCGCCGTCCCTGCAGCTTCCATACTCGCTGCCTGCTGCTCAGCTGCTCGTGCCCCGTCGGGTCTGAGCAGCGAGCCCCGGGGAATAGCATGCTGTGTTCGGAGGTGCGTGTGGCTGCCTCGCGTCCTCTGATCGGTACGGATCGGAAGCAGCCGAAGAGCAGCAGTTGAGATTGGCATGGCACGAGTCGACGAGCGGATGAGAACGAGCCCATGGATAGCGCACTGCCTGCCACAGCGCGGCCGAAACAGAGTGCAGGTGGATGGGCCTCAACATGAACGGGGCGAGCACGTGGTCTGGCAGCCCACGCAGCCCGTTTCATCAGCCGGCGGCCCACGGGCTAGCAAGCTTCTCTTCCGGTCGACTGGTGGCCGGCCGCTTCTCCGGCTCTCCGCTGTCTAGGGTTTTCTGGTCCTGGGAGGCGAGCGGGGGAGGACGTGAGGTGCTGCGCCTGTGCGGCTGTGCGCGAGGGGTCGTCGGACGAGGACGAGGACGAGCGGCGTAGCGTAGGTGCGTGCGATGGCGCTCACGAACTTCATCCTCACGGTGGTGGGGGTGGGAGCGGCGGTGATGCTGCTGCGGAAAGACGTGAAGCAGTCGGCCACCATCTTCCGCCGCAACGTGCGCCACATCCGCAACTGGCTCGAGGAGGAGTCCGCCGCAGCCGCCAAGTACGCTCCTTTGTCTCCATGTCTTTTGTGCTCTCGCGTCTATCTATCTAGTAGTCTCCACGTCCCGTTCGTCGGCCATTGCGGCGGTTGATTTGGTGATTGGACCCGCCTGGATTGGATCTCAGATAAGCTAGCTGCTACTAGTTATTCAGTGGTAAAAAAATGGTTATGGTGTTATTTTAATTTTATCTGGTTAGTTGAGCTGCATTGAGCAAGGTGGGACTGAAATTTAGGTGCCATTTGGTTCACCGATGAAATTTGAAGGCCAAGTGATCCAAGAGTAGGATGGGAGAAACTTTGATTTGTTTTGGTAGTGATAGAGAGAGTTAGAGACTCATTTGCAATACTTGGCGTGATGGCAATGTACTGTGTAATGGCATAGCAGTGCGATGTCCAAATCAAAACAAGAGCTGAAGGATAATCTTCTGTGCATAAGAGATTTTAGGAATGGGACGGGGGATAAGAAAATTTCAGATAAGAAATACATGCATATAAGAACAGAATATGAGATGCATTAAAAAAATGCTATGCTATTAAAATTCACACCAGCTGACCAAAAAAGAAGAAGAAAGGAATAAAATATCTTGCGCTCAGTTTTGAAGAGTAGGGAAAAATAGAGTGGATGGAAAATCCGTAACCGAACTTAAATGAAAAAGCCGAAAACAATTTTGATGGATGAACAAATGAAGCAACAGGTCTAGGTGTTGTGCTTGCCACTGGGAGGGTGTGCCAGCTGGTTAGAGTGCTCAGCAACGGGAGAGTGGCCAGATCAGGATGTCTTGTGTCCCTCCATTCTTTTGCCAGTGGATGAATCTCATTTAAGAGATGACATTGCTAGATGGAGGCTTGCTGTTTGCTGGGTTCATAACTCAACATTCATGAAATTGACCAAGATGAGGCAGGGCGCAGAACGCTCCACAGTTAGATGAGAAAATTCCTTGAATGCCATCGAAACTTATAATGATCCCTTAGGTGTCATTGGAAATATAGTGTTTCCTTCAGTGCCACCATTTTTAATTTTTTCCTCCCTTCTATGCCATCCAAGCAGTTTCCACTAGTCATGCCATCCAAGTTGTGTGGACGCTAATGACAGCCCAGGAACATGTGCTGGGGCATTTGGCCATACAACTTTGATTTTGCCCATCCATGAGTGGCACTAGGGCAGGACCGATGTAATTAGCCGTGGACGACTAGTCCAATTTGTAATTAGCAGTGCCTCATGCTCACGGCGCATGGCCGCACCAACCCCCATGAGGGCATGAGCATCGTGCTTTGGCCATGTTACCATAAATTATCCGATGGCCTTATTTGGTCTGAAACTGAAACTTTTACTGGGATGGACGATTGTTATATGGATTCAGAAGAAGCAATCTAATATCATAATTTTCGAATGAATTAATGATGATGTGTTTATATATCAAAGTTTACAGTAGTCAGATTGCCACATTGGTGCTTCAGCGTTACCAATTTGTGTTCTGTTCATGCACCTTCTGCTGTAGCCATTATAATTATGTGTGTGTGTTTTCTCTCCTGCTTTGAAGCTCTGTTGAAACCACTATAAGCATTTGAGCATCACATTTGGTCCATAGTTCCATAAGGTCTCATGTATTTTCATGTTTCAAAATAGATCTACTGAACAATCTTCAGTGAAGGAGTTGGAGTCCCAAGCTGCCAAGAAAGATGCTGTGCCCAAGGAGGACAAGCATTAAATGATCTCACACACTGTTTCGTATAATGCATTGGCAGTGGGAGATCCAGGATTTTGAATTAGTCCATGTAAAAATAATGTTTTGTAGGACCTTTAATCCCGATGGTAATTTTACTGAATAATGGAAGATATCTTTTGTTCGAGGTTCTGAAATAGTATTGCAAAGTGGGATCTTTGATCTGAATGAGATTTCTACCCAACGATGATGGATATCTGGACATCCTGTATACAGTACTATCTTTGTCGAGACTTCCTGTACTTCACAAGAATTCGTACTTGGAAAAAGGTGTACTATCCTCACTCTACATTAATTTGACAACCCGTTATACATGTAATCTGATAAGCCTCAGCCAGCAGAAGCAAGCACGCCCATTACCTTTCTTTAGCTTATTTATAATTGTATTCGGTATTTGATGACATAGCATCGATTTCATATAATCAAATTTTGTCATGTCCTACAAATCACGAGTTTTTTTTTTTTTGACCAAGGGTTACCTAGCCTTTATAGAAGGCATATAAAAGAGTACAAACTACAAAACGAAGAAGACGGGTACCAGGGACAGAGAGACCATTACAGCAAACGCAGCCAAACAAACTCCCTGCACAGAGAGCTACCAACACTAACAGCAAAACACTGAAAACTATCACCGTTGACAGCTGCTTTCTGCTTAGCAAACCAACTTCCCGCTGAACTTCGGATGAGGCCTCCTACTTCCATGTCTTTGGTCTTCTATTCCAAATCATCAGATTCTGTTCTATGCGTGCAATCAGTTGCAGTCGCCCTTCTTCAGTAAAAATGAAAATTGCACTAGATAAGGAGATTCTGAATGCACTTCAATCCATCCAAATCTACATGTATTTAGGTGGATTAGCCTAATACAACCCAATACATATGGATTGAAGTGTAGCCAAACAAGGCCTAAGAGCAACTCCAAGAGACTCTATATTCTTTCTAAATGCTAGAAATAGAGATTTGGGGAAAAATTACTCTCCAACAACTTTTTTAAACGGTTATTTAAATATAGTCATCTTCTATTCCGGATTTTTCGCTAGCCAAAAATAGAAGGCGAGAATGACTCTATGCATGAGATATACAAAAACGGTTAGAGTGTCAAAGATATAGAAAACGATTTTTATATAAATAACTCTCGAAATGATGATTTATAGAGTGAGATTTAGAAGAGCTCTTGCCTCTTGGAGATGCTCTAAGGTGATCCGTGTTTCAAACGTGCCTCTTAAACTATTTGGAATTTGGTCCTACCCCAACTTTCTTTAAAACAGGTCCAATAACCCTTGCCAAATTGCACTGAAAGAAAATGTGGGCCACTATTTATGGAATACTCCCTCTATCCCATGAGTGTCATTTTAGCTCTTGGCCAACCTAGAATTAGTAGGTTTAGCTACTTTTTCAGTTTTCAAGGTGTAATTATTGCATACTAAGACACCTTTTGTAGGGACACATGCATCATTTTGCTATAACATTAACTTCTCCAAAGAATCCTAGAATGACGGTTATTTTGGAACGGATGGAGTACAACAGTGAATACATTTTTTTTACCTCCTTTCTATTTCTTCTTTTTCTCGATTTAGATTTACACCCATTTGTAATTTATCCTGTAAGGCAACCCAAAAAAAAAACTTGAGTTTTAAAAGGAAGTTTTTTTTTGCAGAATTGCTCCATCCTTTTATTTATCACCCTCTAAATTTGGGGAAAATATTCGGTGCAAACCATCCATCGGTACAAATATGAAAACCACATTGAAACACATATCTAGCAGTTTTCAATTTTTTTGCAATAATGCACATCCATAGTACATCTACATATATAAATTGTTGAAAAAGTTGAGATTCAATCTCAATCTGGAAAAGTTCACATGAAATAAATAAATCGTGTGCACCTACATTAGGAAACAAAATTCCTGTGATTTTGTCTTCTAGTACATAATGCATCGGAAACTTGTCAAGTTTCATTTGATTTTTTAGAAAATGATTTTGCATCTTAATTTTTGGGACAATGTATATATTTATAAATATACTATGGATGTGCATCGTTTCAAAAAAAATTAAAACTTCTAGGTATATATTTCAAAAGGAATTTTACCATTGCACTGAATGGGTAATTTGCACCGAATACTTTGACGTGAACTTGAGCCTCCTATACATTGATCTGGTTGTGTAAATCCCAGACTTCTCCACTAACCAAGACACTCTCTGTCTTCTTCCCCGTTAAGATGAAACTGGCCTAGAACCTACATCAGTCTCAATCTCTCCCACACCTGCATCTCAGATTGTCTATTGAAAGAAATGTTTCAATTTACATCTTCCTAACAGTCACTTGTCAAACACATTTTTATCAATGCAATAATCATATAATTTGGGAAAATAATTTTTCTGAGGAGCATTTTATGCCAAAAAAATGCTCCCCAAACAGAGTACTTCTCCCATTGTTAACTTTAAAGGTAGCAGCCCGTTTTAGATTATGTTTGATTTTCTTTAATCTTTTCAAAGTTGAGATCCTTTTTCTGGGACTTGTTGTGCAAATGCTTTGGTTCTGATTGGTAGGGCTCCTTAAGGGGATCCAGCTATGACTTCCCTAGCTTATTGGATGAAGCTTTGCTAAACACTAAGATCCCGTTTGGCCGGGCTTAGAGCGGCTCCGGCTCCTCTAACTCCTCCCCTGTTTATCTCCTGTAGCGACACGGTTCACCGGAGCCGTTTTTCTCTCTCATCCTTTCCTCTCTCACTGACAGCGCCGGAGCCGGAGAAGCTCGTTTTTTTTTCTCCTCCGGCTCCAGCTCCTGCGCGCTACAATGTGGGAGCCAGAGCCGACGGGAGCCCGGCCAAACGCGCCCTAATTCAAGAAAACGGTTCGGAGGGAGAAGCTCCAAAGGGGATCCAGTTTTTTATACAAGAGTAAGACTATCTAAAACATGCAGCCCGTTCGCTTGTTGGTTTCAGCCAGCCCAAACCAGCCAGCCAACAGTGCTTTTCTCTCACAACAAACCAGCACCAGTCAGCCCAAACCAGCCCAGAAACCAACCAGCGAACAAGCCGATGGTTTCTTCGGCTTCTCTGACTCTTTGATTAGAGTCGATGCAAAGACATGCTGCCAGTCAGGCTCAACAAGACCGGCTCTTGTTAATCGTTTGTTCCTGAAGTCAATGCAAGTCATCGCAATTTATTCGTGCTTGTGTTTTGCACACTAGATCTAGATCCAGACTAGATTAGTCATTGGTACTCTAATTAACAAGGTCGATTCTACGCTAACACCTGTAATCAGAGTACGCTTAACGCATTCCACTGACTGTGGGCCCGCCAGCTTGTGTTCCCGTCTCGGACCCACCAGCCAGTGTCTCACCGTGTGAGGCACCGAACCGACTGCGCCAGTACCCGCGCCGCAGCGCCTCCCGCGAACCGCGATGCTTCTCCTCGGCTGCACAGCACCCTGTTCCGCTTATCTTATTTATAATCCCTACTTTTCATCTTATTTTTTTCAGCGGAATAGTGTTTTTCTATCCGACGAATCAGCCGAAAAGAAGGGTTTTGTCTTTTTTTTTTTCAGCGAACCTAACGGGTCCCCCGCCGCCCGCTCCCCGCTCCGCCACTCGCCGCCTCTGACCCCGCTGCCACGTCTCGTGCTCCGACCTCACCGTCGGTCAGTGTCAGCCCGCATGGACCCCACCGACCAGTCGCCGGAGGAGGTGTACTCCGTGTGGGCCCTCCCGCCGGAGCCCGCCCGCGACCGTTTCCGCCGCATCATGGAGGGCCTCCGCGCCGCGTATGGCGGCCCCGCCTTCCAGCCGCACGCTACCGTCGTCGGTGACTTCCGCGGCCGCCGCTCGGAAGCCATCGAGGTGCTCCGCGCCGCCGCCGCCGGCGTCCAACCCTACACTGCCCGTGTCACGGGGGTTGCCCGTGGCAGCTTCTTCTACCAGTGCGTCTACCTCCTCCTCGAGCCCACCCCCGAGGTTAAGTATCTCTTCTCCTTGTAGCGGTTACCTATTTAAGTTTGTTTTGTTCCGAGTTTCAAACTTCCAGTTGGATTTGAAACCCACAGGGAATGCTGATGCAGTATTGCAGTGTGCATTGGAATCATTTGGCTTTCTTATATCAAATTATCTGAACTTTGTTAGGTGGTGGGATCGAGCGATCACTGTTGTGCCCACTTCGGTTACAAGAGAAAAACTCGTGAGTGTACCAGCTGAATCTGTTCCTGGATGAAAAATCACATGTTAGTGACTATTGACACTTGGTCGTGGCATTTGCAGCATACATGCCGCACGTCAGCCTCTTATATGGAGACCTTACAGATGAGGAGAAGGAGGAAGCAAGGAAGAAGGCAGAGGAGCTGGACAAGGATATCTGTGGATTAGAGTTTGAGATCTCTGAGCTTGCACTTTATAGAACGGATACCGCAGATAAAAGCTTGGAGTCATGGGAATTGGTGGAGGTGTGCCATCTTGAGAAGAAGTGATTAGTTTCCTCTCCATGGTGATTCTGCTGTAAGTTAACTCTGGGAATTTGTAATGCTTTGTAGCGTCTTGTTGACTACTTTGTACTTTCTAAGCAACTGGTAATATACAATCTGTGATGCTCTGTTAGTTTCCCATGAAATATACTTTGGATTATTCAGATTGTGGCTGATTTTGTTTAATATCTGTTGAAACAAGCAGGTACTCTAGTAAGATCCTGAAACTGTACTGGTTTCTCCCTGGAGAATATTTTGTCTGATTAATCTTGGAATATACTAGTAATATTGGTCTATATTCCGTTAAGAGACTAAGCTCTCAACCCTTCAAGTCATTACAATCATAGTTTGAGATACATAACATTCAGCAATCAGCATATAGAGGTGGTGCATTGACATTCAATATAGTGCACATTATTGATGATATTTCTATAGTGTGACCATGCAGTGGTCTATGGTCTCTACTCTTCCCTAAACCTTCTTCCACCCGATCCACCTTCCCTTTGACAGTTGAAATATGTAGCAGTGGCAACGCTGAGGTGATATTGCCGTGCAAATCTTCTGCAGTTGAAGTTGTGGCGCATTTCTGGTGCAAAAACTGTCCCCCTGCCAAGTTGACGGAACAGCACAAATACGAGCCTGTGGATGCCAGATCTTGGGTCCGGTCTCTCATAAAATACTAGCTCTTGGCCTGCAAGGGCATCCTGACATTATCTAGTGAAGAGTTTAAGGAGCACTGAAGTGTGTGGAAACATCGTCATTTATTGTTTTTAACTCTTTCAATTTAGACGAAGAGAGTCCGTTTAGATATAGCTCCTCTTGTTTGAGACAATTAATGGCTGCTTTCTTTCCAATATCTGTTTTAAAATCTCAGGTAAAATCGAGTATGAAAAAACTTTATATACTAAAAAAAATGTACTAGAATATAACTTTATTATGACAACTGTAAATGAACCTAGTTCTGCTGAAATTGTCCTCAAGGTTACCAACCAATTAAAGGGCAAACAGGGGCCCTGTGAATCATACTATACCAGTTTATTTACGCTATTAAATACTTGTTTGTGTTTAATATTGATATATCCAGACTTCGGTAATGGGTTAGATTGAAATTCTACCTGATTGCTTCATTAGTTATGCTACTAAGTTAGTGGCTTTCATGCAGTGGCGGGACCAGGAACTTTAGGTAGGGGGGGGCCGTGCAAACACTATGACTTCATGGGTCGGCATGTTGCTTGAGGGTGCATGCAGCTGGGTTGCCTGAGCAGTGAGCACCTCCCGCTGCTCCATGGTGTTTTATTAACCTCTAGTCGTCGCGACAGCCGAAGCCGCGCATGCACTAATTCCATCCTTCAGTATCAGGAATGGGTAGCAGTTTGTTGTTGACTCGTCGAGACCTGAATGTGGTCCCTAGGCTTTGAATGCGGGAGAGTGGAGACCTGCAGAAGAAAGCTGGAGACCTGCTATTGCTAAAGTGCAGAACGATGATTTGTATGTGTTGTATATGTGCTTTGAAGAGGACTTGCAATGGCAGGGTTCCAAATATTTTTGGCATGTCAGGGGGGGGCGTGGCCCCTGCTGGCCACCCCCTGGTTCCGCCACTGCTTTCATGATATTACTATGCATGTAACCGCTAAGCTGCCATATTGCATTCACCTAACAAGCTGGTCTAGGATTCAGTCTATGGTTGCTGATTTCATGTATTAATTGCATCCTTATCTGCATCAGTTCAGTGGTAGTCAACAGGTCTGAGAAGCAAGAAGAGACTACAACTTAAGCTCCACAAATACTATATTCAGCAGAAATGCAATGGAATGACAGATAACTATATGCATTCATACCAAAGTTGACACTAGTTGTTTCAGGAATATCTGTCACCATCCTACACAATAGTGAACCAATATCATAATAAGGCAAACTAAAAAGAACCAAATCTAGGAAGAGTGAAACATATTGCACTTGATTTACCAGTGCAAGTACTCCCTTAGTGATGGATGGCTTGGACTTGGAGCGTCCGGGTCAATCAGTACCTTCTCAAGTCAAAGACAAACAAGTTAGCATATAGACATGTTTATATACTGCTAGATTTAAGGCATTTTGTTCTTATTGAATTTGTTCAAACTAATACTGATAAATCCACTACAAAGTGCATAATACTTTTATGTGTTACATAACAAAAGGATTGACATACATTCTCCCAATCGGTGGCATTATCTGTAAATTGCTTGACTCACCAGAGTGTAGAAAGCCCTCATGTCATTGCCACCGACATCGACTCGTGGTTTACTTACAACCGCAGATGGCTTTAGCTCAGCACTTGTCAGAAGTAGCCTATTGTTGTATGTTATTCTTAGTGGAATGGTTGGTGTAAAGGGATCCAACACATCCTGTATGACATGAGCCATGACCAAAGGATCGGTTGCTGACATATTGCAGAAAAATAACTTGTGAATGATATTGGCTGTAGCTCTTATTAGAACTCTGAACTTCCTCCCTATGGAACTGAGGAAGCTGCAGTGTGAGCATGAACTATTTATACTGGAGTCGAGGAAGGATGTCTTATTCAACTTCCAGCATTTGAGATACCATTGTCATGTCATACGTCACCCAGATAGCTGAAGTGTGCTTCTTTGCCAAAACATGATCTCTATGGTGTAGTCAGGTTGCATAGTCCTTTCAATTATATGCTTTAGCAACTTAGTTATTAACATTGCTGGAGTTTGCTGGAGTAAAGCATGAAAACTACTGGCAGCTTTAGTGCAGTCAGCTGTAGTGGTGTGAACATTGAGGTGCATTTAGTATGTTTTGTTTTCCTTGCAAGAGCATATTAGACATCTAATTAGTGTTTTGTTTCTCTTTTCGTCTAATCTGAAATTTGTGCTGCATACCTTAGTGTTTGTTCTTCCACGTAAGCATACACTGGCGTTGAGTTGTATTTCCACTTGTTGAGAACCTACATGAGATCTATGGGCTGTGAGGTTGGGTGCATTAACACCATATATAACTGGAATTTCTTCAACTGATGCTGACGAGGTAGTTCTCATCATGGAAAGAACATGACTCTTCTGTTATTACCAAAGGAATTGCTGAAGCCTTTTCTTTTGTTCTGTGCAAGTTCTGCAGATCTGAGGTAGTTTGATACTAGTTACTGCCCTTTTTGTGCTATCTTTGTTGCATGAGTTTTGTTTCTTCATTTGAATTCAGAAATTGCAGATGTCGTAAAATAAGAATAGGAAAAAAAAACTTGCAGCTCAAGTACTTGAGTTTAGGCCAGGAAGGCCTGGGTGGCTGGGTGCTGGGTAGCAAGGCGGTGAGCCATGGTGCCTTAACATCATTTAGAAGGGGACTTGCTTCTGACGGGGATAGTATCTTGTACTCTCGTTGAAGCAGGGAAAGACAATTTTAGAGGCCACCTTAGAAGCAAACTCCCATTGAATTTTTGAACCCTTTGTTTTGTTGTACGCTAAGTTTCACCAAATGTCCAAGGTAGTTGGTGTCATACTGAATTTGATCCTTGTTCTTTGTTGGGTTTCTTCTGTCATATATGATTTTCTTTGCAATGTATTTCTTTTAACATGTATTGTGGCATAGTGAAGGGCGGGCCTGGTTCAAGCGGTAGAGTCTTACCGCCTGTGACCGGAAGGTCCCGGGTTCAAGTCGCGGTCTCCTCGCATTGCACAGGCGAGGGTAAGGCTTGTCACTAACACCCTTCCTCAGACCCCGCACAAAACGGGAGCTCTCTGCACTGGGTACGCCCTTTATGTATTGTGGCATAGTATTATGGAATTGTTATAACATTTGTTCCCTGGTTTACTTGAAGGGCGGGCTTAGTGCAAGCGGTAGAGTCTTACCGCCTGTGACCGGAAGGTCCCGGGTTTGAGTCGCGGTCTTCTCGCATTGCACAGGCGAGGGTAAGGCTTGCCACTGACACTCTTTTCCAGACCCCGCACAGAGCAGAAGCTCTTTGCACTGGGTACGTCATTTATTGTTATGGAATCCAGGAGGCAAACATGCCCACATAGTAATTTTGAGATGTGGTATCGCGCGTTACTTTATTTTTCAAGATGCATTAGGTTCACCTAGTGAGCTACATTTGTACGGTATGCCTTAGCTGTATGTATAGATTCAGATTTGGTATATGCAAGGTTTTCTGGGCGTACATGGGAAGATGACTGCAACTTTTTCTTCATTCCATGATAACTTGATAAGGATTCTGGTTTGTCCCTCTCGTTAACAAAGTAGAATCCAGATGTTCCTTTGCTCACATGGGGGGGCGGGTAAATGTGAATATATACCTTAGAAGCTTTTTACTCTCTGTTGTCCTATGACACTTTAGTCTTTACTGTGGCTATGCTTTAGTGACTGGGGACAATATCTGATTTACTTGTCAGATGCTGAAACTGAAGGAGTGATGTGCTCCGTAGTATTAAACATGAGAAAGGAGAAGCATATCTTCCTTGGAGATAAAAAAAAAGTTCCCAAAAGGCACGCGGGCGATCAAATACGAGAACATTTTGAACACTCCTTTTGTATATCTTTACTGAGTGGACAATATTCGCCTGCCCTTGTGATTCTCTCCTTTGCTTACAAAATGTTGATTAGCCTGTGATTTTGTCTTGGGCTCGAAGGCTGGTAGGCTTTCTTGTACATGTTAGCCTGTTCGCTTGTTGGTTCCAGTCAGTGTTTTTCTTTCACAACAAATCAGCACCAATCGTGATTATCGGTCTAGAAATCAACCAGCGAACAGGTCGGTTGCTGGTACATCTCATATACCCTGGCCGTCTAGATAACCATTGTCAGGATCATGTGTCGCCGGACTTGTAACCGGTCTGGGCTCCATCGATTGATTTTACTGGAGTAATGCCTCCTCTCGTACTGAAATCATCCGTATATATAATCTGCTGTGTTGTTTGCAGGATTCTTGCGCCTGTGGCTGTCAAGTGTGTGCGATGCTTCTACATTATTAGTGAGCAAAAAAGCCACAGCGCGGCATCTATCTGCTGCATCCGTGATACAGCCCTGCCACCTGATTCTTTCTTGGACGTAGGCATTAGTTCTTCTCCACTCGATCGTGAAAGGCTGAAAGCACGTTAGCTTGTGCTCACGGCCGGTGGCAAAGGCGCTCCGTGCGTACTGCATGACGTCGATGCGAGATTCGATGTTACTTTCCGTCCGGGGTCAATGCTGTGCTGCAGGCAAATGAGCTTACTGCACCTCCGTAACAATTGCCCCGTTCCTCCGATAAGCTACGACTAAAAATACTGTTAGATTAATTTGTTGCGAGAGAAAAATACTATTTATTGGTTGAAAAAGTACGGCTTATAAACCAAGTAAACATGGCGAATGCCGGTGGCCATCAAGCAGCTGCTTTTCGTCACCAGGTGGTAGATGCTTTGCTACCGAGAGCGTGTAAGCTTATTTCTTGATGGATACTTGGCCGTCGTGGTCGTTTGGTCTTTGTTGGCGGGTGCTTTGCCACTATGGCTGCTGGTTATTCATGTGCCTTCTCTGGATGAATGCTTTGCTACCAGGACTTTGTCTAGCTTGTAGGCGATCTTTGCGTTATTACTTTGGTTTTAGGCTCAGTAGGCCTCGGGTGTTGAGGGTAGTCACTCTTTCTTTTCTTCATTTTTTTTGTTCATATGTTTATCTCAGGTCACTCACCACTAACTTGGTGATTTGTAATATGTGTTATAAGGTTCTCTCATAGTTGTGTCGTGTAATTCACTTCTCTTAACAAAAAATAGGCTATATTCCCCATTCGCTGGTATGAAACTTGGCTGAAACTGGCTGAAAAACACTGTTTCGGCTGAATTGTTGTGAGAGAAAAACACTGTTCCGGCTGAAAAAAGAAGCCGAACAAGTTAAATATAGGGTAAGCCGAACAGGACCTATAGACTATAAATCTAGTCAATGTTAAAAAAATTTGAACAACATGTATCCCACGACACTTTATTAAGGGAATGAGGGAGTACGACACTCCGCACTAACCTGGCACGAGGACAGCTTGCCAAAGGTGTCTAGATTTTCTGACAAGTCTCGGTTGATTCAATCTGTTAGAAGTTGATCTCGGGTTAGGCTTGATAACCTATGCCCTATTCGTTTGGCTGATAAGTTATGATTGAAAGTACTGTTGGCTAATTTATTATGAGAGAAAAATATTATTCATTGGCTGAAAAAGTACGTCTTATCTGCCAAACGAACATGTCACTAGTCCTAAGGGCCATGGGCCCACCACTTCTAACTAACACACGTTCGGACGTGTAGACCATTTCAGCTTTGACTCGATCCAACCGATGATGTGCTATAAGAAAGGGATTCGTGTGGCTTCTCGCTCTCTTGGTTTGACGATGAGAACACCTATACCCCTAGCTAGCCCACCGATAAGGGAGGCACGCGAGTCCGTTGAAGACCGATGCCTCTGTTGTTTCACCGAGGACCAGGAGGCTGATCTAGGAGGCATCAACCAGAATGATCATTTGCGTCTAACTGAGGTATGTGCTAATTAATCTAGGAATTAGTGTGTTCATATCATTAGGCTAGTGATCCTAATGGGCTAATCACGTTTAAGTTCTAATACATCGTCTCTGTGCGGTGCAAGCTGTGTAGCGTTGGCATGGCAACGTGCGGTGTAGTCAGGGTGTGTTGGGTTGTTTCACAGTATTACATTAGTGGATGCAGGCTAAATTGGGTTGCTTTCACAATCCTTTATCAGTGGATGCAGGCTAAACAGATGTATTAGCCTGAAAAGAATACTATTTTGTTGATTGCGTAGGTGGATGCAATAATCTCCTATGAAGACGTTTAGTTGCCTGTATAGGTGGATATTGAACTCTTTGTTAGAGGATGACATATGGACCAGCATAAGATGCATTACATCCACCCATCCAGGATGGCCAGTGAAGATCATTTTAAGCATATCTACCGAACCAGGACGAGAGCGTATTTTTGCATTTGCTCATGTCGACTGCATCTACTCAGCAAGCAACCAAACATACATCTTTTTCAGATGGATCCACGCCCCGCCAGGAACACACCGTTAGTTGTGTGTATGGTGGCTTATCTACTGTAATAGTCTCTTACTAATTTGGCTTGGGTATATGTTATTGAACCTGCTCTAATGCGTTACTTTTTATGTGTGCGTGAGAGAGAAGGAGCCTGGCTGAGCCTAGCTGGGCGATAGAGAAAGGAGGGAGGCTAGCGTAGACTAGATTTGGCCCAAGATATGGATAGGGAGAGAAAAAAGACTGATTTGCTTCTGCAAAAAAGAGACTGATTTGCTTTAGTTATTTTTGCAAAACAAATCAAGATGAAGGAAATGAGAAATTATTAGTAATTGATTTGTTACTTTCTCGCTGGTTAATGTACTACTCCAATGTCATGGTTTGAATGATTTGTTTTGGCAAACCGATGCATGTGATTTTGGCCAACATGTGAATTGTGATTACGTGACTTTATTCCACTTACTACAATATTTTTGAAACAAAATAATTACTACCTAAGCGTTATCTACTAGATAACCTTTTTTATTTGGCTTTGAAAAGCTTAATCAACAAGAATAAAAATCATCAGTTTTTGAAAAGCTTAGGCCTTGTTTAGTTCCTCCCCCTAAAGTTTAGTCTCTATCATATCGTGTGTTTGGACACATGCATAAAGTATTAAATATAGACTAAAAAATAACTAATTGCACAGATTGCGACTACTTTGAGAGACGAATTTTTTAAACCTAATTAGTTCATAATTTGACAAATATGATGCTACCGTAACATACACTAATGACGGATTAATTAGGTTTAATAAATTCGTCTCGCAGGTTACTAAGGACTTGTGTAATTTATTTTATTATTACTACCCGAACACTCCTACCTATGTAACACCTGATATATAATATCCTAAACTTTAGCCCTTGAATTTAAGCATAACCTTAACCTTTTTTTAATTAATTTCTGAGGCTGTGTTTGGATCATAGGATTTTCAAAGGAATATCAAAGGAATCAGCTTTCCTATACTTCTGCGTCCTGTAGCAGTGTTTGGAACACAGGATTGGTTCATTCCTTTCTGTAGGAAAGTTTCCTGCACCCGCACGTTTTGGAGGAAAACAAAAATCCACCACAACCTCTTGTTTGTGTTTCCTTCATGAAGTACGAGATGAATCTGAGGTTGGCCGCAAGCTTATCACGTTTGTGCCATGGTGGATGCCAAAACTGTAGTATATTTAAGAGATCAATGCTTATCACAACTATGCTTACTGTAAACCAATAGATTCCTATGTTATTAGTATTTTTGTGTTCCAAACATCAATTTCTATACAAATCTTGTATTTTTCAATCCTCTATTTTACACCTCTATTCCTTTTCTATTTCTGTATTTCCTACGATTCCTACGTTTTACGTTCCTCTTCCGAACAGGCCCTGAAAAGCCTTGCCGAAGCAGGGGCGAGGGCCGCTTGCCTGGCGCTCTCGGCGCCCGGCAGGCAGCGGCAGCCGGCAGGTCCGCTGTCCGCCAGGTGCCTGCCCCACTCCCAGTCTCCCGCTCCACCCACGCCCACTCCTCTCACGTCTCGGCCGGTCAGCCCAGTCGGCCCGTCGCACTGCACTGTACTGTCCCTGTAGCACTCATCGAGTGCGTGACGCTTCCGCACCCGAACAGTGAAAGGACCACTGCCGCACTGCGAAAACCTGCAGGTCCACACGACGCGCTCCGCGCTCCTCCGTCAGTCCGTCCCGCCATCGGCGCAGCGACGCGGGAAACCCGCGTTAGTTGTACTTTTTCAGCCAAGGAACAACTCACGACAAATCAGCCAATACTCTCGGCAGCCAAGCGATAAGGGCAAGTTAAGCCCACTCACCTCACCCCTCGCCCCGCGCGCCGCCGCGGATGGCGGCCGCCGCCGCGGCGTTCTCCATCCGGTACTGCATTGCGCTGGTGGCCCGGCCAGGCCTCTACTACTGTACCACATTGTTTGCGCCAATGCTGCTGCTGCTGCTCATCTCGTGCCACTGTTTCATTTTTGTCGCTGCGACGCAGGGAGTACGCGGGCGCGGGCGGAGGGTGGCGGGAGCTAGCCCTTCGGCGGGGACGCGGCGCCGCTGCCGCCCGTGGAGGTGCGGCGGTTCCTGTGGTGGCATGGCAGGACGAGGAGGAGGAAGTGGAGGTGGAGAGGAGGATGGCGGCCAAGCCCCGCAAGCGCTCCGTCGCCGAGCTCTTCGCCGCCGTGCCGCGGGTGCCCCGAGGCCGAGGCGGCGGCCAGCAGGGGTCTGGGAAGGGGAAGAAGGCTGCCAAGAGGAAGGCGGAGAAGGACAAGGGAAAGCTAGTGCTCGCTGTCAGTGTTAAGACCAAGAAGAAGAAAAAGGTTCCGGCCGGGCCCGGGATCGATGTAAGAGAAAAGGTAGCGCATTGCATTGCATCGACCGTCGATTTGCTTTCCATTTCTGGTATTACGATTTTGTCGGGCACAGTAGAATGTTTGTATTCTCCGGCATGTACGGGTCTGCCTGAGCTTGTACGCTACAAGTGGATCTTATTGTTCAGCTGACCATACGCACAGATCGCTAACTCCTTGAGAGTTGAGAGTTCGTATTCTGCTACTAGTGGAGCACTATGTAATTAGGGATATACGGTAGCCATGAGAATAGTCATTGCGCAACAAACAGTAGAAAATAGATCCACGAATAATCACTTGATGGGAACCTCTTACTGAGGTTCGAGGATTCAAACTTAAAGTTTGCTGTGGATTTTCTCTTTACACTATTCTTCTTTTCCCCCTAATATTGTGTTCATCCATTATTCCTGCTTTTGGGTAATTTCTGACCAGACAAAATTTTCAGGTGTGCTTTGCCTTGATCATTAGATAGAAGGTTTATCAGATGACATAAATATTGCCGGCATATAATTTGGATGCATAGCAATCAGTTGTAACTAAAACTTACAACTTATTGACTGTTTCCATATTATTTGTTGTGAATGACTAAGGTGTGAGAAAATTTTCTCACCACCTTCTAGCTGTTGTTCGAATGTCTGGTTACTTGTCACGTTTTCCCTTTAGTTTTCATCCATGGTGTCTACTGGCCTCACGTGTCTAATGCCCCTTATCGTTCTTGTTTTCATGTTGTTTGAGTTGGATACTTAGATTGTTTTATTCAAAGTTACTTTATTAGTAGTTTCTATTCCTATGTGATATCGATGCCAGCTGAATTGTTATAGGTACACTTGCTTTTGCGTAAGATTTGCAGAGTGCGGATTGACTAAAATAGTGTTTTTGTTTGTTTGTTATGGAGTTGTCATAGTTTGGTTGACTGACTGTGAATACTTACTGTCTACAAAATACTTGTAATGTTCCCAAGTAATGCAGGTATATAGAGTGGTGAAAGTAATAGAAGCCTCTCACCTCCCACTTTCTTGATAGGTTCAAATAATACCTTGAAATACAATAGGGAGCAGAAAATGTCTACAGATGTTCGTTATATACCTCAGGAGATGTGATGCATTTGCTTTTTTCCTCATTTCAGGAGAAAAACAGCGGGGTAAAGGTCACCTCAATTAGCATTTCTAAGTCAGTTCAGCATTCCATAAAAAAGAGGGAGCCCAAGAATTGTTCTTCCAAGAAAAAGGAAAAGCAAGAGGTCTCAGTCTTACTGGACAAGAAAAGTAAGAAGGGAAACAGAAAGTCAGTTTTGGAAAGACACAAAAAGGATATGACAAACAGTGTTCAAGCTCAAAGCATTTGTAAAAACCAGTCAAAAGCAGGTTTTAGCACAGTACTGAATACCACAGATATGAGGTGTAAATCGAATTCTTCTTGCAAATCAAAGCATGTTACCTTTTCTGATGGCACTGTCAAATTTAGAAGGACTGCACATCTACCTGAAGATAATACAAAGCAACCACAATCTGTACAGACATTCCAGCAACCCACTCAGGAAGGTTGTGATCACCGCAATACAGATGAGCAACAATTGGTTTATCAACAAGCAGAAGCTATATCAGGGGCTGTTGAGACTACCAGTTCTTTATCTGAAAATTTAGTGCCAGTTGGTGTTTGCCGTACAATCCCACTTACCAAACCAAAAGATATCACTATACTGGGCAATTCAGTGGATCTGAACCACTGCATAGAAACTTCTCATGGCAGTAACTGTTTGAACTCCACAAGTTTGGCATGCTTATCTAGTAAGGTGCCTTGTCAAAGCTTCAAAGGTGTGGACTCTCATCTGAATGGTGACAATAGCTTAAGTCTTGATGTTGAGTGCCTTGGAGAACAGAACCATATGACTTCACAAGCATCATTTAATCCTGTTAGTTTGGCAGCCAAGGCAATATCAGGTGAGCCCATTGTCACAGCCTTCCGGTTCTTGTTTATATGATAGGAGCAGAAGCACATTCCAGGAGAGGGCAGTTGCCTTCAGCAAAGTTAGTTCTGAGCTTCTTAGATCTGGTAATATGGTGAGAAACATAAGCTCCTCAACAGGATCAAATAAACCAGCACAAGCCGCTGATTGTATATCTGCATGCAGGAACAATCACAACCGTGATGACTATGTCGGCCTTCCTATTAATTCACGAGGTGAATTCGTCAAGGTTCATCCTGGTGGCACCCTGTAACGCCCTAGCCTGAGAATACGGCTAAGATCCACTCTATACGTTGAATATACCACGCCTGCTAATTAACTCTCTTGTGCTTTCGTCCTCGCTTCGCGCAAAAGGTTCGAACCGAAGTTCGTTAGCTTCCCAGGAGCTGGGGTTTTAAGTTGGTTTGGCCCACTTCCGATGTGGGACTAAACTCGCGCAGCTACAGTGTTTCGCGTGCTACAGCATCCGGAAACCCTCCATGCTGCAGTGCCGACACCTGAGCTACAGCAGTTCGACGGCCCAGCCCATCATCAGACCGGCCCACGGCCCATTAGTGGAGTCTCACATACACCCACCCTTAAGGACTCGACGTCCTCGTCGAGGGCCGAACCAACTTATCCAAACGGGACAAATATCCAGGATCGACTCTCATGGCCCACGTCCATATTCCCAGCTTCCCGGCCCAAGTGCCATGCTCTCACAGGAGCCATGCGCAACCTGTCCGAGCTCCCGAGCCCGAGCCATATGTCCGTGAAACCGCGAGAGTTGGCTCCGATACCATTTGTAACGCCCCAGCCCGGGAATACGGTTAAGATCCACTCTACACGTTAAATGGACCACGCCTGCTAATTAACTCTCTTGCGTTTTTGTCATCGCTTCGCGCAAAAGGTTCGAACCGAAGTTCGTTAGCTTCCCAGGAGCTGGGTTTTTAAGCTGGTTTGCCCCCCCCCCCCCAGGTTCCGAACGTGGGACTAAACTCGTGCAGCTACAGTAACCAGAAACCCTCCATGCTGCAGTGCCGACACCCGAGCTACAGCAGTTCGATGGCCCAGCCCATCATCAGACCGGCCCAAGGCCCATTAGTGGGGTCTCACACACCCCTAATTCTGTTGACATTTTTAGGAGGCAGTGTTTGGGGGAGAATTCCTCACGTCCCTCAGCTTCTCCAACCGTTTTCAATCCTATTACCTGCACGGATCATGTCAATTTGAGACCCAGCTATCATGCTCGACAAATTTGTGCAATAGATCAGTCTTTTTTTTCATGCAGACCCTCGTTTTACTCCAACAGCCCCAATGGCATATGGGACGGATGTCAGGCAGTTGCCAAGTTCTGAAAGAACAAAAAAATCATTACTATACAATTCCGAGCAACAAGTATCCATGCGCCAAACAGCAAGAGCTTTCAATGGAATGCTTTTGCTCTGAATGTTTGGGGCATCATAATCCACAGCAGAAGCTACTTGGGATGCGAAACCACTATCTAAGCCAGAACTTTGGGCAGGACACCCAACACAATGCCTAAACAACAGTGCGCCTTATGGGAAAAACAGTTACACTTGGGACCAGCAGCATACAGTGTACACGTCTGAATAATGAAACTCCATGTTCCAGTAAACAAATTCAAGCTGAAGATCAGTTCTTCCAGGGAACACGTACAAAAGTTTTTCCACAATTGTTTCATGGAGGACTGGTCTATCCCCCGTCCGCATGCAGGATTTCGGATGGAGAGAGACAACCATCTGGAAACCCATCACATTTTTCTTTTGTTCCAGAAGCTGTACGGGCTTTTGTGCCTGGTACCAGTAGTTTCAGAACAAATGGTCACAATCAGCAACCTGAACTAGCAACAGCCAATAATCGTTATGTTCAGCCAGTGGACTGGCGCAACGAAAGTGAGCTAGGGAATCAGCAGCCAGTTATGGCAAATCAAGTTCAGAGTAAAGCTGAAGACATGCTGTTGGGTTCTATACACTGCAGACACACTCAAACTGTTGCACCAGAGTCATCTTTCAATACAAGGAACAGTGCCAGAAACTTCATGGAAAAAGGACCAGCGTCGTACCAGTCCAGTTATCGATCTTACGCAACAGTTCAGCAACATGGCACAGGGAACTGCGGCATCCTCTTTTGCGTCAGGCTATGCTGTTCAGAAAACCCTTGTTCCAACAACTCAAACAAAACTCGCGGCGCTCCGACCATTGTCGTTGTCGGTGCGAAAAGTGATCAACAAGTAAATATTTATAATTTTGCCGTGCGTTGTGATCGGATGTGGTCTAGCACTCAATGACACAGGATTTATACTGGTTTAGGCAACATGCCCTACGTCCAGTTTCAATCGGTCGGTGACTTTATTCCTGAGCCCAGATGCTCGAAGTTTGCTGTGGGGTTACAAATAAGTATGGAATGAGAAGGGGGTGTTAGAGGCCCGGTCGGACTCTAAACCATGTGGCTAAGAGTGACGGGTGCTCTAACGTGCGCTAAGTATTGGAGCGTATGCTCTGTATATCTATTGGGTTCCAGAACTGTGGAGCTGTTCGAATGCTCAAATTGTCTAGAGCTAGAGAGAGTCTCTCAGTTGAGAGGGAGCGTATCCTCTTTTATAGGTGAAGGGGATGGCCTTACAAGTCAGAGAGAAAGAGAGAGTGCGTACGTGTGCTTTCTAATCTTGTTGACCATGCTGTCAGGTACGAGACGTTTGTTGGCGTCCACAATACTATTTATGCCTAGACGCATCTGGCAGACTCTACCATGTTCGTCTGGCATTCCCTAATGGCACCGTCCTGTAGGTACGCAGGGCATAGAAGGGTACGGTAAACAACGGCACCCACAACACTGTTTTGGTTCTGACACGCCTGGAAGGTTGCATAGTGCCTGTTGACACCGTTTTTTTGTACGTGATAATGATCGGAGTGGACTAATCGGCGAGGGGAAGGTTACTGTGTATTTTGATAGCCGATGAAAGCCAGCTTGTAAAGATGGTTGCCGATAGCTGGTAATGGTCGATGGAAAGGTTGGTTTAGACTCGGGCGTTGCCGATGAGGATGGAGGTGTTATTGTCGATGCCGATGAAGGGAGGTTTGAAGACTACTGCCGATGCAACAGTGAGTATGACGATGAAGGAAGGCTTGAAGATTACTGCCGATGCAGCAGTGAGTATGCCGATGAAGGAAGACTTGAAGACTACTACCGATGAAACAGGGGATATGCCGATGGAAAGGAAGATGGCGAGATTTTTATCGTAATTAAGGCGGACAGGGAAATAGATAGGAGTTGATTTCCTTTTCTATATTTGTTAGAGTATGGTTCATGTAAGAGTCACGTGTTTCCTTAGATATGGGCTTGGTGTCCTAGTTGTGTTCGGTTGTGTCTCTTTAGATCAGGGTATAAATATGGAGTGAGGGGCAATGTAAGAAAGGATCGATCAATCAATATCAAAACCAATTTTTACTCCTCTTTGTATCTACTTACTTTTCGGCGACTTCGTCAATTTGCATATTTCTCCTTTTTTACGAGTTCTCATTGATTCGGCGAGTTGCATCGTTTCAGTGCAACCTTCGGCGATTCTCGAGTTCCACGTGAGCACCTCTTGGCCGTGACTTCCGGGCGTATCGCTGTTGTCAGGACCAAAGTGTTCGTATCTTCATCCTTGTCGATTAGCAGGTCAAATCGACTGGCACGCTTTGGATATCGATTCGGGTATTAGCCCTTTGTGTTTGCAGATCCACTTTTGCATCAACACATCTTTTGGCACGCCCGGTGGGACCAATCAATCAATATGTTCAATCCCGAGATCGATTCAGGGAACATTATCGCAGTATCAGAAGAAGATCTCAAGGAAGAACAGAGGCAGGCTATGGAAAAGGCTGTAGAAGAATACAAGCAGCTTTGTCTGAGATCGTTTAGCTTGAACAAGAGTGGACAAGTCATCCAGAAGCAAGATTTGCCGTTGCCTCGGCAGGTTACCTTTGACTCCAATCCTGGTAAACTTCAAGAGATGGTTAATTCTGCAGTGAATCATGCTTTGATTAATCATTCCAATGTGCTGTCCAATACTGTTCATAATGCTGTGGTTCGAACTCTCAAAGAAGGACAAGCGGCACCACATTACGTTGGGCCTGCCTATCATCAACCAGAGCCGGCATCTGTCAAAACTCCATCGGCTCCTTCGGCCGTTGTGGGTACAGAAGTTACTTCCCCTCCAGTATTGGCAGGCTCACCTAATATTCAATCTACACCGATACGATCAGATCAGGTACTACCAGGAGGGCGAGTTCAGCTTAGTACAGATCTATCGGCATCAGCTATGTCAGGCCCTATGTCTCAGAATAGCCAGATTCCTACTAATTGGTGGGGATATGGCATGCCTCCGGAGTCATCTGCTTTCAATCCTAGATTACCTCAAGGGTTTGATGCAGTAGGAAGAGCGCCTATACCATCGGCCGTTTCGCCGATGGCTCAAGTGCCTCAATATGCCGCAACTACTTCTGTGCAACCAACTCCAGGAGGTTTCCAGATGCCTATAGTTCAAACATTCAATTCAAGTCCATCGGCGAGCTTACTGCCGATGCAGCAGAAAGCCCCTGCTATGAGTCAAACTGGGGTTCAGTTCATGCCTCAAACCGGTTATAATTATCCAACAATATCAGCAAATTACCAACCATCGGTAAGTTTTGTACCGATGAGTTCTAATAATGATTGGTCAGGACAGTTACCTGTTCAACATACAGTTCAGCGAAATCAGCAGGTTGCAGGGATTCAACAAGGTCATATGCAAGCTGGTTTCCAGAATCAAGCATCGGCAGCCCAGCCGATGAATCCTTTCCAACAGGCTAATGGACCACAAGTAACGGCAAATATGCCGATTGCTGGAGATCGTGGGCCACAAAGATATGTGGAGGGATGTCAGCAGGCACCTCCTGTAGAAATTCAACCAGTTCGTCAGCCGGAGGCTGATGCTTTTTGGGCCGATAAGATAGCAGAAATTATGAAGGATCAGTTTGGGATAAAGCCCAAGGTCAATACTTATTCTTATCGGACTCCATACCCTCCTGCATACGATTTAATTCCTCTCCCAAATCGGTACAAGGTACCAGATTTCACTAAATTCTCTGGGCAAGATGATACATCAACAATGGAACATGTTAATCGCTTCATTATTCAATGTGGAGAGGCAGCTAACAGAGATGAATTAAGAGTTCGATTATTTTCATCATCTTTGTCTGGATCGGCATTTACATGGTTCATCTCATTACCACCAAATTCTATTATTACTTGGGTTGATCTAGAAAAACAATTCCATAAGTATTTCTTTGCTAGAATCCATGAAAAGAAGCTTACCGATTTAGTAAAATTGAGACAGCGTAATGATGAATCGGTAGAAAGCTTTGTACAAAGGCTACGAGATGTAAAAAATAAGTGCTACAGCCTGGTGCTAGATGATCGGCAGCTTGCCGATCTGGCTTTCCAAGGGTTATTGCCACATCTTAAAGACAGATATGCTTCTCAGGAGTTTGAAAGCCTCAGTCATCTTGTGCAAAGGATCTCTGATCAAGATACTAGGGTTTTTGAACCTAAAAAGAATTGGAGTAAAAAGGTATCATTTGTTGAAGAAGTAGGAGATTCTGACTCTGATGAAGAACCAGTTATCGGCTTAGCTGAGTGGGTTAAGAATAAAAAGCCGATATCATGTCCCTTTGGTCAAAAAGAGCCAGAAAAGTTTACCTTTGATATCACCAAGGCCGATAAAATATTTGATCTTCTGCTTCAAGAGGGCCAAATTAAGCTGTCACCTAATCATGTGATCCCATCGGCAGAAGAGTTGAAGAAGATCTTGTACTGCAAATGGCACAATGCAACTTCACACAGTACAAATGAGTGCAAGGTATTCAGGCAACAGTTACAATCGGCTATTGAATCTGGGAGAATTAAGTTTGGTACTTCCAAGGCCCAGAAGCCGATGAAAATTGATCAACACCCTTTTCCAGCAAATATGTTGGATGCCAAAGGAAAGACTAAGGTATTGACGTTAGAGGCTGCTGAGAAAAACGCGTCAGTGGACCCCCAACATCGGATAACTACCGATGATGCAAAAAGTAAGGGTTTGCTAGGAGAAAGCAGTAGTTCCAAAAATCCTCCTCGACCTGGCATTGTGATTACTCATCGAAGGCGGCAGGAGGGTTGGCGTCAACGTAATGACCGATATCGACAACAGCAAGAAGTGAGACGTCAGGAAGAATGGAATCGACATAAAGATCATTGGAGATGTCCGTTTTTCATCCATTGCTGGGAAGAAGGTATTAAATTGCCAACTGTTGAAAATTGCCCTGAGTGTAATGGTTATTACGGGGTCAATCGCTCAGAAAGGAGGTTTCAGCTTGGTAATCAGGGTTTGTCTATCAATGAGCCAATCAGAGGCAGAGCATCAGTGCATGATCGGCTGGGGGGCAGACTTAGTGTACATGAGAGGCTTGGTAAACGCGCTGGATATTTTCCAAGGAATCAAGAGGAGCTTGAGGAGATGGCAAACGCAAGAGTTCCCGATGAGGAAATATTCTATAGGGACCCTAATATACGTCGTGTAGAACCAACTAGGACTTGTTATCAGCCGGTTTGGAAAACCAAGTTTCCTCGATGGTGCCCAGAGGGTCTGACAAAGACGCAGAGAAGGAGGATGCAACGTGAGCGTCAGGAGGATTTATACCAAGAGGAAAATTCCTCCAATGAAAGGCCCGGTCGTCAGCAGTGGCAGGTAAAACACAAAAATAAGGGTCCATCGGCAGATGTTAATATGGTATTCATGTTGCCGATGGAGTTTTTTGGCACTATCTGATAATGAGGAAGAAGTTGTTCTCTCTGATCAAGTAGCTCAGTTAACACTAGATCCAATGATGGCTGTTTTTGAGAAACCTACCGATGACGAGAGACAGCATCTTAAGGCTTTATTTGTGAAGGGCAGAGTTGATGGGCAGCCTGTGTCTAAGGTACTTATTGATGGAGGGGCTGCGATTAATATTATGCCTTACGTGATGTATCGGAAACTTGGTAAGGGAGATCAAGACTTGACCAAAACCGATATGATGTTGAAAGATTTTGAAGGCAATGTGTCACCGGCTAAAGGGGCAGTGTGCGTTGAATTGACCATCGGTAGCAAAACCTTGCCAACGACGTTCTTTGTTATTAACGGCAAGGGTGCATATAATCTGCTTCTAGGGAGGGATTGGATTCATGCTAATTGTTGTGTTCCTTCTACAATGCATCAATGCCTCGTACAGTGGATTGGGGATAAGATTGAGGTCGTCCCTGGTGATTCTTCTTATATCATCGCATCGGCAGAATCAGATACTTATGAGCGAACTAAATGCATATCAGGAGAAGCTTGGGAAAAAGAGTTCCTTAGAGTTGCTGATTATGAAATTCCACCGATCCAAGCAGTCGGTTCTGAAGAGGAGTTTTAATGGATAGGTTTGCCGATGATGGAAAATTAGGTCAAGGGTTCACATCGGCAGATGATTTAGTAGAAGTAGATATTGGTGATGGTGATAGGTCAAGACCTACTTTTATTAGTGCTAAGTTAGATTCCAAGTGTAAGCAGCGAATAACAGATTTGTTAAAAGAGTATAAAGATTGTTTTGCTTGGGATTATACTGAGATGCCTGGATTAGACCGATCGATAGTTGAACATCGGTTACCTATCAAATCTGGATTTCGGCCACATCAGCAGCCAGCGCGCCGATGCAACTCTAATGTACTTCCTGACATTAAGGCCGAAATAACTAAATTAATTGAAGCAAAGTTTATTCGGCAATGTCGATACGCAGAGTGGATCTCTAATGTGGTTCCTGTTTATAAGAAAAATGGAAAACTTCGTGTCTGTATTGATTTCAGGAATCTCAACAAAGCCACACCGATGGATGGCTATCCAATGCCGATTGCTGATTTGTTGATTGATGCTGCGGCTGGACATCAAATTATCAGCTTCATGGATGGTAATGCAGGTTACAATCAAATATTCATGGCTGAAGAAGATATTCCCAAGACTGCTTTCAGATGTCCAGGTCATGTGGGGTTGTTCGAGTGGATAGTCATGACGTTTGGTTTGAAAAATGCCGGTGCTACTTATCAAAGAGCTATGAACTTTATTTTTCATGAATACATCGGCACATTAGTGGAGATCTACATTGATGATGTAGTGATTAAGTCTGGAGATATCACAGCACATTTAGCCGATCTGCGAAAGATACTGGAGTGCACAAGGAAACATGGATTGAAGATGAATCCTAATAAATGTGCATTTGGTGTATCGGCAGGACAATTCTTAGGTTTTATGGTGCATCAGCGGGGCATTGAAATCAGTAGGAAGTCTATTGATGCAATTAACAAGGTGATTGCTCCTGCCAATAAGACTGAATTGCAATCTTTGATCGGTAAGATTAATTTCATTAGAAGATTCATATCTAATCTGTCGGGTAAGATCAAGGCTTTCAGCCCATTACTTAAATTGAAAGCTGATCAGGAATTTGTATGGGGAGTTGAACAGCAATTAGCTCTTGATGAAATTAAGAAATATTTATCAAATCCTCCAGTGCTAGTTCCACCTCAACATGGGAAGCCTTTCAGGTTATATTTGTCAACTGATGATACAGTTATCGGTTCAGCTCTTATTCAAGAATTTGAAGGGAAAGAACGTGTTATTTATTATTTGAGCAGAAGATTAGTGGATGCTGAGACGAGGTATTCGGCCATCGAAAAATTGTGTCTGTGTTTATACTTTTCTTGTATCAAATTGAGGCATTATTTGTTATCTGCCGAATGTACGGTCATATGCAAAGACGATGTGGTCAAGTATATGCTGTCGATGCCGATATTAAGTGGTAGAATCGGCAAATGGATTTTAGCATTATCAGAATTTGAACTACGTTACAAATCAACTAAGGCAGTTAAAGGGCAAGTGATGGCTGATTTTGTCACTCAGCATTGTAATACGGTGGACTCTCTAGGGATTGCTCCCTGGACACTTTTCTTCGATGGGTCCACATGTGGTGAAGGAGCAGGTATCGGCATTGTGTTAATTTCACCTCAAGGAAGGAAGTATGAGTTTTCATTGCCGATTGTTGCTACAGCGACAAACAATCAAGCTGAATACCAAGCCTTGATAAAAGGGTTAGAATTGCTGAAGGAGATACGTGCCGATGTTGTTGAAATCTTTGGTGATTCTATGCTAGTTATAAATCAATTGGTTGGAATTTATGAATGCCGAAGTGAAGCTTTGATTTCGTATTATGAAAGATGTTTGCAATTGTTGAAAGGATTTAGAGGTTTTCGTCTTGAACATATCTCTCGATTGCATAATGAGGAAGCTAATCGACTAGCTCAGCATGCTTCAGGGTATCAGCCTATTCAGGAAGTGCTAACATCGGCAGTGGATACCGATGACTGGAGGAAAGAGATTGTCGATTATTTAAAGGATCCATATAGAAAGGTTGAGAGACGTATAAGGTTCCAAGCTACCAAATATGTGCTCCTCGATGATGAATTATATTATCGAACTATAGATGGAGTTTTACTTAGATGTGTTAGCAATGATGAATCGAAAAGCTTGATGGGTGAAATTCATGAAGGAGTATGTGGGGCACATCAATCGGCTTTCAAGATGAAATGGATGATCAGAAGGAATGGGTACTATTGGCCGACTATTCTTGAAGATTGTTTTAAATATTTTAAAGGATGCCAGGGGTGTCAAAAGTTTGGTAATATTCAAAGAGCGCCTGCATCGGCTATGAACCCTATAATCAAACCGTGGCCGTTCCGGGGATGGGCTATTGATCTCATTGGTCAGATTTATCCGCCATCGAGTAAAGGACATAAATTTATTCTGGTTGCTACCGATTATTTCACAAAGTGGGTTGAGGCAATTCCTTTAAAAAAGGTGACATCGGTCAATATGATTGATTTTGTGAAAGAGCATATTGTTTACCAATTTGGTATTCCTCAGACTATCACTACCGATCAGGGCACTATGTTTACATCAGGAGAATTTGATGAGTTTGCTGTGGGTATGGGAATTAAAATTTTAAATTCTTCTCCATATTATGCTCAAGCTAATGGTCAAGCTGAGGCTTCTAACAAAGGGATCATCAAACTCATTAAGCGCAAAATTGAAGAAAATCCTAGGAGGTGGCATACAGTATTAAATGAAGCCTTGTGGTCATATCGGATGTCATGTCATGGTGCAACCAAAGTAACGCCTTATCAGTTAGTATATGGACACGATGCAGTATTGCCTTGGGAAATTAAGATTGGCTCTAGACGAATACGTTCTCAAAATCAGCTGATAGCCGATGATTATAATACTCTTATGAAGGATGAGTTGGAAGATGTGGCGGGTCATCGGTTAAGGGCTTTAGTTAGTATCGAAGAAAATAAGAAAAGAGTAGCTAGATGGTATGACAAGAAGGTGAAAGTAAAAGAGTTTGCCGATGGAGATCTGGTCTGGAAATTGATTTTACCGATTGGGACTAAAAGTTCAAAGTTTGGAAAGTGGTCTCCTAATTGGGAAGGTCCATATCGGATAAATCAGTCTGTTCCTGGTAATGCATATATCTTAGAAACCCTCGAAGGGGTTGTGTTTCCCAGAGCGTTAAATGGAAAATATTTAAAGAAATATTACCCTAGTGTCTGGATAGATGCATAAAAGTATAAGTGCCGATAACAGTACTATCGGCTAGAATTATGCAAGGATGTCAATGTTTCATAAAGTGCCGATACAATAAATAAGATTACAAGTTCAACAAGGATTGGATAGCTAATATCGCACGCAGGCGAATCTGGTCAGCTTCCTCCATTTCTTTGATATCGTCATCGGCAGCACCCTCCACAGGCTTGAGTTTTTTCTTCATGGCTAAAGCTTTACGAGCCTGGATATCTCTTTCTTGCTGAAGGGCTTTGACGGCATTGGGTAGCTGGCTTTCTTCTTGTTGAGCATGAGTTAAGGCTGCATCGACTTCTTTCAATTCAGCCAATAGAGCTATCTTCCTTGCTGATAAATCCAAGATTTTCTGCTTAAGTGCAGCACCCGAAGTCTGCAAGTTGACGATGCCCTTGTGCTTCTCATCAGCAATTTGTTTCAGTTGTAGCATCTCTTCTTTGAGTTGAGCTTGAGCTGCTCTATCGGCAATGCGCTGAGCAGCCCATTGATATTGCAGTTGGCGGCTTTCTAAATGAGCTGCTGGGAAGAGTACTTCCTCAACATCGGCAGGGACCTGGCCACGAATTGTTTTGAAGATTGCCTTTGCGGGGTCCGAGTCATCTACCAGTTGGGCGGTACCTTGCTGTAGCAAGTTCAGGAGGGTTTCCAACTTGGATTTAGTCTCTGCCGATATTGTTCCCAGTGCAAGGGAAGAACTTGTCTCCTCTCCATCGTCGTCAGAAATGTCAATGGCAAAAGAAAATAGGCTGTTCGGGGAATCTTGTTCCTGAGAGAGAGAAAAGGAGATCAGTTAAGGGTAAGTATGAGTATTGTAAATCAGCTAGGTTGATCGGTTTACCTGTTTCAAGGCAATTTCCTGTGCTTGACTGGAGGAAGCAACCTGGAGTATGTCGTGTGGGGGATCGGCTGAGCTTGCCGATGGGATATCCTCTGTGACTTCATCGGTGGTGGGCTCTTGAGGTATGATGACCAATGACATTGGGGAGGATGTAGGGATCGGCATAGGCCTTTGTCATTTTGGCTGTGCTTCAGTATCTGTTGAAGCTTTGCGCTTTGCTTGGGCATCGGCAGCGATTGGCTGGGGGGCATCGACACTTGTTGGTTGTGAAGCTTGGACATCTGGTACGTTTACCGATGTACCCAATTGTTGCTGCAAAACAAGTGTAAGATATGATATTTAACAGATAAAATGTAAAGTCAAGAGGCTACCTCTGAAGGTTCATCGAAAGAAGTGGTGCTTGATATCGGCGGAATTGCCGATGACGATCCAGTAGCAGTTCTTACCCCCTGATGATTGAGGTTAATACAGTTTGTGATCGGCATAAGTAAAAATAAACGAGGTTGTTACCTTGAATGCTTTGACCAAGGTTGTAGCAGCAGCCGATGGAGTAGCCCTGGATGTAGCCAATTTGGACTTGGAAGTGATGGTCTTGGTACGAATCTTCTGGTGGGTCAAAGCGGCTAAGGTGGGAGCGTTGTAGCCGATCGGCGATGTTGGGGAAACAGGCCGAAGATTGAAAGGTTTCCCACTTTTGCTCACCGATGGTGCTGGGTTGGTAACCTGTTACAAGAGAATCAGTTACTGATATATGAAGGGAAAAGCAGAAGGGAGTTAAAAGAAACTTACCACGTCGTCAGGGATGGCATATTCAGGGTCGATCATGTGCCGATATGTGTGAGCAGAAGTTGCGAACAGTTGTTCTTTCCACTCTCGCCACCATTGCTTATATGACTCGGTGATGAAAGATATTGGTGTCCAGGTGGATATATCAACATCTGTAGTATCGGCATCGGGGGAGAGTTGTACTACCTTGTTCCAATCTGTTCCGCAGGTGATTGTTTCCCTGGGTTTGATCACATCGGCAAAGCAGAGTTTGATTGGCAGTTGCCCAAAAGCCAATTGGCGGGATACTGCCGATGGGTTGTAAAATTCATACGTAATGTTGGTGTTTTTCCCGCTGCCGAATGTGTTTACTGGAATTGCCCTGGGAGTGATGATAGCCATCATGAGCTCATTATCTTGATTTAGAGTGTCATCGGCAAAGTTGAAAAGAAGGGGGAATCTGTTTTCTTCGTCAATATAAGGCACCCAGGCCCTATGATCACGAGAAAGACCATTGTAGAAACTTTGAAAGAATCTGCCGATTTGGTCTTCGTTGGCTTCTGTTCCAGGAAAGACAATTATGGCTTCACCAAAATTGAGGGGTGAGCGTGTTGCCGATTCATCATCCCCAAGCACATAGTCTTCAGCAATTTCTCGTGGGAATTGTTGAGCAAAAAAGTCCCATTGCAGACGTTTGTGCATATGGGCATTCAGCCACATGTTGATAAACCACCACGGGCCTCCCAGGTTGCCGATGGGTTCGCCAAGCAAAAGTTTCTGAGACACTTGATGAAGAAGATGATAAGTGGAGCTCAGAAGGTATCGGCCAAGAGGAAACCTTACGCCATTAGCCAAAAGTTCAGCTGCTGGGAGGAAGGCGTTGGTTGGTCCTACTGATCGACCACAGAAGATAAATTTTTCTAACCACATATTCAGGAATGTGGCATGTTCCCTCTGGTTAAGTGTCCCGGTCTTCTGGTATTCTTGAATGTATCCTGTCCAACCGCCGATGTTGCGAGTATTCACCCTATATTCAGACTTTCTACCATAAATGGAGCCTTCATCGGCAGTTGAGATGTCCAAGCCAGTAAGCATGTGGATATCGGCAAGGGTAGGAGTAGCTGGGCCATGTCCAAACATAAAAGTGTTGGTCGTGTCTGACCAGAAATAAGCTGCTGCAATTATCATTGATTCATTTTTCTGCATATCGGCAATAGATAGCCTAATGCATTGGTCTAACCTCCGTTCTGCCCAGTATACTTGCATCGATCTATTAACCCTCAAGTACCAATCTTTCCACCCTTTGGTGGTTTTGGGCCAAGATCGGAATGTGTCTTTCCACAAATTCAGAGAGAAATTTTGGGCTCTAAAGGGGATTCTGTTGACCTCTGCATTGATCAGATCGGTTGGATCTGGGTTGCCCATTGGTCCAAGGCATTGGACGTGCGGCTGATCGGTTGGGATAACTAATTTGTTGCGCAGTTCCTAAGGTTATATAATTCAGAAAACAGAAGAAAGGAAAAATCACCAACTGAATGAATTTGCAAAAAGATCAAAGTAAAAGGTAATGGAAGTGGAGCGAACCGCGGGGACGTCGAAGTTGATGGCCATTGTCTTGAGGAAGGTGGAGGTACGAGCCGGGAACTTGAAGTTAGCGCCGGAGAAGGGTTCTTGTTGGTTGAGGTCGCGCAGTTGTTCGTCGGAGTCGCCGCCGGAGAGAGAAAATGCCAAGGATTGGAGGCTGAAGGTAGAAAATGAGGGTTCCGGAGAAATCTATTTATAAGCCGCCCGGAATAAGGGTATTTTGGACTTATCTCTATGTCGCGCGCATATAGGTCAAGGTGGTTCAGATGGATATGGTAACTGTTCGCGCGATAATCAGGGGATTGTACAGATGAGTTGATGACAAGTAATCATGACTTGGAAGGGATATCGATACAGGATATTTTAATTCTGAAAATGGCAGCATTATCATGTTAAGATCTTGCCGATGGGTTATTGTTTCGGTATCTTAACCATAATCAAGACAAGAGTGGTTGGCGATTGTGCGATATTTACTGAAGGGCGTGAATCAAGATTAGATTTGATTGGATTTGGTAACAAATCAAGTTTTGGCTTGGAGAATGAGTTACGGTAATCAGGCAAAGGCAAGCGTTATCTGGAGTAAATTTCGGAGCATTAATGGTTTTATACTCCGAAATTGGGGGGCATGTGTTGACACCGTTTTTTGTACGTGATAATGATCGGAGTGGACTAATCGGCGAGGGGAAGGTTACTGTGTATTTTGATAGCCGATGAAAGCCAGCTTGTAAAGATGGTTGCCGATAGCTGGTAATGGTCGATGGAAAGGTTGGTTTAGACTCGGGCGTTGCCGATGAGGATGGAGGTGTTATTGTCGATGCCGATGAAGGGAGGTTTGAAGACTACTGCCGATGCAACAGTGAGTATGACGATGAAGGAAGGCTTGAAGATTACTGCCGATGCAGCAGTGAGTATGCCGATGAAGGAAGACTTGAAGACTACTACCGATGAAACAGGGGATATGCCGATGGAAAGGAAGATGGCGAGATTTTCATCGTAATTAAGGTGGACAGGGAAATAGATAGGAGTTGATTTCCTTTTCTATATTTGTTAGAGTATGGTTCATGTAAGAGTCACGTGTTTCCTTAGATATGGGCTTGGTGTCCTAGTTGTGTTCGGTTGTGTCTCTTTAGATCAGGGTATAAATATGGAGTGAGGGGCAATGTAAGAAAGGATCGATCAATCAATATCAAAACCAATTTTTACTCCTCTTTGTATCTACTTACTTTTCGGCGACTTCGTCAATTTGCATATTTCTCCTTTTTTACGAGTTCTCATTGATTCGGCGAGTTGCATCGTTTCAGTGCAACCTTCGGCGATTCTCGAGTTCCACGTGAGCACCTCTTGGCCGTGACTTCCGGGCGTATCGCTGTTGTCAGGACCAAAGTGTTCGTATCTTCATCCTTGTCGATTAGCAGGTCAAATCGACTGGCACGCTTTGGATATCGATTCGGGTATTAGCCCTTTGTGTTTGCAGATCCACTTTTGCATCAACAGTGCCTATCTGGTATGACATGGTGGCACTGTCCTGCAGGTGCGCAGGATATGACAGGGTACGGTCATTGGTGTTGAGGTTTGACTTGAGCCCCCAAACCCTTTTAGGACTTCTATGAAGTCGTGAAGGGGTTGTTTACACTTGTTTTACAAGCGCACTTGGTGGGCGTAAGATCGTGGGTTGCCATCGGGCGAGATGGAGCGCCAACCCAAAGTGTCGGGCGCAGCCGAGGGGTCGGCGCGAGACGGAGTGCCAACCCAAGTGTCGAGCGCGGCCGAGGGGTTGGGCGAGACGGAGCGCCAAACCAAAGTGTCGCGTGCGGTCGAGGGGTCGGTCTAGTTTCGTGCGTTACCCCGTCCGCGGTTTCCGCAACCGGAGGGGTTGAGCTAACGTCGCTTGCCTCAATGGCTCGAGTGACGCGCTAGGTGAGCTTAATAACGGGTACGTTCAAGTGGAATTCGGGTCCGTCGTTCGTAACGGGGTCGGCATAGCTCTTATGTGGCATTCCACTGCTCCTTAACCCGTCCTCTCGGATAGATGCCCTAAGCCAGTTCCGGAGACCGACTCAGGTGGCCCGCTGGTCTTCCCATCGATGGAGATTCTATGGACATGGCTCAAGGTCAGGATAGAATGAGAAGGTCGAGATGACCTTGTCCGCTTCTGAGCAGATCAGGCGAGGGCCGCTGGGGCTCATCTGCATTTTGTCCCCTAGGCTCTGTTTGACGTGAGGCGACCTCGAGCCCTTTACGGGTCGGCCTTCGAACCTTGGTCGGTTGTCGCTCATATCGAATGAGGACGACTACCGCTTCGTGACGCAACACGAAGCATTGTGATGCAACAATTGCATATACAATGCTTGGATGTATGGGATGAATGTATGAATGCATGCATGAGAATGGATGAATGAATGATTATGCACTAGAAAACAAAAGGGTTTTGGTAAGGTTATCTCAATGGCTTGAGTGATGGGTCTGGGGAGCTCCTATCGGATATGTCCAAAAAGGATCCCTGTTCGTCGTTCGTGACAGGGTCAGCATAACCTGCATGAGGCATCCCGCTGCTCCTTGCCTGTCTCTCGGCAGCCGCCTGAGCCGTCTGATCAACTCAGGTGGCCCGTTGGCCTCTCCTCGATGGAGATTTCATTGGTGGGCCCTTCCAAATCCTGCCTGGGAAGGCGGAGGATCGTTTGCGTACAGTTGCACCTTATTTCCCGCGCCTAGGTTGCAGTAGTGGTGGGCCTTGCCTAGGTCATGTCTCGCTAACCGGGCGATGTTTTGTCGGACAGGGCGTGTCCCATCAACTAGGGGCACGTCCCACCGCATGCTTTTCCGCATTAAATAGGGGGAAGGGAGAGGATTTTCCTCCCGTTCTTTTGCCTTCCTTCAACCAATGTCGTTCCCCCTTCCTCTCTTTTGCCAAGTCTGTTCATGTGCCATAGCGGTTTCTAAAAGAGAGGAGGGTAGAGTGAGGGAGAGGAGAACCCACAGATCCGTTCGTGAATTCGAGGCGCGATGTCGAACTAGAGGCCTTCCAACATGGATGAGGAGGTGCTGGCCGCCTTTGCCGAGAAGGGGCTACTCCCGTCGAAGGAGGTGGCACATTGGAGGGCTCCTACGCTGGGGGAAGTTGTTCTGCAATCCTAGGCCGACGAGGTCGTCTCCTTCCTCACCTTCCATGAGCATGGACTCGGGTATCCCGCACACTGGTTCTTGCGTGGGCTCCTCAACGAGTGGGGCCCGGAGCTGCAACACCTTAACTCGACTGGGGTACTGCACATCGCTAGCTTCGTCACTATCTACGAGGCCTTCCTTGGGATGGAGCCATACGTGGACCTCTTTTGGTAAATCTTTAGTGGGCGAGCCCTGTCCGAGGGGAAGCCGCCCAGAATCATGTCGGTTGGGGGATTTGCCTTGCAGAAGAAACCAAAGCCATCGGTCCCCTACCCTACGTACTCCCCCTATGACTCCAACTGGGGGTGGCATAGTGAGTGGTTCTACATCAGGAACCCAGTGAAAGCGCCATTCTTGACGTTCACCGAAAAAAGGCCGGAGAGGAGGGAAAGCTGGTCGTGGGGTCCCGTCGGTCGGCAGAACAAGTTGGAGGTTATCGAGATGGAGCTTCAGAGGCTTGTGTAGCATGGCCTCGATGGGTTGTGGGTCTTCCATACCTTCTTCCGCCGTTGGGTCACCCCATTGGCGAAAAGAACGTGACCGATGTGGGAATACTCCAGCCCGATGGATCCTGATCGCACGTCGTCAGAGGAGTTGCCAAAGGATAAAGTCTAGAGTTGTCTCGATCGGGTGCTGCAGTTGAGGAATAAAGACTCCCTCGAAGGGACGCCTGGTGCCCTTCATGCATCGAAGCTATCCAATTTGGTATGCCCCTCCTTTTTATGACCTTTTTTCCTTGTTTTGATATTTTGATTGATTCCAGGTTGCCTGTTTTGAAGGGACTCATGGGCTATAAATCTCAGTCACATCTTCTGAGAGGGCCGGAAGGCACAACACAGCAAGTTGCCCAGAGGGAGGTGACACTTGCCAAGAGGAAGAAGAAAACCGAAAAGGCCCGGAAGAAGTTTGATAAGGAGAAGGAGATCAACCAGCGGGTCTGAGGGGGGGGGTGAGAGCCAAAGTGACGTGGAGACAGAGCTCAAGTTGGAGGAGCCCACAGAGATGGGTGATGACACAAGTGCCTCTGAAGACGAAGAAGTTAGGGGCGTTGTTGTGATCTCGGTGGAGCACCATGAGCCTACGGCTGGGTCTGTCGACAGCGGGCGTGATGTGGAGACGCATAGCGACGTTCCTGAGTCGAGGAAGCATGTTGCGAGTGAAGACACCGCCCTTGAATGAGAGACGAATCGGGTGCGGTCGTCGCGCCCTTCGGAGGCATTGTCTGCTTCGTGCTCTCTGCTCTGGGTGTGGTGGAGCACGTCAGTCGGTCGGGAGGACGTGTTCGTTCCCCTACATCTTCAGGGTCGGCATGTGTGCACGACTCCCAATGGTGGTTTTGCCACAGGCTGATGGTCACAACCATTCGCAGGCTGATCGGTAATCGGCCAGGTTGGCCCCTCCCTCAGCCGATGCAAGTGGGCGCGGGTTGTGACCCATGAGTGGTCCTCGTCCGGTTGGCTCATCGTCAGCCGATCGGGGCTTTAGGGCTCTGTCGCTTTCATCTAGGTATGCATTTATGTTCCTTTTTGTTCTCATAGTTGAGTTTTTTAGTGTGACTAACCTACGCTTATTTGACAGCGGCCAGGGGCTAGCGGGACTAGGAATCTCTCTGCTTCCCATGCGAGAGGAGTGGAGACCCAGCCTACAGCGGGTCATGACAAGCGGTGGGGGAAGCTGGTTAGCGGTGGTGCGACCTTCCCTACTAGGGGTTGCGTCCTCCTGGCCGACCATGAGAACAGTGATAGCGGTGGCGGTTGTGATGGTAGTGATCCCCGTGGTGACGACGGAGGTCAAGTTGGAGGTGACTCTCATAGTGCCTCCCCCAACAGTTGCGATGGTGGAGAGGAGGGAAACCGGGCTCCCTGCCTCGCCTAGTGGAGGAGCGCATGGTTCGCCTGCCTAGTGAGAGTTGGAGGGGTTGGGAGGAACCACGGCCTAGGCCGGAAGTAGTGCATCTGCCGATGAGCCATGGAGTCCTAGTGGTGGACGTCCCTTTCTCCTGGCGAGGAAGATACCAGGGTGGAGCCGCTGGCCATCCCGCCATCCTAAGAGCTGGTGATGATCCGGTTGTCGCATGATACTGTGATGGCTGAATCTTCCTAGCGAGTCGGTGGTGACCCGCGAGCTGGTGTGGCCTTGCCCTGGCGAGCCAAGAAAGGCCCGATTCATCCTTCGTGATGAGGAGGAGGTGAAGCTCTGGCATCTGCTTGGGGAGAGAGGACTATCAATGGAGTCCGATCTCGCTCTTACCAAGGCGAGGCTCAAGGAGACCTTGGAGAGGGTTGAGCTCGTCCATCAGGCGGTGACAGTCGACCTACCATGTGTTGCAGAGGTAAGTTCTCTTTGTTTTTTTGGTGTTGTCCTTTGACTCCTTGGCCTTTTAATAGTTGTCTCAGCATGCCTGCTTCTTATCTCACAGGATCTGGAGATGATGTTGATCTATAAGTCATGATTCCTTCGGGAGGAGCATGGTCGAATGGAGTAGGAAGCGATAGCGTTGTGGCAGGTTGACGAGCTTAGGCACCAGCTAGAGTCCACCCACCGTGAGTCCCAAGACCGGGTGGCCGAGGTGATGGGAGCCTGGGCGACAGGAGCTGCGTGCGGTCAAATGGGCGACTGCTGCTGAGCAGGAACTTGACACGATGAAGGTCCATTGTGGCAGAACTGCCTAATCTAATGCCCCCTAGGAGTGCTCATCTTCCCTTAGACACTAAGTACCCAAGGGAGAACACCAAATTACTCGATTTCGTCGGGCACACCCCAGGGGAGAACCCAAAAATCCATATTTTCGCCATCAGAATCACAAATGAGAGAATAAAGCTTACATCATTCTTAATCTTTTCTTACATCCCTTTTAATACAACATCAGAGTATAATATTTATTATTATAACAACGGAATATAATCATGTGATCAGAATTACAGCAGGAAATAAATATCTATTCATAGCATGATGAAACATTGATAATTGAACTATGACAACATATTATAAACTTTCATTTATAAAAGCATTCGGTGAGAGTTGTAAATAAAAACTACGATCGCAGCAGTAAAGGAATCCTCGCTGAGCCCACCAGGAGGTATCCACACATAAGGGTCGGCTCTAGCATCCACCTATCACCTACAATAGGGGGAATAATACCCTAAGTACTCAATTGTACTCAGCAAGACTTATCCCAATATGAGGAAAGAAAAGACTCCAAGGATATGCAAGGCTATCTGGCTTGTGGGTTTATTGCATTTGCAGGAAGCATTACTAAGCGTGCGTCCTTATATTCGATTTTTATTAATAGCCACATTGATTCATTAACTAACCATTCTATGTAAGCACCTATACTACTTTCAAGCAGGTGATAAGCAATCAGATTTCCTTTTCCTTCCATCTTTCATCTTTCAGTTCTTACTACGGTGCTAGACATGAAACAAGCCGTACCGGATTGTCCAGCGATTCGTGAATCAATGCCCCCAGCTAGGGTACCCCTAAAAACACACACCCTGATTGTACCCAAGGCACAATGTAGGACCAACCCATCACTCTCCTTTCCTGGGTGTCCAGGTCCCCATCCAAACTAGGACTCCAAGCCCCCGCCCCTGAGTCCCAGACTCAGTGTGGTGCAAGGACCTCCTCCACCAAAATAAAACTCTGACAGTCGATCTAGAAAGAGCCTAGATCCACGACAAGAGAGCAACAAGTCTTCCAAGCGCCCATACCCAAGTATGTGCTCGGGATAATAAGTCTGTGACTTGCCTCGATGGCTTATGCAACGACAGGTCCTTAACCAACATAGACAGGGAAAACAGTGTAACCAAGCCATGCCCCGCGTCCACGGTGACACAACCTCTTACACCCACCAATACCCGAACCATATCCCTGCCTGGTCACCATTTTTTCTTTCCACCATTTATATTTTTCAAGTGATAATAATATAGTAATATATTTCCTATCTCTCATGAGTGATAGGCAATCACTCGACTTCTACCGGAGTCCTATAGCATAGCATTCTACACGATCCTGTCATACTAGTAAGACTCATAGGATAAAGATATATATGCAAGTGGGTTTCATTCAACTCCTTAAAACTTAATGCACAAATATAATTTAAACTGCAGAAAAGTAGGGGTTATGCACCGGGGCTTGCCTGGGTAAGATATATATTAAAAAGTTAGTATCTGTATCTTCATATCATCCACCATCAACTGGATAGAAAGCCCATTGCATCATCTCCCGGAGGGAATACCATTACACCATCTTCGGATTCCTAATCATCCTTCAATTGATCCGTTGACCCATCATCGTACCTATATGATATGCATTGATGCAAATGCCTAGATGTAAATAATTAATGACAGCCAAAATGCTTAGAAATCTGATCATGCCTTACAAGCTAATGAGATATCTCTAACGCCGACCGTACTTAGCTACGTATCCATGATGTCGAATAAGGCGTTACTTCTCAACAACTATTTTAGTTATATAAACCCAAGTTGTTTTTTATTCCATTCTATCAATTTAATCTTTATTTGGAATAGGGCATCATTATCTATTTAGCAAACTAATTATTCTAGAGCTACAAAAATTACAAGTGAGTACTTAATATTGATAGGAGCCTACTGTACAAATTTCAGATTCAACAATATTACCAATTTATCATGGAAATTCCTACAAGTTTATATTTTACAAAATTACACACCTTAAATTAATTATATAGCTTCAAAGAATATTATCCAACTATGTGAATAAATTATACTAACAAGTAGATCATGATTTTAGGAGACTAACAAAATAGGTTTCATAATTTTTGGATCCCAATACTATTTTATATTGATTTTACAATTTAAACTAGAAATCGATTTTAGAAAAGCATTTCACAAATGGAAGGGCCGGCGGCCACTAACTGGCCCTAGCAGCGCGGCGCTGGCCCATAGGGGCGCATGGCCCTAGCGCATAGCATGGCACCAGGCCTGGCCCAAGCGGCGTAGGTAGAGGCCCAACTCGGCTAACGGCCTAGGCGGAGACGCGCGGCCTGCGGGCAGCCCAAAGGCGCGTGCGGCATGCCGGCCCAGGCGCCAGCAGTGGCCTAGCTAGGCGGCACGAGGCCAGCCCAGGCGGGCAAACATAGCCCAACATGGCGCGGTGGTGGCCCATTTTGCAAAAACGCCCCTGCGTTAACCTCTATTCGATGCGAGATCCATAGGCACTATTTAAACGAGTCATGTATTTCGCAATAACAACCCTGTACAAAATATTTACTTGGATTTATACCCTTCACATCATCTTCTTCGTAGAGTCGAGCAGAGGAGGCATGGGACGGCGCTGCAGGATGGCTCCACAGCGACATCGGCGTCGCGCATGCGTGGGGAAGGAAGGGGGTGCGTCACCGGCGGTGGCGGCCATGGAGGCGGTGACGCCGGGGCAGAGCACGACAGGCGCGTGCTGCGGGGCAGCAAACCAGCATGAGCTGGGGGCGCGACGACGGCATTGGCCAAGCGGAGTGCGGGTCACGATGGCTCGACGAGGGCTGGCCCTCCGGCATCGGTGGACTCGGCGTGGACGAATGGTGAGGTGCCGTGGCTCCAACGAGGAACCAAGGGAGCCCGCACACTAGAGATGCGCTAAGGCGGCAGCGAGGCGTGGGAGGGGCAGTGCCCAGGCTCTGGTCCAGCGCGGCGCGGGGTGCTGCGGGGCAGTGAACAGGAACCGGGGGGGCGTCGGCGACTGCGGTACGGCAAGGGCGTAGGGACACACGCACGGGAGCAGGGCAACAACGGACGAGCAGAAAAGCGAAGCCGGCGATGGAGGCTTTGGTGGGTTGCTCGACATGGCGGTTCTAGAATAAGGAGGAGGGAGGTGGAGCTTTGGCCTTGAGCAAGGTGAAGAGCGGGGAAGGAAGAGCAGCACCGAGGGCACACTGCGGTAATGTGGCTTGGCAGCATCGGTTCAGTCTCGGCGTGCTCAAGAAGTAGCGCGGGCAGGCACGGTAGGTGGATTGCATGGCTAGACGCCGCCATGGCTCGGCTCTACGCACGACATGACTGAACAACAGCAAACGTGCAGGTGCAGACACTTCATTGGCACGGCTCGGACAGAAGCAGACAACGTTGCAATGGTGCAGGGCCAGGACACGACGCAAGCAAGTGAGCTAGACTAGCTGGGCGACAACATTTACACAGCTCTGCTATCTCCATCAACGCAGGGACAGCGTGGCATGCTTCGGCAGTGTTGCAGAGCAACGGAACAACGGAGGCTATGGCTACTCGGTGGTGCTGTAAGGAACCTACTCGACTGGTGCTCATCAAAATTCGGACGCGACGCAAGAGAGAAGGACACAGACATAGGTAAATGGACACGCCACGGTGCAGAGCGTGCGTGGTCATCAATGTGGGCAGTGCATAGACGGGATGACTCGAATGTGGCAGAATGCGAAGGCAGCCAACAAGCAGCAGCGGTCGGCCAGCAAGCTCAGTCTAATCACGTAACTGCGAACGTCGTACCGGTGCGGTATGCGGGCTGAATGGTCAGCAATACTTTTGTTATTATTTTAAATGTAACTAAAAATCCTACTCCAAATTTTTACTTAAGTACTATATACCAGTCGTATCGTATTTTGTTTATAAAATTGTTTTTCGTGTTTAATCAATTAAACACGTTGTTCGCTATTTATTTGCTTGAATCGTTATCGGACAGTTCTAAATATTTCTACGCACTGCATAATTTATCTTGAGTGTTTATTGGAGTCCAAGAAACTAAATCACACAGGATTCGCTTGTCGCCTCAAGTACGTTTTAAATAAAAAATCCAAGAAACTTGTTTTGAAAATTTTACTTAGGCCTAAATCGCGGTGCTAAACAAGCTCGTAACACCATGGGTGTTACAACTTGGTGGAGACCGAGGCGGCGCTTCAGAAGTCCTTGGAGGCTCTGGAGGTGGAGCGAAAGGCCTGGTCGGGCGTCGAACAGGAAGTGGTCGCGCTCTAGGGGCAAATGCTCGGGGGTAGAGGAGTCGAACGCTCGACTTGCTCGAGAGGGTGATCCGGTAAGAGGAAGGGCTCTCCATTCTTGAAACTGCCCACTTTGGTACATTTTTGTTCCACCCTCGATTGATGCCTTGATTTTCCCTTTCCTTCCTTTTCTTTGCTTCTGAATTTGTCATCTTTTTCTAGAACTGGGTGGAAAGATCGACTCTCTAGAGCAAAAGCTGAAGACGGTCAAAGTAGCGGTTAGTCGGGGCATGGAGGCGCTAGCCCATCCCATGAGGAGCGACTCGCTCTTGAGGGGGAGCTCGACTAGATTCGCAACATCGAGCAGGTGGTCGTCTCTGAGGTGTTCAGGTCAGGACTAAGCACCAGTACGCCCGTCGTCTAGCTGGCGGAGGTCTCAAATGTAGTTTGGGCCCTCATTTCCGACGACATGTTCTATGGAACGATAGGGGTGCTAACCTCGGTGGTGACCCATCACCCTGATCTAGACTTCGTGGCCATCTATAGAGGATATAGCCTGATGGGTGGAGCATAGATGAAATCAATGCATTGGGAGAGAGTTTGGTGCCACATGCATAGATGGTTGCTGAGCAGGTCACCACGCTAGTGGGTGATGGAGGCTCACCGTTCGTCTGTGGCTGAAGACGTGTGCCGAGAAGATGTCGTCCAACCTATGGTGGGAGTGGAGACCAGGGTTGGAGGCGAGCGTTGTCATGGCCCCAACTAGAGCCAAACATTGTCCCTGACCGGAAAGCTGAGCTGCCTTCGTCCTTGTCGATCATACTGACAACCGATGCCACCGGGAGGCCACAATAGAGTTTCAAGTAGAAATAGTCAGTTCCTATAAGAGACGAGTTCATGGGGGAGCCCCGTGTGAACAACTTTACATTCATGAATATTCTAAGTTCGTTTATAATGAAATCACTCATGAGGGGAAGCTTGTCCCATCCGTCCTTGTTTTTACCCTAGTGTAACTTTATTTTTTATCCTTTCTTTTTCACACCTGCCCGTTGACCTCGTAGGCTGCAACCTTAAGAACCTAGGGTGTGGCCCGTGAGGCTCAGCTGATCGTAACCATAGGTCGTGGTGGGGTGTGATTGGTCGGAAGGTTAAAACACAAGTTACATAGGGTAATCAAAGGAACGGAATGACCTTTCGTTTGGGTGTCGCCCTTTCATTTGGGCAAAAAGTATTACTATATGATAGTAAAAGAAGAGGGTGGTATCGCACCCCCGTGGAGCCCCCGAGTGACCCAGGCCGAGAGTACTCAGGCTGGGGTGTTGTAGGAGCGAACGTTGAATGGAAAGAGAATGGTAAGACCGAGTTTTAAGGGAAGAAACGACGTAAATGTTCGATGTTCCATGTGTTGGTGAGAACGTTGCCGTTGTCGTCCTTCAGCCAGTAGGCGCCCGGCCAGATCACCTCGGTCACCTGTGTAGGGTCCTTCCCATGGTGGAGAGAGGTTTATGTTTTTCTTTGGTTGACTGGGTCCTTTAGAGTACAAGGTCACTGACCTCGAGGATCCTCCCCTTGATTTTTCTTTCATGGTACCTACGGAGAGTTTGTTGGTAACGAGCAGAGTGGATGACGGTCGTCTCATGAGCCTCTTTGAGCAGGTCAACCGCATCTTGCTTAGCCTCCATGGCTCAGTCTTGGTCGAAGGCCTTTACTCTTGAGGCACCATGATCAAGGTTGAAGGGCAATACTGCTTTGGCTCTGTATGCAAGGAAGAAAAGGGTGAACCCTATGGACCGGTTTGGCGTCGTTCTTAGGCTCCAAAGGATCGCTGGAACCTCTGTAACCCATCGCTCGACATACTTCTTGAGTCAGTCAAAGATGCGGGGCTTGAGTCCTGGGAGGACCATGCCATTGGCCCACTCGACCTGACTGTTGGTATGCTAGTGCATGACTGAGGCCCAATCTATCCTGATGCCGTATCCATCATAGAAGTCCCAGAACTTTTTCCTAGTGAAATTTGTTCCATGGTCGGTGATGATATAGTTTGGAACACAAAACCAATATATGATGTCGAGGAAGAACTTGACTGCCTCTTCGAGTGGAATATTGGTGATGGGCTTCGCCTCTATCCACTTGGTGAATTTGTCCACCGCTACGAGCAGGTGAGTGAAGCCGCTCGGGGCCTTTCTGAGGGGTCCGACCATGTCAAGGCCCCTAGATCATGAATGACCTAAGGTGATAGGGATGGTCTGAGGCTCTTGTGTCAGCTAGATAAGTTTACCAAGCATAGAACTAGCATCCTTCACACCTACGGACAACCTCCTCTACATCTCACAGCGCAGTGGGCTAGTAAAAACCTTAGCGAAAGGCTTTCCCAACCAGCCACCTCAGGGTCCGCATGATGTTTCCCTTGAGGAGCTGTTTCCCTTGGTAAGTCAGGATGCACTTCATGAGTACTCCCAACTGGACTTTGCTTGTAAGGTTCATCATCGATGGCAGTGAACGTCTTGACACAGTCGAGCGATTCAGTCATGCTTTAGTGTTTTCTGCTAGGAGAACCTCCTTGAGGAGATAGGCGAGTAGCGATGCTCTCTAGTCAGCCTAATCGTGTGCCACCATGGAGACGTCAGTGAGCGATGTCGTCATGGAGGCGCCAAGATCAGAGCCCCTGAGCACTTGGTTGGTGTTGGGACACATCGGGAGGTCAGAGCCCCTGGGTGCCAGATTGGTGTCGGAGTGTGTCTGGATCGAATCCTCCAGAACGCGAGCAAACGGCTCATGGAGATCGTTGAAGAAGACCCCATCTGGAGACAAAACCCGCCTAGTAGCCAATTTTGCGAAAAAAATCGGCGGCATCGTTGTCCTTTTGGGGGACATGATGCGCACCTCCTGGTATTATGCTGCCATGAGAGGGCTCTTGCAGGAGGACTCCATCATGACTTGGTCGATGACCAACTCTGAGTCACCATGGACATACAGCCACGTAGCGCCGAGCTCGATGGAGATGTGCAGTCCATTGATGAGGGCCTCGTATTCCGCATCGTTGTTTGAGGCCCAAAAATGGAGATGGATCACATAGCGGAGCCTACTCCCATCTGGGGAGATTCAAAATCACTCTAGCCCCCAAGCTAGGGCACCATAACTAACTCATCAAAGTACATTGTCTAGTACTTATGGGTGATGTTCGGGGTCTGAGAGCTGGACTTCCATCTATTAGGCGATGAAGTCAGGCAAGAGCCTAAGACTTGATAGCGATGTGAGGGATATACCTGATGTCATTGACCCATGAGCTCAAGAGCCCACTTGGAGATTCGTCCCACAGCATTGAGGTTGCGAATGATGTCTCCCAGCAGGTACTGAGGTGATGACCATGACCTCAGTGGTCGGTGAAGTAGTGCAGGAGCTTTTGGATCGCCATCAGCATAGCCTATAGAAGCTTCTACACCTAGGCATATCAAGCCTTGGCGTCGGTGAGTACCTCACTGATGAAGTACATCGATCGTTGAACCTTCAAGGGACATCCCGACTTCTCCTGTTTGATGATGAGAGCGGCACTCACAACATAGTTGTTTGTTGTGATCTAGAGGAGGAGAGGGTTCTCCCCGTTCGGGAGCGACTGAGGACTGGTGAAAGGTCCTAATGGCTAGAGGGGGGTGAATAGCCTATTAAAAATTCTACAACAACACTTAACAAACCAGTTAGACAATTATGAGGACGAAGCGAGTATTGCGCTAGCCTACTAAAAATGCAAGCCACCTACCATAATTCTAGTTTATAGTAGTTTCTATCCACACAATAACTATGTCACTACACTAAGTTAGTGTGCTCTCAAAAGCTAACTAAAGAGCCACACTAACCTAACTAACAAGCTCTCACAACTAGCTACACTAAAGAGCTTGATAACTAGTTTGCGGTAATGTAAAGAGAGTGAGCAAGATGGTTATACCGCCGAGTCGAGGAGTGGACCAATCAATCACAAGAATGAATACCAATGAAGACCAATCACCTCAGAATCAAATGATGACACAATAATTTTTTACCGAGGTTCACTTGCTTGCCAGCAAGCTAGTCCTCATTGTGGCGATTCACTCACTTGGAGGTTCATGCGCTAATTGGCATCACACGCCAAACCCTCAATAGGGTGCCGCACAACCAACACAAGATGAGGATCACATAAGCCATGAGCAATTTACTAAAGTACCTTTTGGCCCTCCACCTGGGGAAAGGTCAAGAACCCCTCACAATCACCATGATCAGAGCTGGATACAATCACCACCCTCCTGCTCGACAATCCTCGCTGCTCCAAGCCATCTAGGTGGTGGCAACCACCAAGAGTAACAAGCGAATCCCACTAGCAAAATACGAACACCAAGTGCCTCTAGATGCAATCACTCAAGCAATGCACTTGGATTCTCTCCCAATCTCACAAAGATGACGAATCAATGATAGAGATGAGTGGGAAGGCTTTGGCTAAGCTCACAAGGTTGCTATGTCAATACAAATGGCCAAGAAAGTGAGCTAGAGCCAGGTCATGGGGCTTAAATAGAAGCCCCCATGAAATAGAGCCGTTGTACCCCTTCACTGGGCACAACACGGGGTGACTGGACACTGGACCTCAGCGTTCGAACACGCGATGCATGCCATGTGTCCCCTCTCTTCAAATGTTGATCACCTGATCTCAATGGTTAAGTGATGACCAGACGTGCTGCTATGAAGTGATCGAACACTGGACCTCAGCGTCCGGTCATTTCTAGTAAGCATCCAAAATGATTTTTCACGACCGGACGTGTCCGGTCATGCTCGACCAGACCCACCCAGCGTCCGGTCACTCGATGTCTCCTCTATGCACTGCCACATCAGTAGGATTGGACGTAGCCCTCCAGCATCCGGTCACTAAGTGACCCAGTGTCCGATCAGAGACCGACACCAGCATCTTCGCTGCTTCTACTAACCAGACGCGCCGGTCCTTCCAAGACCAGTATCCGGTCACTTACAGTGACCTCTATCTTTTCTGTATAGGGCGCCGGTGGCACCGTCAGACTATCCACACTTTGCCGGTGAAGTTCCTAACCCTTGCTCAAATGTGTCCAACCACCAAGTGTATCACCTTGTGTACATGTGTTAGCATATTTTCACAAATATTTTCAAGGGTGTTAGCACTCCACTAGATCCTAAATGCATATGCAATGAGTTAGAGCATCTAGTGGCACTTTGATAACCAGCATTTCGATATGAGTTTCACCCCTCTTAATTGTATAGCTATTGATCCTAAATGTGATCCATACTCACTAAGTGTCTCGATTCACCAAAACAAAATGGCTCCTACCATTTATACCTTTGTCTTGAGCCTTTTATTTTTCTCTTTCTTCTTTTCAAGTCCAAGCACTTGATCATCACCATGGCATCACCATTATCATGTCATGATCTTCATTTGCTTCAACACTTGGAGTAGTGCCACCTATCTCATAATTACTTTGATAAACTAGGTTAGCACTTAGGGTTTCATTAAGTTCACCAAAACCAAACTAGAGCTTTCAACTAGGGCCGACGTCAGTGATGCTTTGAGGTTTTCCAAAGCCTACTGTGCCTTCTTTGACTAGACGAATGCATCTATCCTCTTGAGAAGTTTATAGAGAGGAATCCCCCATTCCCCTAGTCGGGAGATGAACCGGCTTAGGGCGGCCAAACAACCGATGAGCCTCTATACGCCCTTAAGATTATGTATGGGACCCATGTTGGAGATGGCCTGTGATTTTTTAGGGTTGGCTTCGATGTCGTGCTCGAACACTGATGTATCCAAGGAGCTTCCCCTTCGAAACTCTAAAAACACATTTTTTCGGGATTCAATTTGATATTGAACCTTCGAAGGTTTGCCAATGTTGCAGCCAAATTTGCAATAAGGCCGCTAGATTGAACCATTTTCATCACTACGTCATCTACATTGACGGCGATTGTTGGTTTTCGGCCGCTCGACTTGGTTAGGCTGGTCAGGGCGGGTGAATTTGATCAGCGAAGCATCGCTACATGCACCGTTGATAGGTGGCACCGGTGTTCTCCAGACCTGAAAGGCATGGTTACATAGCAGTATAAACCATACGGGGTGATGAATGAAGTCATGAGTTGGTGGTACCTGAGTAGGCATCTAGAAAGGTGATGATTTCGCATCCTAAGGTGGAGTCAACTATTTGGTCTATGCATGGCAAAGGAAAATGGTCCTTTGGACACGCCTTGTTGAGGCCAGTATAATCAACATACATTCTCCATTTTCCTTGTCTTCTTTTTTCATAAGAACAGGATTAGCCAGCCAATCAGAGTGGTATACCTCTTTGATAAACCCGACTGCTAGGAGTTTGGCGATCTCCTCGCCTATGGCCCTACGCCTCTCGTCGTCAAAGCGACGCAAGTGTTGCTTGGCGGCCTTTGAGCCCAGGATGAGGCATAATGCTTGCTCAGCGACCTCCCTTGGTATGCTTGGCATGTCAGATGGTTTCCATATGAAGACATCACAATTAGCGTGTAGAAAGTCAGCCGAGCTCAGCTTTCCTATTTGGCTAGGAGCTTGGTCCCGATCTGAAACCGTCTTGGTCGGGTCAGCGGGGTTGATCCCCACTGCCTTGGTTTGCTCAGTTGGGTTGAAGGCACTTGAGGAGGTTAGCTAGTTGCAGTCTGGGACTGCTAGAGTCGATGAATTCCTGAGCTCTAGGAGCTCGATGGAGTTGATGATGGTCGTGGCGAGCTCGTAATGCTCACGATCGCTCGTGCAGGCATGCAAAAATGTGGTACCCACTGGTGATGACGCCGTTCGGCCCCGACATCTTCAACTTGAGGTAGGTCTAGTTAGGGATCGCCATAAACTTGGTGTAGCATGGCCGCCCTAAGATGGCATGGTAGGACCCTAGAAAGTCCACCACCTCGAAGGTGAGGACCTCCGAGCAGAAGTTGGCTCGGTCGCCTAGCTCTACCCATCAGCACCTTAGTGAGGCACTTCTTGCGAACGATGGGGTCGATGATGAGCGGGTAGCGACCTGGTCGAGCGACGTGGGAAGGATGGTCTCTCTGATCAAAAGTGATCGGGGAGTCTGACCAGCTAAGGAAAGAGGGGATGACCATCTCGGCAACAAATGCCTCTCTGTAGCGTACCTTGTACTGGTGCTTAGAGTGGATAGAGTCGGATCCCCAAAGATCATGTGGCATTCCTCAGGGTCATGGAAGCCATCATCATCCTTGCCTACCATGCCTCCTTTCTTGGGCGTTGCCTCCTTGCCCTTCCCTTCCTTTGGCTTGCCAGCCTGTCGCAGAAAGCGCTTGAGGAGCTCACAGTCCTTGTAGAGGTGTTTGATAAGGTAGGCGTGGTTGGTGCATGGTCTCTCCATGAGCTTATCGAAGTGGTCGGGCTAGCCCTGCTAGGGCTGGTTTCCCGCATGATCGGCTACGATGACCAAAGCTGGGTTGGCCGGTTAGCACCAATCCTTTTTGTTCTTCTTGCCCCTTTACGTGGAGGGCCCTCGTCTTGGTCCTCACGTTTGGCCTTGCCCTTGTCTCAACCACTGCTGAAGACCGCCCCGACTGCCTCCTCGCTGGAGGCGTGGTATGTCGAGTAGGTCATGGGTGGTATGAGGCTTCAGACAGTCGAGCTTGTGGATTAAGTACCAATAGGTTGTCCTAGAGAGGAACACGCTGATGACATCCGCGTCAACGACATCCAGAAGGGAGTTGCACCATTTTGAGAACCTATGGATGTAATCCCATAGGGAGTCATTGGTCTCCTACTGGCAGCTCTTGAGGTCCTAGGAATCCCTAGGATGGACATATGTCCCCTAAAAATTCCCGACAAAGACCCTCATGAGATCTACCTAGTAATGGATGCTGTCAGGTAGGAGGAATTTGAACCATGCTCGAACATGCTCCCCCACACTGATGGGGAGATACTAAAAGATGAAGTCGTCATCATCTACTCCTCCGGCTTGGCAGGCGAGCCGAAAGTCTTCAAGCCATATACCGGGGTTTGTTTCCCCGGTGTATCTAGCAAAGTTGGTGGGTGGTCGGAAGCGCTGTGGGAACGGTGCTCTCTAGATGTGACGACCAAAGGCCTATGGCCCTGGGCCATCCGGGCTAGGGCTCCGGTCGTTTGGTCGACCACCATGCCTGGGAGGTGTGTCCCCGCACTCCCCGATGGTCAGGCTGGGTCCCATGCCACCTGCTCTCGCCACCACTTGATGGACATCATCATCGCTCCGGGCATGGCACCGATTGTTGATGATGCTACAAGTGTCATGGTTTAGCCTGAGCCGTTTGAGCATAGGTGGTCAGTGTGGAGCAGGGGCCACATCAGGCTATCTATAGTGTAGCCACGGCCTCCTGCCCCACTCTCGACACTGTAGTGATGAGTGGATGGAGCAACTCGACTAGTGCGGCCCCATTCCGCCGGTGGAGCAAGAGGCCGTGAGCCGGTGACGCAACGCAGAGCTCTCCGCCTATTGAATGGTGGCGATTTCCACCAGCGCCCAAAGGTTCTGGTGGATTGTCTATTCCTAGGGGTCGATAGGCTCAAGAAGGCCACGCAAAAGCATCGCCGCAGCGGTGATGTTCTGGCCTGCCCGAGCAAACTATGGGGGATTGTTCCCTCCGTCCAGGATGTTACGCTAGAGCTGGCAGGCGTGACCCCGAGCGCCGCTCACTGGGTTGCACACACATGGCACAGTGTGCTACGCCGAGCGCACCAGCATAGGTGGAGGATGACTCTACTGCTTTTTCGTAACTCCTCGCCGTGCTCCTATGCACACACGAGGGCCTTCACATGAGGGTCCGGAGGGGTGTGAGTCTTTAGAGATTCCACTACCACTGGTGGCTGTCCTGGGGCATCTGCTAAAGCGCACTCCCAGGATAGAGGGTGGCCAGATGCCACGACGTTGCTGATGCTAGAGCCGTCGCTTTCGACATCGTCATCTATGAGGTCATGAAAGGAGGCGGGAGTGTAGCCCGCCATCCCCACGAATTCAGATGTGAGAGGGGGCGTCGTTAGCATCCTTCGGAGCCCTCGTGCGCACGTGTCCATGCGAGATGCTAAGCCATAGGGGAATTGTGGGGGGTACAACCCCGGATACCCATGACAGACCACATGGGCTGCGCCCCTAGGGTGGCCTAGCCCACAAGATGAAGCCTTATGGGGCACGACGCTGCTTGGCATCTCCCGCAAGACACCGGGAAGATATCCTGAAGATACTGTAAGATCTGTTAGGATACGTATGATCCCATGATTCCTATAATCTATTATTACTTTTGGTTATCTCCTAGATCTAACCAACTTGTAACCCTGCCCCTCGGACTATATAAGGCAGACAGGGACCCCCTCCAAAATCACGCAATATCATACGATAGCCAATACAAACCAACAGACCATAGGAGTAGGGTATTACGTCATACTGATGGCCTGAACCTGTCTAACTCGTGTGTCTCTATTGCCTTCTTGTTCTTGATTACACGCCTCTTTGCCGATCAATCTACCTTCATGGGATACCGCTCGGAGGACGGGCGACGATATTCTATTGATAATTGGCACGCTAGGTAGGGGTGTTCGTGCTGTTTCTATATCGAACAAGATGATATGTTCCGCAAGCTCTTCGTGGGATACCTCCCATAGCCTGGCTAGATCTTCACGGTCGGATCGATCTCGTGGGTCATCAATGTTGATAGAGTTGGAGAGCTCATCGAGCCGATGCAGATCAATACTGCACCGATCACCCCAATACCTGCGATTGAAGATCCGATCTCAGAACCACCTCCGAGGTTGCCTTCACCGACAACTCGCCGCCTGCTGCCACGCTGCTAGACGTTCTGTCTAAAGCTAAGTTACGCTTTAATATCATTCTAAATATTCTCCAATCTTCGTATATCGTCATAATATTTCTCTGAGCTGTTTTCTCAATTTTTGCTCTCCAAACGATTTTCTAAACCCCCGAACAGTCATGTTGACGCTCTGATGTCCCCAGAGATGGCCGTGTCTCCGGCTCCTCCCTACACGTGCACGAGCGTCTGCCCTCTACGTTATGGGTGGTCGGCAGTGGCTCCTTAGCGACGCTTTGTTCTTCCTACACGCACACAGGCTCCGCGCTCCGTGTTATGGTTAACGGGCTAGCTAGGGCTGGAGACTCAGCTACACACTAACTGTTCGGGCGGTTTGTATTAAATATAAATACATCTTCACACCAACTGATCGCCGAGCTGCACCAGTTGATTTTTCTCTAGAGTTCATGTATTTTTACATCTTGTACTATCCGTTCTACATATTTGTATTACGGGATCATCATCCAGGTGATCGGTCCACCTGGTGCTCGGACTTCTCCACCGATCAACTGGTCGGACCGCTAGGTTCATGGACTCCGTCGTTGACTAGTTGATCGGACTGTTCGTCGGTCGCTTCTACTCAGTGCTCAATTCGTCGCCGACCAGTTGACAGGACTGTTCGTTGCTCATGCTTCATCATCAGCTACGCCGGGGACTCCTCGGTGCTCAAACATCGCCAGCTAAGCTGGGGACTCATCGGTGCTCGGATTTTTCGTGCAAGCATCACCAGCTAAGCTGAGAACTCCATTGGTGGTCGGATCTTGCTACGTCTCATCGGTGTGCTATCAAGCTGCTCCATGCTGTTCGGATCAGGGTGCTGATCTTGGACAGCACGTCTGGGATCTTGATATGTGCATGTCAGATGATGTTGACAAACTTTCTCCTGTTGTCTGTTGTTTCTGACCCTATCACCACGTGACTACATCACATACTGTCAGGCTCGGGGACTAAGTGGGCACACTTCACCTCACGGTGAGTGTGTTTGCTTTTTTCTGGAAGACTCCGCGCCTCCTGAAGCTGAAGAAGTCTATCTCCCTTTCTCGTGGTCGGACTCTAAGTGGGCACACTTGGTCCACTGCGAAGAAATTTTCGATTCTGAACTTGGGCTCCTTACACTCTTATGGTAAGCCTTACTTGGGTTACACTGCTCGGCGACGGCTCACGCTGCTTGGCGACGGTTCACACTGCTCGGCGACGGTTCACGCTGTTCGGCAACTGCTCACAACTGCTCGGCAACTCATCATGATGGTCAGACCATGAGTTTAACTGCTTGGCTTTATTCGTACCTACTCAGACAAGCTCAAGACAGCGTTGCACAATGGGTACAAGGCGCTTGGGGACTAGCTGTGGGAGGTATGACCCCGGATACCTAGGGGCGGCCTAGCCCACAAGACGAAGCCTTATGGGGCATGACATTGCTCGGCGTCTCCTGCAAGACACCGGAAAGATATCCTGAAGATACTACGAGATCTGTTAGGATACGTATGATCCCATGATTCCTGAAATCTGTTATTACTTTCCAGTTATCTCCCCGATCTAATTGACTTGTAACCCTGCCCCCCGGACTATATAAGGTGGGCAGGGACCCCCTCCAAAATCACGCAATATCATACGATAGCCAATACAAACCAACAGACCACATGAGTAGGGTATTACGTCATACTGACGGCCTGAACCTGTCTAACTCGTGTGTCTCTGTTGCCTTCTTGTTCTTTATTACACACCTCTCTGCCAATCAATCTACCTTCGTGGGATACCCCTCGGAGGACTGCCGACGATATTCTATCGATAGAAACCGGTAGTGTGGTGAGGGCAATGGGGTCCCTCCGGAGAGTCAGCAAAATGTGTTAAATAGTGAATATAGAACAATATGTACGTTACTCACCGTGGAGTTTGAGCCTAGCATGGGCTCAAGGCGAAGCGCGGGTGTTTTGACATTGGGGTCATCGAATGGCTCGGGGCCGGTAGAGGGTGCTCCTCCTCTAGTGGGCGCCGGAACAAGTGCCTCCTCGCGGAGGCGGAGCACGCCGAGCTGGTCGGCGACGAAGTCTAGACTTCCAAAGAGGAAGGTCTGGAGCGGCTCGAAGATGGGAGGAACCCGCATCCCAACAGGTGGGAGCGTGGGAAACTCCAACGAGCCGAGGCGAATCGTATCGCTTGAGCCCGCCATGCCAAAGATGGTGGAAAGATGGGCCATCCGATGACCAAAAGCGTGAACGCACGGTGTCCTCCCCACGGATGACGCCAACTGTCGGTGCGAAAAGTGACCAACAAGTAAATATTTGTAGTTTTGCCGTGCGTTGTGATCTGATGTGGCCTAGCACTCAATGACATAGAATTTATACTGGTTCAGACAACATGCCTTACGTCCAGTTTTAGTCGGTCGGTGACTTTATTCCTGAGCCCAGGTGCTCGAAGTTTGTTGTGGGGTTACAAACGAGTATGGAATGAGAAGGAGGGTGTTAGAGGTCCGGTCGGACTCTAAATCAAGTGGCTAAGAGTGACAGGTGCTCTAACGTGCGCTAAGTATTGCAGCATATGCTCTGTGTAGTTGTTGGGTTCTAGAGCTGTGGAGCTGTTCGAATGCTCAGATTGTCTAGTTCCAGAGAGAGTCTCCCAGTTGGGAGAGAGCGCATCCCCCTTTTATAGGTGAAGGAGATGGCCTTACAAGTCAAAGAGAAAGAGAGAGAGAGAGAGTGCGTACGTGTGCTTCCTAATCTTGTTGCCCATGCTGTCAGGTACGAGACGTTTGTCGGTGCCCACAATATTGTTTATGCTCAGACGCATCTGGCAGGCTTTACCGTGTTTGCTCGGCATGCCCCAGTGCCGCCGTCCTACAGGTGTGCAGGGCATGGCAGGGTACGACAAACGACAGCGCCCACAACACTGTTTGGGTTCTGACACGCCTGAAAGGTTGCATAGTGCCTATCTGGTATGGCCTGATGGCACCGTCCTGCAGGTGCGCAGGATATGGCAGGGTACGGTCCTCCGTATTGCGGTTTGACTTGAGCGTCTTACCTTATATGCTCCGTCTGATCCCTGGGCCCTTACCGAGCAGGTGTCCCTGGTCGGTTGTTCCCAGTCGGCCCGACCATGTCGGTCGGGGAAGAGCTGCAAGCAGAGGTTCGACGTTTCCCCGGTCGGAAAAGGAGGTCAGAGTCAGACTATGTCCCTTCCTTGGCCAGGCCTTCCGGTCGAGGATCAGATCGTTCTCCCGGCCTATCATTAGGTATTTGGGTCAGCCCGGGAGGCGCGCGTTGTTGCTGCGCCGTCTGCTAGGCCAAATTTTTGCTAGGAAGTAGATCCATTAAAGACCCTGGATTTATGAACCCGACAGCCGCCTTCGGTCATCCTTCCCATGTTTACAGCGCTGACTATGCACCACCGCCCCATGGATTCGTTACTACCTTTCACCCATCAGTTCCCACACCTTATCCACCGAGCAATTCCAGTGCTCCTGGCAACTCAGTATTCGAAATTGAGAGCATGAGGTGGACCGTGATGGGATCAAGGCCTGAAGGCTTGGAACATTTGAGGAACTGCAAAAGACCAGCAGAAAAGGACGATTTGTCCATGACATTACCAGAGAAACCTTGCACCGTTACGATTTGCAGAAACGGGTTTGGAGTTCCGTGGATCCAGACCAGATGTGCAGCCACAGCCACGGCCTATCTGTCTGGACGACGAAGATGAAGCTGATCTTCGACTTGGAAACACAGAATCGCATCCCACGTGGTCGAAAGCTGTCAGCACTCTGAGACCTGTGAAGCTGAATCCGGGAGCGAAGCATGTACAGCAGCCAAGTGGCAGCATCGTGTACCAAGAAAATCCCTGGCCTGTGCATTCGGTTACACCACCACTAGCCCCTGGAGAATGAGTCTTCCAAGACGCCAGACGCAGAGATGTGAAGTTCTGAGTGGTGTTTGTTGTAAGTGAAGCACCTGTATAAACTGAAATTGGGGTGCCAAGTCATGACGTCAAACCAGAAACATTCAGTGATTTTGGCTGGAAGGGGCTGGTGTAGGGCGACAGCCTTTTGCTGTAGTGTTATATTATCGCGTGTTGTATGTGGTTCCTGCATCTGCATTTCTGTTTCGCTTAACGTCGATCGGTGATCTGCAGTGCACAGGATCTCACTTGTTGAACCGTGCGGTCGCGTCCCTGGCCTGCTGCATGGGCGAAGGCCCAACCCACGGAAACGGCCGCTGCCGCAGGCGCCCGTGAACTCCTCGCACGAACTTCTTGCCGCTACAGAACAGATCAGCCGTGTCCGAGGCACGTCAGGATGTGTATCCTGTCGTTTTCGTGTATCACGAGCTGGTCTCGAATCTCCCCCAAGTGAATGCTGTGAGAGATTGCGTGTGTTCCCAATGCCGCAACTGATGATTTATATTCAAGCCAATCGAGAGAATTTCTTATTTGATACTGGAAAAATAAGCCGTTCCTTTCTTGGCTCTGAAATTTTCTTCGTTCCTTATTTGACACTCACTTGAACTTTCATCCCTAATATGACACCGCAGTCAACTCTATCAGCTAACCGCGTTAAGTGGTGCTTAAAAAGACCTTTTTGCCCCTGATGCTGGCGCATGCATGCAGCGGGCGCTGGGCGCATGCAGAGGCACAGACGCATGCATGCAGCGTATCTGGCCGCTGGCTCCTCTCTCTTTTTTTTGTCAACATGTTTTTGCTGAGCTAACCAGTTTGGCCGAATGGATGGTAGATCGTGTCCTGTGACCTCTGGCCTGTGGGGAAAGTAGCTTTTGGGGCCGGCCGGGCCTTTTCCCTTTTTTCATTCCATGCCTGCTTGCAGTTGTAGCAACACAGACTTGATCGATCTCAGGACCAGCAATCCGGCATGCAGCTGCATGCTTTATGATTTCTAACAACTATTTTTTCAACATTTACACAGCATGATGATGACACGTGATATAGCAAGTTCACAGACCAGCACCACATTAACTTCAAACACAAAACGGTTCACATATACATGCAAGTTCACAGGAGTCCAAATTCACATGCAAGTTCACACACAAAGGTTCACGGATACATGCAAGTTCACACACAAAGCGGAGTCCAAATTCACAGATACATGAGGATCACAGGCTGAACCTCCTTTTGCTTCTTGTGCTCATTGCATGGCTAGCAGGATCGACCTTTTTGCTTCTTGTGCCCATTGCAGGGCTGTCAAGTGGCAGCATAGGAATGGTGGTTTTCTTTTTAGTAGGCTCCTTTTTCTTTTTGCTCTTTGCCTTGACTGGAGCAGCAGTAGGCGCAGGTTCATTTGAATCTGATATTGACCTATGTACGGCAGAACTAGATTTGAACAAGAGACAACAAAGTAACAGTAGCAACAAAGTAACGGCAGAACTAGATTTGCTAGAAAGGGTTGTATATGTAGCACCAGACATCTGGTGTAGAAGACTGTTACACTATTGACAATGGCAAACTAGTAGCTCCATCAGGGAGACAGGGAGCTGTGAACAAATCATTCTACTGACATGAATACCATATCAAATGAGGCCAATAAAATCCAGATTTCAGTAATATTGTGAATGATCATTCTCTTTTAGCATGACAGTGCATAAAATATTCCGTCAATTTTGCCAGGTTGAAAAGTGTTACGCTCAACCTTCACTTATTGAGTTAGAAAACCCCACGAAGAATGTTCTACGAGATACAGAAGTACAAGCTATATCATGAACTGCGTCTCATTACCTTTTTGATGCTCCAGAACTAGATTTGCCCTTATTTGCCTTTTTCTTGGATGTAATCTCCGCGCTTGTTGATGCTCCAATACTAGAAATGACTTGGTTATCCTTACTCTTTGTACTTGTCTCCAAATTTTGGCTAACATGGCAAAAGTAAAGTGCTTCAAAACTTGCAGTTTGTTGTGGGAAAAAGTGAGACAAAATCATAAGCTAACCTTGGTGGAAAAGACATAGAAGTTGCTGGTGCTTCATTGTCCAAAGGCACAATGGATGACTCTGCTGTTTTGGTTTTCTTTGCCTTCTTCTTAGGTGGTCCTCTACATGATAAAGAAGAAAGTAGTTACAATCTATATTATGCCAAAAGGAAAATGCAATCAACAATAAAGTAGTTAGCATGTATAGTACCTCACAACCATCATAGCAGCAATGTCCTCTGGATTACCTTTCTTGCAGTTGTGCCAATGATGGCCATAGCCTGTACAAATAGGGCACTGGTGCTGGTCTTTTTTCCTCTTATTGTCACTACAGCCTTTGTACCTCTCAGTTTTTGGCCTACCAGCAGTTGCTTTCAATAGAGGTGGATGCATGAAAAATCCATGTGTAGATTTAGGCCACTGGCGTTTGTCAGTCATAGCAGGGATTAAGTGCTGATATGCTGCTCTAAACTTGTCAATAGAGTAATACATGTCTACATACTTCTCTAGAGGAGCATTGTGAAGTGATGTGATAAATGCTACTGCATGTTTGCAAGGAATGCCAGAAACTTGCCACTGTCTACATGAACATGTCTTATCTTGCAAGTTGACAACAAACCTAAAGCCAGTACCCCCCAATGCTGTAACTTCAGCAACTTCTGAGCATTCAAGCACCTCCAAGTTTAATTCTCTACTCATTTCTTTCAGTTTCTTAATTATGTGGGGCAGAATCCAGCCATCTAACTTCATTGCTATTTTTCTCCTTTGGTTCCACTTGATCATAAGCATTTGCCTTAATTTGTCTATTAAGTCATCCAAGTTCAAGGACTTGTGGCGCTTAATCCAATTGTTGAAGGACTCAGCCAAGTTGTTGGTTACATAATCAACCTTGGAAATGGTTGAGAACTGACTCCTTGTCCACAACCTAGTGTGCCACTTCCTAAGGTAATTAGTAGCACTTGGCTTTGCTGCCTCCATTGCAGCCCAATGTTTCTCAAACAAATATGGGTTCCATGAGTATGCTGCTGCCCAAAGGTGGTCATCAAAAACCTTGCCATGAAATTTTTTCTTAAAATTGGACACCAAGTGAAACATACATTCCCTATGTTCTGCCTCTGGGAACACATCACCTATCCCTGACATCACTGCTTGGCCAGCATCAGTGCATATGGTTAAACCCCTTGGTGATCCTATGGCCTCTCTAACTCTCTCCATGAACCATTTTCAATTATCATTTGTTTCAGAATCAAAAACTCCAAAGCAAACAGGAAATAACCAATTGTGGCCATCAACAGCTGAAGCACTAGCTAACTGCCCCTTAAACTTGCCTGTCAGGAAAGTGCTATCTATTGCTAAGTATGGCCTACAACCACTTATGAACCCATCAATGCATGGTTTCAAGGCAAAGAAAAAACTTTTAAATCTGATCTTTCCATTTATTGTGTGATGATCTATCACTACTACGTTATTAGGGCAAGTGCTCTCAACTTGTGCCTTAAACCTATACAAATTGTCAAAGCTGTTGTCCCAGTCACCATAAATATGCCTCAATGCTAGCTCTTTACCCATCCACACCCTCTTGTAGTGGACACTCACCTTGTAGTGTTCTTTAAGCTTCTTTTTCAACTCCATTGCATCAAGTGATCCATCCTCAATGAGCCAGTCCTTAACTTTAGCACATACCCAATGCTTGGTGGCATTTTTGACCTTCTTCTTCCTCCTTGTACTAGAGCACTGATGAGCATATGGGTTCTTCTTCACCTACAAAAGATTAACATCCCTATTAAGCTACACCAACATAATAGAATAAATATTTAGAAAAAAAAACAGAAATTATTTATGCTGAATAATTACCACTACAGTGCACATATCATCTGTTGTAGAAGCATGTAGTCTCCATGGGCAATTATCTTCCTCCCGCCTTGAACAATAGGCCCTGAACCTAGATGGTGCACTCTTCTCTGTGTTATACTCAAATTCACGTTTGATTGCATACTGAGATAATGCAATCTTAAACTCTGCCATGCTAGGATATGTTGAGCCAACTACCATTGGAGGGTCTTCTTTATTATATTCCCTGTTTGGAATATGTTCTGCCTCATGTCCTACCAACTCTTGGTCATCCTCTAATTCAGTCCCTGACTCAATCTCCAATTCATCCTCATCCTCATCCTCATCCTCATCCTCACTCTCAACCTTTTCTTTGTCCTGATCCTTATGCACAATCATAGCCATATTTGTATCTTCACAAGGTATCTTCTCTAACTACATGACCTCATCATCAACACCTACATGCTCATTCTCTGGTACTGGGTTGCAAAGGTACCTATCCTCATCTTCTGCAACATTCTTGGCTGCAGCCTGCTTTTGCACATCACTATGCCACTCTTTGATGGGCTCAAATGGTTCAGAGGGATCACAGTAAGAAATGAACATGTCGACAACCTTTGTCTTTGAATTTTTCTCAAACATAGACAACAAATCTTGGTCATAATGAACTTTAGGGAATTCTTTCATATCATGGTCATAGTACTGAAGATGAGCTACTTCCAAATAACCTGGCGGGTACTTCTCTACAATCTCTTCAAGTAAATCCTTATAGTTTGTCAAATCTGAATCAATAGTCATATCAAAACAGAAACACCTAAAATCCTTTCTAACTTTCTTTTTGTTGCCAAACAGTCTAATTTCTAGCAAATATGTTGAATTTGGATCCATCCTGCAAATGAAAAGAACAATCTAAGGAATCAACACTGCTACTTGCACATCACTTTTGCACTGCTTAGATGAATCGAAGGCTAGCACTCACCCTTCAAGGAGCCAGCGTGGCTTTGTGTCAGCATTATCAGACCCTCCATGGCCCCCTAAATCCCGCCCGAGCGTGCTGCCTAGATTTTGAATACAAGTCAATGAAGCTTCAAGTCAATGAATATATTTCACTCTTCGGATCAGAAAGCTAACTGACAACATGTATATGTTCTAGCTGTGAAAAAGGAAAGACAGATTATGTGGCAATTTCTTAGAGATCCTTAGTTGCAAAAAATGGGACACCTTTTTTTATTTTAAGAAAGACCACCTTGCCTGGCTAGCACCATTCTCAGACTTTCAGAATTCTAAAAGCACTCATTACTAGTGTGGAAAACACAAGAATGAAAAGCAGCGTGCAAATAGGTACGTACTTCAGACATAAATTCTGTGTTCAGCAAGCCAGAGTGGCAACAATATATATGTGTTCTCAGACTTCAGAGTTCTAAAAGCAGTCATCACTAGCGTTTCTCTCATGACAGATAAGCAGAACAATATTTCAGACACAAGAATGTAGATGACAGGAGTTGCACGGGGCAACCAAGCACTTGTGTGACAATAGCTAAATCACTAGTGAGTGAGTTTGCAAAGCACTAGAATGAAGGCCAGTTTCAGCAAATGGGACTTAACACAAGAAAATGACAGTATTCAGACAAACACTCTGCGTTTCAAAAGAAACTCAAGGGTAGAATCAAAGATTCAAATACAAGAATACATTCTACAGATCAGATCAGCAAGCCAGAGTGGTGAAAATATCTGTATGTTTTAGTTGCAAAAAATAAAAGGCAGATTACGTGTCGACGTCTTAGAGATCCTTGGTTGCAAAAAAATAAGAGACATAACCCTTCTTTTAAGAAAAAAAGGTCACCTTGCCTGGCGAGCAACGTTCTTAGACTTTCAGATATATAAAAGCAGGCATCACTAGGGTATCTCATGGTCATGGGAGATAAACAGGACAATATTTTACTAAAGCCAGTGAGGATATATTACCATTGGACCAATTGAATAATCCATCCATCAATTGGCCGGAAATATATATTTTTTTTTTGATCAAAAGAATATAAATAATGAACCAACAAAACAACAGAGGAATGTAGATGACACAAGTTGCACAGGCAACCAAAGTGACAATAGCTGAATCAGAGCAAATGAATTTGCAAAGCAAGATAATTAAAGACAATAGAAGAATTTGTGCAAAAGACAGTACCACCAGGGGGGCTCGCCGCCGCATCTGCAACCAGGCCAGGGGAGCTCGTGGCCGCCGCTGCCTGCGCAACCCGCCGGGGGGGGGGGGGGGGGGGGCTCGCCGCCGCTGCCTGCGCGCGCCGCTGGGGGCGGCTTACCGCAGCCGCCTGCGCAACCCGCCGGGGGGAGCTCGCGGCCGGCGCTGCCTGCGCAACCCGCGGGGGGGGGGGGGGGGGGGGGGTCGCCGTAGCCGCCTGCGCGCGCCGCCCGGGGGACCTCGCCGCCGCCGCCGCCGCCAAGCCCCGCCCGAGGGAGCTGCCGGCCGGATCCACATCCTCCCCCGCCGGATCTCCTTCCATCTCGCCGCCGACGGCCGGCCACCGCCAGGAATCTCACCGCTCGCCGCCGGATCGAGCCTGGGACAGAGGACGCACGGGAGAGAGGACTGGGAACCGCACGCACGGGACAGTCGACGGAGGCCAATTTTGACCTAATCAAAATATCTGACAGCGTGTCCCAGGCTCTCTGACGGAAGAAGCTAACGGATCGGACGGTAGTGTCATATTAGGGATGAAAGTTCAAGTGAGTGTCAAATAAGGAACGAAGAAAATTTCAGGGTCAAAAAAAGGAACGGCTCATTTTTCCAGTGTCAAATAAGGAATTATCTCTTTCCAAAACTGCAAAATGCCACTCATATTTTTTTTGGAGGAGTAATGCCAAACTAATTACACATTTGGAATACAGTATCATAAAATTGCACTTGAGGCTCACTATAACCTATACATTGTGCACCCAATTAAGAACCCTTCGTTGGGTTTTATGTAAGTGACTGAAGATCACGCCCACACGATGCTACCCATATCTGTCACAATTCACAAACACAAACTGAAGAACCGCGAAACCTGTAAGCTCTGCTCACTGCCGCGCGCCAGCTCCGAGCCGAGCCGATGGATGCATGGATCTTGTAAACCAGACTAGAGGCGTGCGAGCGTGCGGAGGTCGACCGGGTGCACGTCGGAGGCGAGCTTGGCGCTGTAGGTCCTCTGGGCGACGAGGATGTTGGCGGCCTCCGTCGGGTGGAAGGCGTCCCAGAAGAGGTACTGGTGCCGGTTGGCGCACGGCATCTGGAACGGCAGGCACGTCACCTGCCCGTTGTTCCTGCCCACGCCGCAGCATCCCGCGTTGGTCACCTTCAGGCCGTGGGCTCCGGGGGACTTGAGGATGTCGTCGAAGATGCCGTAGATGTTGATGTAGGTGAAGTGGGCGCCGGGGAGCTTGTTGAACCTGTCCACCATGCCGACGAGCCGCTGGTTGAAGATCCGGACGGCGTGGTTGATCTGCTCGACGCAGGTGACGCCGTTGGCGCTGCGCTGCGCCAGCTCGTTGGGGCTGCACCCGACCTGCCCCACGCCGATGAGCGCCACCTTCCGGGCGCCGTACCTGTACATCACCTGCAGCAGCCGGGAGTAGTCCTGGGCCAGCGCGTCCGCGTACTGCTCCGGCGTGTACCGGCTGTCCGTGCTGTAGAAGGCCGGCATGAAGTAGTTGTTGAGGTAGTCGTTGCTGCCCATCCCCACCGTGAAGATGCACCGGCTCAGGTGCGTCGCCGCGGAGTCCTCGTCGCCCAGGATGCTGATCACCTCCTGCACCGCCGACTGGTAGTTCTGCACCTGCCCGCTAAAGCTGATCCGGCCACCCTGCATTATCAGTTCACACGTCATGTGCATGCAGGGGCGCGGTAAATTTTGAATTAACATGCGTGCGTATATATGTACCAGCTGCTGGCCCGTCTCCTCCCGGATACCGGCGGCGGCGGAGGCGAAGTTGGCGCCGCGGAGGAGCTGCTGGCTGCTTGCGCCGGAGAACGGGGGCACGAAGTCGTCGAAGCCCAGGAGCTTAGCTGGATGTGCACACGGGCACAAAGCAAACAATGGCAGACGCATGTAAGTAGTGGATGGATGGCGTAAAAAGTTCTAGTGCAGTGCAGGTTCGGTCGTCTTCGCCCTGGTCCAGTGACCAGGCACGGCATGCATGCGTGCTCTGCTCGGGCCTATTGGCTATTGCACCGTACGAGACCCAGCTAGACTTTGCATGATTTGCATCCATCAACAGTGCCTAGCTAGCTGCTCCAGTTTTCAGGCAGTGGCGGTACTATTATCTCACAGCAAGCTTGCTGCTTACCGATGGCATCGACGGTGGTGAGGCCGTTGCTGAAGCGGCCGGTGGGGCCGCCGGCGAAGTCGATCCCGTAGGGCGGGTAGTTGGCCCTTGCCATCGACGCGATGAAGTTGTTGTTGCCGTTGTCCACGAGCGAGTCCCCGAAGATGAAGTAGCACGGCACCTGCGGCGCCGCCCGCACCATCGTCGCCGCCGCGCCGAGGACGGCCAAGGCAGCCACGACGACCACCTGCCACGCGCACGCGCGCCGCCCCATTTCCTCTGGTAAGTGATCAAGCAGCGGCCGCCGGAGCTGGTTGGCTTTGCGATGAGATGGACCGATCGACTGCGAGGCATCACAATCTGCAAGGGGATGCTGGTCTTATACCAGCACCCCACCCGGACCCTGCAGAGGAAAAGCAATATTTTATTTATTATTATTTTTATAAGCGGCCCTGGATTCGATTGGAGACGGTGAAGATTAGTTGGGCCTTCTCAAGACCCTCGTTAGGCGGCTGTGGGCCCGCATTTATTTCCACGCGGCTGGGGGTAGGGCGCTGCTCACACCAGCAACTGGAGCATTGGGCCGGCCGTGTCCAGCTATACAAGTGTACACGGAAACAGGAGCCCCATGCCTGTTGCTGAATTCACACTTCAATCACAGCGCCAGATTAACCCCTTCACAAAAACGCCGAAGCAGCGCAACTGCGCATTTGATACCGTACGGCAAACCCTACTGGCAAATTATTGGGGCTTTTGCGTACGCCGATGGATAGATGATGGCACAGTGGTACCGCGCAGTACGAAGCGTAGCTGCACCAACAGCTAGCTGTCAGTGAAATCTATCACTGATCGGAGATCGGACAGAGAGGGAACAGGCGCAGGAGGTCCGGTACTCCAGTTACTCTTGCTCCAGTTATTTTGCCTAGGCAAGTCTTGTACAAGAACCGTGCGGGTGCGCGGCAGATGCAGCCCTTTTTCCCGTTGAACTGAACTGCCGGCCCTTTACCACAAGTACCACAGCCAGGTTTCACCGGCAATAACTCGCCGACATTTCGTCCGTGTGATCTACCCCGAGGATCCTCACCTTCTTTTCTTTCCCCACTCGCGCGTCCGCCCATGTCCGATCGGGGCACAGTTATTGTGGCGCGGCCTCAATCATCGGCGCGCGAGACAGACTGTGAACGCGGCGCTTGGAAGCTTTGGAAAAACGAGGCGTCGAAGCGTACCGAAAGTACCATCTGCCACCCTGCCATGCCATGGCCGGGGACGCCGCCGCCAGGACACTGCACATGCGGCCGGCGTGGGCGGTTGCCCTTGCCGAGAATCTGACCTCGCTGGTTGCTGCCGCCGCGTCCGCGTGGACAGTACACGACGCTGAATGCTCCTAGTACTCGCCCCACACCCTAGCCCGTGGTCCGTGCTCGGTGCTCCGTAGCTTCCCTCATCAGGCTCTGCCGATCTGGGCTAGCTCTGATGCGCATGCGCCCACGCCCATAGTGGATAGTGCCAAGCGCGACACAGCAGCGGGGATTCAATGCGCCGCCGTGGTAGGAAATTTTGCCTTCTTGGCTCGCTCCTTTGTTTCCACTGCACCGGCCGGCCACGGGAGTGATGAGGCCGGACTGAACTGGGAGGAGTAATGCTCGACAGGGGTGAATGGCTGGTGGTGTCCGAGTAACCGACGGCAACGGCAACGGCAACGACAGCTAGTCGATCGATAGATCCGGGTTGTCAGCCAATATGTTGGGAATTTAACTTCGTCACAAAACACAGTCTCAAACTTTGGAGCTAAATTCTTAAGATTCCGTAACAAAATCTGTTTGCAGGAAAAAGGAAAGCGAAGACAACATTTCGACTTCGTATGAAAAGATTTGACTTCGCTAAAAAGAAGGAGAAATCAAGATAAAGAAGTCAAGACCAAAGCGAAGATGGTGCGTTGTCCCGTTGAATGTAAATTGGTTTGTTGACATCTTCACGTGGCCACTTGGCTCGAATAGCAGGCAACACTTTGTCAACCATGAACTCTCTAATCACATCTCTTGTGATTGAAGTGATGGGCTTAACTACTGAAGTACCAGTTGGGCGGTTCACACTATTTCTTTGAGCATGTCCATAAGTAACAAGAGGGAAACAACCAATCTTCCCATCAAAAGTACACAATCCGTTGCTAAACCTTGGCCAAGCACATACACACAAAAACATGAGCATAGGGATGTAATTCTTGCTCTTGCAAGTACGATGGGGTCATCTTCATCAGGTAGCAAGTAATATTTCTCTAATTTTTGAGTGAGAAAGAACCACTTCTCATCAATGAAAACATGGTCAAATAAACCCTTAAATTTTGGATCATCATGCAAGCTACCATGTTCAAGCATGTCAACACACCATTGTAACCGAGCCGCCTTGTTTGCATCGGTCAAGTGTGGTTTTATGCTATTTGACTGGCGCCTAAGAAGACCTTGTTGCATGTATCTTTGTAGCTTGGATTTGGTAATCCCTAGTTTCTTACTCACATCTTCTAGAGTCATTCTTTCTTTAAGGGGGGGCATTGCGCAATGCCTCCAAATCAACTGGAATTGCCTTACGGCCTCCTCTACCTCTCTTTCGACTAGCAACATTAACCGGAATGCCTTGAGCAAGGGGGCTTTTACCTCGCTTTCACAAGCATTGAACGGAGCGAATATGTACTCCAAATTGGTTAGCAACTTCTCTTGTATCATGCTTCCTTAGTCCCATTTCTGCTCCTAGCCAATAAAGTTTGATAGACTTGTTTTGTGACTTCTTCGGACATGTCTTTCCTCCTTCCATTACCTTCAAATGAGTACAATAGCCATTAGTACAGCAACGACAGGTTATAAGTTCACTATTAAAAAAATGATTGCTCTTACCAGCGAGGTTTTCTTCAAAATCAAAATTGATAGCACCATATTCATCTAATGGCAAGTTTAAATCAAATCCTGTTCACAAAAGGAAACTAATAAGAAATAATTCAATATGAAAGGACGATTGCACGGCAAATGAATAAAAGAAGAGACTCATTACTGTTGCCATGTTCTAATGGAGGCTCGTTGAGATCGAACCTAGGAAATAAATCGGCCATGTGAAAAGATTGTTGCACGTCATATGAACAAGAGAAGTGGTGAACTGGTGGCTTAGTGAGTAGTGTTGTGGCGCTTAAATAAATAGAAGAAGCTAGTAACCCAAACGTCGGACGCCGGCCAAGCGAAAAAAAGCACCAAAGAAAGTAATCCGCGCGGCAAGGGAAAAAACGTGCCCCACAGTGTCATGCAGCGAGCCCCAACGAATTAGGCAAGCGCCAACAAAAGAACGCACCATGCAAAATTGACGCATTACGCAAAAAACACAATGAAGCGAGGGATAGATCCCTGCCCCTTGTGTCTCGGACCTCAACAAGCTAACCAGCCATGCTACAAACGTTTGTTGTATTGGGAACACCTGAGACCGTATTTAATAAGGGAAAATAGGAAAAAATACACCCTAACTGAAAGTGCATCTAGCCCTTGAGTGGGTTTTGGATGATTGAATGACAACGTGATTAAAGGTCTAACACGTTTGCTAAGTGTGGACATATAATAGGTTATCTCACAGGTACTTAATGAAAGCCAAAATGATGTGTTGTTGTATAAACAATCTAATTCAAGCACAAGACAACAATGCAAATGGAATTCATGCAAATGCTTATTTATTATGGGATTTCCATGTACTGTGTGAAAGCAAGCTCATAAGAATTAATTAATGAGACGTGAGGGATTGCATATGGAATGGTCTCATATTTGAAGCTTGCTAAATTGAAATGAAAAAGATAACAATATAAATGAATGGTTGATTCAACACAAGATGTGACTTGATGGCTTGAGATGGTGAAGATAGTAAGGAAAGGCTTCGAGGTACTAAGCAAGTGTGAAGGGCAAGCGACGGCTTGGTGGCCGAAGAACCTAGCTAGGGTGAAGAAGGAAGTACTTACATTTAGTTGAGGTACTAATCAAGCTATGATGGTCATGTTAATGTGAAGGATTAAATCACTATTGAAGTGTTTGATGGAAGTGACTTGATACATTTGGGATTACTCAAATTTGATGAATGGAATCAAGTCACGTGCTCAAGATGGCTATGCTCAAGTGAAAAGATCAATATCAACATGTTGGCACCCTCACTTGATGAAGAGTGGAATACACGGCTTCGGTTGAAATAGATCAACTCAAAAGGTTTAAATTCATTATACTTTTAAATTTGAGTTAATAGGAATGTCGTACTATTAAGAGGGATGCATCATGTTGATAGATAATGTTTCATAAGTGCTCAAGCCAACCCATGTGAGTTTTTAGAGTGTTTGAGAGACAAAAGAGCTAACTGATTTATGCTGGTCTGGCAATACCGGACGTGTCCAGTATTTGCCCAGCAATGACAATATTGTTGATCTCAGGTTGGTTCGTTGGGAGTTCCGACGTGAGTCGAAAGTTCCGATGGTCGGGAGTTCCAACATCTCGTGCTTAACTAACTTGGAGAGTTCACTGTGGTGGTCATACCGGACACGTCCAGTATGGACGACCAGAAGCCAACGGCTATTTTTCAAATGCCTTGAGGGTCGGGAGTTCCGACGGTCGGAAGTTCTGGCATAAGTCGGGAGTTTCGACACCTCACATACTTTAACTAAGTTACCATAGTTTTCAAATATGTTGAGGGTCGGGAGTTCCGACGTAAGTCGGGAGTTTCGACGATCGGAAGTTCCGATACTCATCGAGAGTTCTGATGCCTCACAACGTCACTGTAACTCAGTTACCGTTGGCGCAGTGTAAGTCATACCGGACGTGTCCGGTATAGCAACGACTATATAACGTTTAGTTTTTCCAAGGGGGTTATAAATACCCCCAAGCCTCCACCTTTGGAGGCTGCTGATTCTGCTGATCCTCTAGCACGTTTTTGAGCTTTGCTAACTCTCCCAACCCTCTCTTAGTGAGTGTTTGATCAAATTTGCCAAATCAAATTGTGGGTTGAGTGAAATTCAAAAAGAGAGCAATTCAACTACTTGAGCACTTGAGCATATTGTCAATCTCGTGATTCGCATTTGTTACTCTTGGACTCTTCGGTCCTAGACGGTTAGGCATCGCCGGAGAGCACCCGAGAGATTGTGGTGTGCCTCGAAAGGTTTGTAACGGTCGATTCCGCCGCCTCGGAATCAACTAGTGGGAGGAGGAAAAGGAGTTGGAAAAGACTCCGGCTAGAGTGACCTTCATGGTACCCTCTAGGGCTGACCTTCGCTGGGTCGCCCGCAGCCCCCTCAACGGAGAGTAGGACTTTAACGAGTCCGAACTTCGGTAAAACAAATATCGTGTCTCAATTCATAATTCATTTGATATTTGTGTTGCTCCAGCTCTTGTGCAGGCACTTTGTGTATATTGTCATCTCTAGTAGGTGCCTGCAGTTTGGTTTGAAGATAGAAATCGAAAGGAGCAAGTTCGGGGCTGATCTGTAGAAATCGTGTATACCGGACACGTCCGGTATTAGAGCTCTGTGCTGAATACTATTTGATCTCTATCCTATCTTTGTGTTGCAGGGTTGTAGCTTCTAGATATATTCTTTATACCTTGTTTACTCTGTGGCTAACTTGTGAGGGATGGTATTACTTTTAATTTGGAGTTTCTATTTTGGAAACTCCCTTTTCTAATAATTTCCACATTTAAAGGTGTTAATTTTCATAAACGCCTATTCACCCCCCTCTAGGCGGCATCCTAGGTCCTTTCACTAACTAATCACTCCTTGGTATGCTAAATTCTGTCAAAACAACTTGATTTTTGAGTATGGAGGGAGTATGCGTGAAACATATGCAACATTCAGATAAATACACTTACAACATACGTCTGAAAAAACAGATGAAACATTGCGAACAGACACTTGCAATATACTTGTACAATCATTGCAAGATATGAAACATCCCGATCTACTTTTGCAACATCCGCATGAAACACTTGGAACATACCTACGAAATATCCAAAACACTACATGCGTTTGCAACATGTGGGAGCCCGGGCCGGGCGATTCTAGTCGTTGGGGTCGGAGCCGGCGCCGTGCGAGCACCGCCACCACCACCACCATCGCTAGCAGCACAAGGCTTGGCTCAACCGGTCAGGCGGCGTGCGTGGCGGGCGGGAGCGAGCGGCGCGGGATGGGTGAGCGCGACGGCAGAAGCGAGCGGCGCGGGATGGACGCGCGGCAACAACGAGGCGGAGTGGGAGCGTGGCGTTCAGACAGGAAGGCCGCGGCTAGAGAAGGCTGCCGCATTGGAGAAGGCCAGCGGCGCGGTGGTTGCGACTGCGGTGGTCGCATGCGTGCGATAGTGGAGAAAGGAAATATCGCTATATATATATATTTTTTTTTGGAGAAACCATGTCGTATTAAAAGGTGGAGCAGAGAAGGCCAGGAAACGAGCCATCCAAACGAAACACGCGGACGGACGCCCATGTACATTTTCGATGTTGGAAAGATGGGTGTCTTGAGTCCAGCCCATACAATACAATGTGGCCCAACCGTGCCATCACCGGCCACTCTGCTCGTTTCCGATCCTTTCCCCTTTCCGATGGACAGGCCCACGCTCGACTTCCTCCCGTCCTTCGTCAGCGATCGAGTGCGGATACGCACGGGAGATTTTCTACTGACGTATCGCAGCGCACTACACGTACAGTATGTAGTAGTAGTCGTCGTCGTCTCGTTGACCCTGCTGCCCCTGGCAAACAAATCTGCCCCGCCGCGATACGGTAGCCGCTAGCACCGGAGACCACACGACAGGGAGCAAAAGCAGCACGAATTTTCGTGGCCCGGACATCCGGCCGCCGCCGACCGAAGAACGGGTGACGCCCGGCCCGCCGCGCCCGTGCGTGCGGGTGTGGCTTCCATGCGCTAGCTCCGTTGTCTGGAGCTCGCACACGAGGCGTGCACGTCGCGATCGTCGGCCGTCGTTGTCGAATAAATGTCGATCGATCGTCTCGTCTCGTCGTCTCGCGCGAGAGAAGCCGACGACTATACGGAGACCGCGCCACATTCTCCGGGACGCATCGATCAGCTAGCTCTAGCTAGCTAGCCACTCACACTTTGGTGTCACGCCACGTACGGTGGAGCGCTTTTCCACCGCCAGCAGCAGGAGCAAAGGACGAGCGGAAACGACACCACTAGAGAAACGACTTTGGCACATTTAGTCTCGGTTATAACGAGGTTCAGAACTAATATGAGCATTAGTTACGGTTCTAAATTTTACAGGCATCAAAGACTATTTTATTCTGGTTGGTAACACCAACTAGGATTAAAAGACACCCTTTTATCTCGGTTGGTGTCCTCCAACTGGGACAAAAGGTCCTTCAACTTTTAGTCGGACTGGTGTCATCAACCCGGACTAAAGTCTTCCACCCGGGATTAAAGGTCCCCTACGCGTGAATTCAAAAGGAGAGCGCCTAGGATTTTTGTCACATGTGGTATGCAGTTGAGTTGGTAAGGAAGTTACGCGCGAGACAAGGGGTCTCGTGGTTCGAATCTCATGCACGGTAAAAGAGGTCTCCTAGAATTTAAACTATTTTTTTAGTTCCAAATATGAGCTTGGAAACCAGAACTAAAGCCAGTTTCTAACCGGGATTGAACCCAACAGTGTACTAGTGCGAGAAACCCTAGAAATTCCCGACAGAACGTACGATCATTCGACCGGCGGGCCAATATTCCACGATCTAGCTACGTACGCAGAGCGGATCCGGGCATCCGGCCGGCACGTCGATCTCTCTAGCTAGCTACTCCACCAGCCAGCTATCTAGCCAGCAGCATGACAGGCGCATCCATCGATCGTGGGAGATATATATCTGCCACGCACGTCCCTGCAGAAGTGCGGATGCATGTCGCGTCGCCGCACCATTGGCCTATGTGCCGAACAAGTTGCATGGCTGGGTTGACACCACCACTACACTGCTAGTACATAGTACACGCAACGTACACCGCTGTTGTATGCCTGTGCGCTGTCCTAATCACATGTAACGCAACGTGTGCCGGGATTGATTCACTCTTTGCGCTCGTCTCGTGGGAAGTTTGGAAGCAAAGGAACGCCCGGTGTTTCAGAGATGCAGCAGTCACACCCAACGATCTCCTCCTAGCCATTCGAGCAGAAGCAGAACGCTGGACTCAAGCAGGAGCAGCAAGGCTTGTCTTGCCTGGGAGCGTCGAGTGCTGATAGTGTATAACCAGCAAACGAGAACCCAAATCGTCATTAGCAACAATGTAATCAATGGCCATGTTCGTTTCTCTTATAATCCGTCTTTTTCAGCTTGTTTTTTTCAGCCGGAACAGTGTTTTTCTTTTACAACAAATCAACCGTAACAGTATTTCGTCTTGTTTTTTCAGCGAAGCGAACGGGGCAATATGTGTTCTTGCGGGGCCGGCGAAGGCCGCTTGTAAGTTGTAACACAAACTTCTACTACCTTCATAATACAAGTGATACGTAATGCTCTCGCGTGTTCAAGAAAAAAGATAAGATGTTCGATTCTTTACAACGACGCGCTCAAAAATAATATGGGTGACACAACCCTTTTGTAGCTGATGAGAGGGAAGAAAAACACGAAGCCTCCTCCCGGAAAAGATGGCTAGGACGTGATCTAAAGGGCCTACTAGTACCTGCGGGAAAGAAGGGCTACACCAGGCTACGCGACCGAGAAGGTACTGACAGCAATGACACACCCCCATCATGCCCTTTTGCAAGTTGCGCTGAGCCCAATAAAAAAGCCCCCCAAGTCCTCTAGATTCGATCGCGATCTCGCCGCTGTGACAACCGGCCAGACGGCTGGCTCGCTGGGGCATGGCGCGGGCTTGTATGCATGCCAACGTACGTGCGCGCGGGGCAGCGGGGAAAAGCCGTGCGGCCTGCCTGCGGCGCGCGCGTGGGCGTCAGGCTGTCAGGGGCGTGCCGGCCCGGCCGGGATAGATCTCGCGCGAGATCGAACGGGGAAAGCGCGCAGCGGCGGCAGCTCGGTGCCCGAATTTTTTACATTTTAGCTTTTTTTTTTAAGTTTCTCATAAATATATTTCTAGAGAAAAGATTTTAGAAAATATATCTTTAGCTCGGCGTCATTGATGCTGGCGTCGAGCTAACACGTCTCGGCGCCAACGTCTCTGGCGCCGAGCTCCTAGGCTCGGTAAGTGACATGGCAGGGAGCTCGGAGCCCGCCACTCTGGTGCCGAGCTCGGCCGTAGATCTTGACGCCGAGCTCGGCGCCAGCCACTGGCTGGCGCCGAGCTCCCTGACATTTAACCCGGGCCCAACCTTCCTGCACGAGCGTTTTTCCTCTTCTTTCTCCTCCCTCTCGGGTTTTTTTCTCTAACCACTTCATCCTACCTCACGAATCGGCATATTGGACCTTGGAAACTTTAATTTGATCTGTAGATCTTCGAGAGTAAGGTATCCTCACTCCACTTCTAGTTTTTTTTCGCATCGATTCGGTATATATTAGTCGAATTTTTGAACGTAATAATCGTCATCACTTAGGGTTTCATTCTATCCCTCAATATATGTATTATACAACCGTAGGATGGTGCCAAGACGTGAAAAAGCTAGCAAACCTAGACGCATGTAGATATGTTATGGGTTCATTGTTGTACATCAAATAGGAAACCCTAGGTTTAGGGTTTAATGTTAACTGCTTTCGGTTCTTAGAAAGAAATTGGTTGTATTGTAGTTATGGTTCTCATTGACATTTATTTGTGATGTTATGATTTATATTTGTTAAATTGCATCCATTTTGTTAGCTGCAAGAAATGTTTCGGGATGACTTTTGGCGAAAACGGGGTCGTTCTCGAGAATTATACCCCGACGCATCTAGCAAAGATGCCCCTGTCCCTCCTGGTCTCCCTGTCCCTAACTGTAATTGTGGTTTCCCGGCCCATGTTTTTCAATCGAAACATTCAAACACAGCGACGCGTTGCTTCTACACATGCAGTCGTTTTAATGTAAGAAATTGTTTCCACTATCCTTTTTCTTTATTTGTATAAGTATGGTACTAATATTTTGTTGGAATCTCGTTGTGTAGGACCATGAGAGGTGTTTTTTCTTTTAGTGGATCGACGGTGCAGACAAGTTTGATCCTAGGTACTTTCTTTTCGATGATTGGTTTAGAGGGAGACATCCACGTGAGCACTTCAAGCGGTGGGTTCTACCCCCCTAACCCTCCGCCAATGACGGCTAAGGAGAAGCACCTAGCCACAGTTAGACGACTCGAGAAACCTTCTCTATGTGATTGTGGAGATCGAGTTGTGATAAACCCTGAGAATACGTTGGAGTTTGTGTGTCCAAATAAGCATAAAGTAAGTGCAAAGTGTATGTGTTGAAATGTTGAGCTATATGTGTTCATGCAGTAATGTCTACTTATTTAGGTGTTTTCAATGGCGAAGTGTCATTTCAAGGAGTGATTGTATGGTCCTAAGAACCAATGGCCGGAAGAACCGCGAAAGGTTAAGGAAAAGAAGAAAAAAATGGTGTCGGTGTTTTGGACCGGCGGGCCCTCAACCAACTAGTGAAAATGTACTGCGTGCCCCTAATCCCGGATGGTGATGCAAAGAGACACAAGGTTTATACTGGTTCAGGCAATAGGTGCCCTACGTCCAGTCTGAGAGATCGATCTTGTATTCCTTGCACCGAAGTGCTTGTAGTAGGGGGTTACAAGCGGGGTGAGAGAGGGAGCTGATCCTAGATCTCTGCGTGGAGCGGTGCGAATTGCTTGAGATGTTGATCTCAGGCAGCGGGGAAGTGTGCGCATTACAGAGTGTCGAGCGTGTGTTCGTCTATCTCGTGAACTCGTCTATGCCTGAGTGTGTGCGAGCGTGAGAATAAGTCTGTCATCCGTCCCTAGAAACGGCCCCGGTCTCTCCCTTTTAAGTTGAAGGGGGGGACAGGGGTGATACATGTGTTAGCTACGTGGCGTCGTGCGAACAGAGGTGGTATGTCTGAGCCCTGTAGCCTGTCACTGTGGTGGCATGGTCGATGGAGTGGTCCTGTCCTTGATGCACTGGGGCGACGCACCGATCACACCCGATCCTGTGCGACGTGGGAGATCCAGTGATGGCTTGACGTAGGGCATGGCGGGCGACGTGTCGATCGCTGTGTGTTGACCGCGTAAAGAGCCGAGGCTCAGTTGGTGTCGAGGCCGATCCATCGTGGGGGGCTCGGCAGGCATGAATCCCAAGGTTGCCGAGACCTTGAAGTGGATTGCCGAGGCTTGGAGGGAGCAGTTGGTCCTGTACACTGATTCTGAGGCTATAGTGATCGGGACTTGACTCCCAACGTCACGTTGTTCCGGGAGCAGGGGTTAGGTAGATCAGTGCAGTGCGGGCGTTGGTCGTGGGCACAGTACGGAGCACAGCGGCCGGTAACCCCTGCCCTGTCCTGTCCCGGATGGTATGGTGTTGATGCGACTTCCCGTCTCGTCTGCCGCTCTGCTGTGTCAAGCCGTCGTCCGGCTGATGTCGCGGGAGTGGTTGGTCGCATTAATTGGGCGTGACGTTCTGTCAGGGAGATCGGTCGAGGTGGAGGCGACAGGGCCGTTGCTGAGCCGGCCTCGAGCGAGACGGAGAATCGGCATCTCGTCCGAGGCTTTACACGTGGGGCCTCGAGCGAGACGGAGAATCGGTTCCCCATCCGAGGCCTTTCGTGCGAGGCCTCGAGCGAGGCGGAAAATCGGTAGGCCATCCGAGGCCTTCCGTGCGAGGCCTCGAGCAAGGCAGAGAGTCGGTGGCCTCGGACAAGGCCGAGGGTTAGCCAATAGTTGTCTCTTGGCTTTGATTTTGATAGGGTCTAAGCGATTTTTTCGGTTTTCAGTTAGGAGACCCCTTATATGGTACCCAACAGTAGCCCCCGAGCCTTAGGGAGAGTGTGAGCCGCTCTCCCTGAGGTTTTGATGAGACTCGGCTCACGGCAGTTCCTGGCGGGATGGTGTTTTGTACTCGAGGCCTTGGTGGGTGCGCGCGAGCGCACCCACCGGGTGTAGCCCCCGAGGCCCTGGAGGAGTGGATTGAGTCCTTCATGGGCTTTTCTTACGTCGTGCGAGGGGTTTTATTGCGTTTGCCGAGCCTATGAGTGCGAGTTCGGGTCGCTGAGCCTCGGTTTGGTTGTAGGAAGAGCCCCCAAGCCTCTGCTCGAAGCAAGAGGGCGATCAGGGGTTTCCCTGTCTTTTTTGTGCGGCCCTCACGCATCCTTTTTGTTTGGAAGGAGGGGTGGAGGATGCCATGCTACCCTCGGTGGGCGTGAGCAGTGACACCTCCGGTGAGCTGTTATCGGGTAAGTCCGAGTGGAGGCCCATGCCCTATTTGATAGGGGTCGGCTAGCGGTCCAGAGACGCGCTCCAAAAGTACTAGAGGGCTTCTCTAGTGGGTCACAGGGCCGTTCGATGGGCCCTGGTGGCTTGATGCCTCCCTACGGTGGGATCCCATTCGGAGACGTCCATGCCGGTCTCGGACATGACTTAGGTCGTCCTGAGCGATCGCTTGCTCGGGCCTCGGCCATGTGCGGCCTCGCCCATAGTTGTCCCTGACTCTGTTGCCCTAGGGCGGCTGTCAAAACCCTCGGGGGCCCAGCCTTCGAACCCCTAGACCGTAACGGGCTCGATGCCCTTTATCACGTTTTTCCGAGCCTCTGAGTGCGAGCTTGGGTCGCTTGTCTTCGTCCTGGGTGCAGGAAGAGCTCCCGAGCCTCTGCACGGAGCGGGAGGGCGATCAGGGGTTCCCCTGGCTTTTCATGCGACCCTCGCGCGTCCTTTTTGTTCAGACGGAGGGGTTGTTTGCTGAGCCCTCGAGTGCAAGCCTAGGTCGCTGGGTCTCGGCAAGGTTGTAGGAAGAGCTCCCTAGCCTCTGCACGGAGCGAGAGGGCGGTCAGGAGCTCCCCTAGCTTTTTGTGCGACCCTCGCGCATCCTTTTCGTTCGGAAGGACGGGTTGTTTGCCAAGCCCTCACGTGCGAGCCTGGGTCGCTGGGTCTCGGCAAGGTTGCAGGAAGAGCTCCCTAGCCTCTACACGGAGCGAGAGGGCGGTCAGGAGCTACCCTGGCTTTTTGTGCGACCCTCGCGCATCCTTTTTGTTCAGAAGGAGGGGTTGTTTGCCGAGCCCTCGCGTGCGAGCCTAGGTCGCTGGGTCTCAGCAAGGTTGCAGGAAGAGCCCCCGAGCCTTTGCACGAAGAGAGGGCGATCAGGAGTTCCCCTGGCTTTTTGTGCGACCCTTGCTCATCCTTTTTGTTCGGAAGGAGAGGTGGAATATGCCAGGCTACCCTCGGTGGGTGCGAGCGGTGACACTTCCGGTGAGCTATTATCGGGTAAGTCCGAGTGGAGGCCCATGCCCCCATTCGATAGGGGTCGGCTAGCGGTCCAGAGACGCACTCCAAAAGTACCAGAGGGCTTCTCTAGTGGGTCCTAGGGCTGTTCAATGGGCCCCGGGGGCTCGATGCCTCCCTACGGTGGGATCCCATTCGGAGACCTCCCTGCTAGTCTTGGACACGACCTAGGGCATCCCAAGCATTTCGCTTGCTTGGGCGTCGGCCACGTACGGGCTCGCCCATAGTCATCCCTAACTCTGTTGCCCTAGGGCAGCTGTCGAAACCCTCGGGGGCCTAGCCTTCGAACCCCTAGACCGTAACAGGCTCGGTGCCCAGTTCCTTCGTCTAAAAGGAATCGGGTGGGGGATATCCCCCCCCATCGGCTTGATAACGGCAGGCACGCCTTTTGAGGCAGTTTTCTCAGGGAGGTGAAATGGCGCCTACCGTAGCTGCGGTCGGACATGACGCTGTGTCAGCGGATGGGACATAACTGTTCACGCGATTAATATGGAAAAGGTGGGTACGTGGGCGGTAAAATCGGATCTGGATTAACTGTATCATATTTGAGGGAACCTCCCCCGATTTCATCGCCCGTCCGCTTCGCACCCTTCCTGCATAAATACACAACGAGCCTCACCCCTCCCCTCCTTACCTTGCCTGCATTTGCCTTTGCCGCCCTCGAGCCATTGCTAGGAACAGAGAGCATCGGGGAGAAGAAGGGAGAAGGGCGAGGGAGAGAGAGAAAGAGAGAGTGAGGTTTACCACCGTAGCAGCATTCTCCACCGCGCGATGGCCGGTGGCCCTGTCATCCTCCCAGCGGATCCTTGGGGTCCGTCCGACGTGTCCATGGAGACGTTGTGGTCGCTCATTGACGACGGCCTTCTTCGCCCGGTCACCGACCCCGATAGGCCAGAGTGGATTTCTTCGTCGGGCGAGCCAGAGCTGAGGCCACGCGACGAGTACGTCATGAGCTTCGTGTCTTTCCATGAGCGTGGTCTTGGCCTACCGGCGAACTAATTCATACGGGCGCTCCTGCATTACTACGGCGTGGAGCTGCATAATTTCAACCCCAACTCCATCGTGCAGGCGGCCATCTTTGTCGCCGTCTACGAGGGGTACTTGGGCATTGCCCCCCATTGGGAGCTGTGGCTCCACCTCTTCCGAGCAGGGTATACCACCAAGCCGATGGGCACAACGGGTATGAGGAAGACGATGAGGGCCGGCGTCTGCACTCTCTAGGTGCGTCAAGACCGACAGCACCTTTACATCCCGGCCCAGCTCGCGTCAACCAATCACCGCTGGTACACCAGCTAGTTCTACCTCCGCAACGACGACAGCGGACTTCCCCCTACACCGGGCGGATCATGGAGAACTATCCGGAGAAGTGGAGGTATGGCGTCCCGAAGGAGGATCAGCCCAAGCTGCAGCCGCTCCTGGAGGGCCTGGAGAGGCTGTGGAACCGCAGCCTTATGGCAGCTATGGTCGTGGCTGCCTTCCACCGCCGGAGGGTGCTACCGCTGATGGCTCAGCGGCGGCGCCTGTTCGAGACGAGACCAGATGAGCCGATCGAGGGCATCCGGATGTCCGCCTCTGCCCTCTTCGACGAGGAGATTCTTTGTCGGGTGAGAGAGACGGTGGAGGGGTGGCTGAAGATCGGTGGTCTAACCCCGTTCGCGATGCGTCCATCGCAGGGGTACCTCTCTCTGGTAAGTCACGCACTGCTACGGTCCCCAAGGCCTCCTTGTTCTTCACCATTTTCTGGTTCCTTATTTGTGTTCACCGTCCCCGCAGGGGATGAGGGACGTGCGAGCCTCCCCGCCGCCCGTTCCCAAGGACGTAGAGCGGTGGGCGGTGAACCGGGCACACGCTGAGGCACAGAAGAGGTGGAAGGATGCCGCGGAGGCAAAGCGCAAGAGGAAGATCCTCGAGCGCGAGGAGCTAGAGAAGTGCCACCGGCAGCAGAGGCAGGACAGTCTCCCGGTGGAGGCGTCTCCATCGCCGTCACTGTCGTCGGATTCTTCGGATGGAGATGACGAGTGCGAGATGGGGCGGGGTCCCCTGGACCATCTCCCTGACGTCGGGGAGACAGTGCTCGGGGCATCAGCGAGCAGCCCAGCGCTTCTAGGAGGAGGAGAGGATGCCTCAGGGCCGGCAACCGCCCGCCCTGAGGCCGAGGCCGACACGCCCAAGGCACGGGCGTTAGGAAAGCGCGTTGTCAGCCCAGTGGGCTCGATGGCAGAGGTGGAGCAGGTAGCGGCGGGGGCAACGCAACTACCCCTACGGAGGGTTGAGGGGGCACCAGAGTCTGGCAGGGACCGGCCGGCACCGGCGGATATAGAGGTTGTGCCACTGCCGCCGCCACCGCTGTTGTAGAGGAGGGTCGCAGTGCTGAAGCGGTTGCATCCCCGCTCGAGGTGAGTGTTTTTTTAGTGGAGTTCGTATCGTCTCCTGCTCGCTTTATGGTCATATGCTGACCAAGTGGGTGTTCTACCTTCAGTTGGAAGCATCAGGCGGAGGTGCCTGCCTTGGTGCCACGCAAGTTGCTCAAGGTGAGCATGGGCTCCACCGCTCAATGGGTGGTGGAGGCACAGACCGCCATACAGCGCGGCGTGGCGTCGGCGAGGGTCGACCCGAAGGAGCTAGTCGCCTAGGGGGAGGCAGCCAGGGTGAGGCCCGTGAGTCAGATGGGACCGAGGCGCCTTCAATTGCCGAGGCTACCGAGGGTGAGACAGAGGCCCCCCGGACTTCCGAGGCCGATGCGACGGAGGCCGGGGCGCCCAAAACCACCAAGGCCGAAGTGGCGGGGACCGAAGCCCCCGAGACCACCGAGGCCGGGGTGGTAGGAGCCGGTGTGAGCACGGTGAAGCCAGTGGCCCAGGAAGTGGAGGCGGAGGCGGGGCAAGCCTCAATACTGCCGCCGGTCCAAGGCCCACCGCCGTTGCAGGAGAGCACCCGGGAAGTGGAGGTCCATTCGATCTCCTCTGACAATACTTCCCGAGTAAAGGAGGTGGTCGATGCCAAGGCGGCCAGCACTATGGAGCAGCCGGCTCTGACCTCTGGTGAGGGAAGCTCACCCCTCGTGCGGGTACGACCCGAGCCCCGTGGGTGGGATCACCCGCATGTCTTGTGGCAGAGCCGGGACGACCCTGAGGGGGAGCCTCTGTTCGCCCTCGAGGACGCGACCGGGGGGGGGCACTAGGACACCTTCGAACAATACCGCCAGCTGGCGGAGCGGTCACTGCGGACAGTGTTGTCCACCGTGGCTGACGATCTGCCCGGGGTCACCTAGGTTCACGCCTTCTTTTCTCATGTGGTGTCGTCTTTTTCCAAGTTTTCTCGCAGTGAATGACCCCTGTTTTTCCTATCTAGGAGCTCGAGACCCGGTCCCTTAGGAAGTCATTGTTCCTCTGACGGGAGAGGGATGTCTGGGACCAGCTCCAGCGGTAGAAGGGCTTGCTCGCCGATGCCAACGAGCTTCTATCGGTGCGGAGAACGGAGGTGGAGGACCTCCACCTTCGCTATGTTGATTTGAAGGCCGAGGCAGCCACGGCTCAGGAGCAGGTCGCCCCTTTGGCAGCATGGGTCAAGGAGCTAGAGGAGGAGCTGACCCGTGTGGCCGGTGATCGGGACACCTTTAGGTCTCGGGCTAAAGAAGCGACGGCCTCTGCCAAGGCCCTTGCTGGGTAGCTTGGGACGGAGCAGGGTGCGCACCTGCTGACGAAAGGCGCCCTAGCAGAGGCCCTCAAGGTGGCCGAGGCCTCCCGGACCGAGGTTGTGGCCTAGAAGGGAAAGGTCGAGGGTGAGTCCTGTTCCCCCATTTTACTTGTTTTTCTTGCGTTCGACTCATAATTCCCGGGTGTGATGCAGAGCTGGAGAAGGAGGCTTCCAGCATGGCCGAGGCTTCTCGGGTTGAGGTCTAGGGCTGGAAGGAGAAAGCCAAGGCCTCTTGGGTCGAGGCCCAGCGCTGGGAAGAGAAAGCCGAGGGTGAGTCCCGTAGGCCTCTGCCCCTATTTGGTTTGTTTTCCTTTGCACTTAACCCCATTCTATTTGTTTTGGCACAGAGTTGGAGAAGGAGGTCACTCGGGCAGCTGAGGCCTCTATCGCAGTGCAGGTGGAGCTCAAGGCTGAGATCGGGGAGCACAATGCGCTGCAGAGTGCCGCCCGTACCATGTGCGAGGCCCTGGAGGTTGAGGGGGCCTAGTCAGGTAGCTCCCTTAGGAGCCGCTTGGTTGCGTTGAGCGGCCAAGTGCGCGAGCGACTCCGGGGGGCGGCGCTGCATGCGGGCATCAAGCGCTCCCTAGCCGTTGTCTCCTCGCACTATGCCGACGTCGACCTCGAGGCCGTCAGTGATGGCTACGTCTTGCCTGAGGACGACGAGGAGGCCGACGAGGAGGTCGCGAAGCTGATGGAGGCAGCTGAGGGCCCCAACATGGCACTGGCCAAGCTGTTTGAAGAGGAGGTGGTCCCTCCTATGTCGTCTACCAATGCTGGAGACCCTGAGCCTTGACCTGGGCCCAAGAGGCCATGTAAATAAATTAGGGATTACATTACCGTATCATAACGCTGGTGGCCATCGAGGCCTTTTTAAAGTGCCTGTGCGTCTACGCTTCTTAATCGTTTTTATTGTATTTCCGAGCCTCAGCCCTCTGTCTTGTTTCTGAACATATCACTTGCAAAAAACTTCCTTGGAGCCTAAGCTGTCCCTAGGGCAAAAAGGTGGTGAGGGAGTGCCGTAGCCCGGAGGCGTAGGCCGTCTCACGACTCGGCCGACCTTTTGGCCCTGAGACAGACTTTCGGTCCTTAGGTCTTTTACAATTGATTTGTCAGAGCGTGCTAGAGAGTTTGGCATAGAAATTTTTTTGAAAAAATGACTAAAAAATGGTGCGTGGGACTTAGGGGGGGAGTCCCCCCTTCTAGCCCCCGTGGGAGGCTCGGTTCTATAGAGGTAGAGCCGAGTCTCCCTAATGGTGTTATCGTATCGCTGAGGCCCTTGATTGGCCCGGGGGGTTTCTCAAAAAATTAGAACAACTAAAGAACGCTTCTTAATTGTATTTCGAGAAACAATGTATACAATGCTTGGAATTTTAAGGGTAAAAGCGACATAGCTGTTCTATGTTCCAAGCGTTGGTGAGGTTTTCGCCCTTCTCGTTGGCTAGCTTATAGGTCTTGGGCTTCAGCACTTGGGCGACGATGTACGGTCCTTCCCATGGAGGGGTCAGCTTGTGGCAGCCCTTGTTGCTCTGCCTTAGCCTCAGCACCAGGTCACCCACTTTCAGGTCTCAGCTTCGAATGCGTCGGGCTTGATAGCGTCGTAGGGCTTGCTGGTACTTGGCCGAATGTAGCAGTGTAACATCTCGGGCTTCCTCCAGTTGGTTGAGGGCGTGTTCACGGGCGGTGCGGATACTTTGCTCGTTGTAGGCCTATAGCCTTGGGGAACCGTACTCCAAGTCAGTGGGGAGGATAGCCTTGGCTCCATAGACCAAGAAGAACGGTGTGAACCCCGTGGCTTGGCTCGGAGTGTTCCTTAGGCTCCAGATAACCGACGGGAGTTTGGCAAGCCATTTCTTGTCAAATTTCTTCAATCGGTTGTATATTCTTGGCTTGAGGCCTTGTAGGATCATGCCGTTGGCACGCTCTACTTGGCCGTTTGTCCTAGGATGTCCCACGGCCGACCAGGCCACATGGATGTGGTGGTCATCGCAGAACGTCAGGAATTTCTGGCCGGTGAACTGTGTCCCATTGTTAGTGATGATGGTGTTTGGTACCCCGAACATGTGGATGATATCAGTGAAAAATAGCACGCTTGCTTGGACTTGATTCGATTGATCGGACGAGCCTCGATCCACTTGGAGAATTTATCGATTGCTACCAGCAGATGGGTGTAGCCCCTGGGGGCCTTCTGTAGAGGCCCAACCATGTCGAGCCCCCACACGGCGAACAGCCATGTGATGGGGATGGTTTGGAGGGCTTGGGTCGGGAGATGCGTCTGCCGTGCGTAGTACTGGCATCCCTCGCAGGAGCGTACTAGCTTGGTGGCGTCAGCAACCGCCGTTGGCCAGTAGAACCCTTGGCAGAAGGCATTTTCAGTGAGCGTCCGAGGTGCTGCATGGTGCCCGTAGGCTCTCACATGTAAGTCCCAAAGTAGGGCTTGACCTGCCTCGGTGGTGATGCATCGTTGGAGGACGTCGGATGGGCTTCGCCTGTACAACTCGCCATTGCTGAGGACGTATGTCTTGGCCCGCCGAGCAAGCCATCGGGCTTCGGTCTTGTCTGTGGGAAGCTCTCCTCAGATGAGGCAATCAAGGAACGGGACTCGCCAGTCCATGCCCTGGTTGGCCTCGGGAGGCTTCATGTTGACTTCCATGACCTCAGGCTCGGCCAAAGGGGTCTCAGCGACAGAGGGGGCCTTGAGCCCTATGGGGGGCTCGACCGTTGGGCCCTCTTCCACTGCCAAGACGTAGTCGATGGAAGGCTTGTGGAGGTCTCTGGCAAAGACGTTTGGGGGGACCGGGGCCCGCGCCGACGCCATCTTTGCCAGTTCATCTACGGCCTTGTTGAATTTACGCGCGACATGGTTGAGCTCGAGCCCGTCGAACTTGTCCTCAAGGCGACGTACCAGTTTGCAGTATGCCTCCATTTTGGGATCATGGCAGTTCGAAATTGGCCAAGACCTGATATTTGATTGCTTTCCGAGGCGCAAAAGACAGGGCTTCCCCCATGAGTTCGACGGCCCACTTGGCTATCCTACCCGAGGCCTCTCGGTTATGGATTATCTCCCCCAGGGGGAAAGACGACACCACGGTTATCGGGTGGGACTCGAAGTAGTGACGCAGCTTGCGTCGAGCCAAGACTACGGCGTAGATCAATTTCTGGATGTGGGGGTAGCGCGTCTTGGTCTCAGAGAGCACTTCGCTGATGAAGTAAACCGGTCGTTGGATGAGTAGAGCATGCCCTTCTTCCTGCCTCTCAACCACCACGGCCGCGCTGACCACCTAGGTCGTTGCAGCGACGTAGAGTAAGAGGGCCTCGCCCTTGGCTGGCGGTACCAGGACGGGAGGATTGGTGAGCAATGCCTTGAGCTTGGCGAGGGCTTCTTCGGCCTCAGGGGTCCAAGAAAAGCGTTCCGATTTCCTCAAGAGGCGGTACAGAGACAAGCCTTTTTCGCCAAGGCGCGAAATGAAGCGACTCAGGGCCACGAGGCATCCCATGACCCTCTGTACTCCCTTGAGGTCTCGGATTGGTCCCATGTTGGTTATGGCTGAGACCTTCTCCGGGTTGGCCTCGATGCCGCGTTCCGAGACTTTGAATCCTAAGAGCATGCCTCGGGGGACCCCGAAGACACACTTCTCGGGGTTGAGCTTGATACCCCTTTCTCTGAGGCATTTGAAGGCTATTTCCAAGTCGCTGACGAGATCACTGGCCTTCCTGGACTTGACCATGATGTCGTCCACGTAGGCCTCGACGGTCCACCCGATGTGCTCACCGAGGACATGGGTCATGCACCGCTGGTATGTGGCCCCTGCGTTTTTGAGGCCGAACGGCATAGTCACGTAGCAGTACATGCCGAATGGTGTGATGAAAGAAGTCATGAGCTGGTCAGACTCTTTCATCTTGATCTGATGGTAACCAGAATACGCATCAAGGAAGGATAGGGTTTCACATCCCGCAGTGGAGTCAATGATTTGGTCAATTCGAGGTAATGGGAAAGGGACTTTTGGACATGCTTTGTTTAGACCGGTGTAGTCTACACACATTCTCCACTTCCCATTTTTCTTCTTAACTAACACAGGATTAGCTAACCACTCTGGATGGGACACTTCTTTGATGAATCCAGCCGCCAAAAGCTTCTGCACCTCCTTGCCGATGGCCCTGTGCTTTTCCTCATCGAATCGGCGCAGGCGCTGCTTCACCGGTCTGGAGCCGGCCTAGATGTCCAAGGCGTGCTCGGCGACCTCCCTCGGTATGTCCGAGGGACTCCACGCGAACATATTGGCATTCGCGCAAAGAAAGTCAACGAGCACGGCTTCCTATTTGATGTCGAGGGTGGCGCTGATCCTCAGCGCCCAGTCATTGGGGCAGGTGGGGTCGACCGAGATGAGCTTGACGGCCTCCGCAGGCTCAAAAGTCCTGGCGCGACGCTTAGAGTCGGGCGCCTCGCTACCGAGTCGGTTGAGGTTGACGATGAGGGTCTCAGCCTCTACGAGAGCCTCGGCATACTCGATGCACTCGATGTCGCAGTCATATGCATGCTCATACGTGGACTCGACAGTGATGACGCCATTGGGGCCCGGCATCTTGAGCTTGAGGTAGGTGTAGTTGGGGACCACCATGAACTTGGCGTAGCATGGCTGCCCTAGGATGGCGAGGTAGGTTCCCTTGAACCCAACCACCTCGAAGGTGAGGACCTCCTTGCGGTAGTTGGAGGGAGTACCGAAGCAGATGGGAAGGTCGATGTGCCTGAGGGGCCACGTGCGTTTCCCCGGCACAATGCCATGGAAAGGTGCGGCGTTGTCCCGGAGCTGTGACCTGCCGAGCTCTAGGAGCTCCAGGGTGTTGGCGTAGAGGATGTTGAGGCCGCTGCCTCCGTACGTCAACACCTTACTGAGCCGGGTGTTGCCGATGATGGGGTCGACGACAAGTGGGTACTGCCTGGGGTTCGGGACATAATCGGGGTGGTCATCCTGGTCAAAGGTGATCGCCTCCTGAGACCAGTTTAGGTACCAGGGAGCGGCCACCTTCACCGAGAAGACCTCCCGGTGTTCCCTCTTTTGCTGGCGTGCTGTGAGGCACACTGAAGGTCCACCGAAGATCATGAAGGTGTTGTGCACCTCAGGGAACCTATCGTCCTTGTTGTCGTCCCTGTCGCCGGTGCCCCTCCTCTTGGCATCATCGTCGGGGAGCCCGAGCTTGGCGTAGTAACGCCGGAGCATGGTGCACTCCTCGAGGGCATGCTTCACCGAGCCTTGGTGGTAAGGGCAGGGCTTCTTAAGCATATCGTCGAAGAGCCCGGGGCCTCTGGGGCCTCGGGGATTTTTGCGCTCTGTGGCCGCGACTAGGCCGGCCACGAGGACTTCCTGCTTCCCTTGGCAACCCTTCTTCTTTTTCTTGGGGAGGTGGGGAGCCGAGGCCCCGAGGGCCTCGTCCCTCCGCTTCCCCTTGGCATTGTTGTCGGGGAAGATGGCCCCAACGACCTCTTCGCCCGAGGTGAAGTTGGTGGCAATGTCGAGGAGTGCGGCCACCGAGGTTGGCACATTTCGGCCCAATTCTCAGACCAGGTCTCGGCAGGTGGTGCTGGAGAGGAAAGCTTGGACGATTTTCGAGTCGCCAATGCTTGGCAGCTCGGTGCATTTCTTGGAGAAGCGCCAGATGAAGTCTCGGAGCAACTCGTCCGGGCCCTGGCGACAACTCTTGAGGTCCCAGGAGTTCCCAGGGCGCATGTATGTGCCCTGAAAGTTCCCGACGAAGACCCTTACCAAGTCGTGCCAGTCATGGATCTGCGAGGGAGGGAGGTGTTCAAGCCAGGCTTGCACCGAGTCTGACAGGAACAACGGGAGGTTGCGGATGATGAGCAGGTCATCGTCTGCACTGCCTAGCTGACAAGCCAGGCGGTAATCGGCCAGCCAAAGTTCGGGATTGGTCTCGCTGCTATACTTCATGAGGTTGGTAGGTTGCCGAAACCGGGCTGGGAAATGAGCAGCACGGATGGCTCTGCTAAAAACCTGAGGGCCAGGCGGCTCATGAGAAGGACTGCGGTCTTCCCCACTGTCATAGCGGCCAACTCAGTGTGGATGGTACCCCTGGGCGGGCCCCTCATTGTCATGGCACCGTCGCCTGCTGACCACCTCATGGTCGCCCTACGCCTCGCGTCGGTTGCTAAGGCAGTCATGCAGCAAGGGGACCCTGTTGTCTGTCGGTGCCCGAGCGGGCTCGAGATGAACCAAGGCCTCCCTATCCTACTGAGGCAGTGCCGTGGGAAGCTCTGAGGCACCTCCGCCCCGTTAGGAGGTGGAACTCTTGGCCTGCTGCACCACGGCAGTCTCGAGGAGATCCCAGAGCTCACCGCGGACCCATCGCCCCTTTGTGGTAGAGGGCTCGGGCATCGTTTGAACTAGCATCGCCGCAGCCGCGACGTTCTGGCTAGCACGATTGAAGATTGGGGGTTGCTCACCCCCTTCGTCGTCATTGATGTGGTGGTGGACGTCGCGGGCCCTCCGTCGGGCTCCTCCGCCATCACCGCGACCTCGCTGCTCCTGCTCGAGAGTGTCTTGAAGCTGCTATAGAAGGAGTCGGTCTTGTTCGACCTTGGCCTGAAGCTCACGGAGCTGCTCCAGGTTCGGGCGTTGAAGCTATCTAGGGGCAAGGTTCTCATTCCGTGCTGCGGTGGGACAACGTGTGGAGGGGTGGCGTCGCCTGCCCCCTGGCAAAGCAGGGAACGGTTGCCTATCCCTTCGTCCTCATCGCCTATGCTCGGCATCCCAAGTCCAATGTGGAAGCACTCATAAGTGGGGTCGTAAGTGCCTTCGTCGTCAGAGTCAGAGTAGCCGAAGCAGTAGTCGCTCGCAGCCAGGAAGCAGCGCATGGCTTCAGGGTCGCAAAGTCTGAAGAAGTCTGCTCTGGCCCATGCCTCGTCCTCCTCCGAGGAGTTAGTGTGGGTGTGGGTCGAAGTCGTGGTGTCAAAGTCGAGGGCGAAGCGCTGGTGGCATCCTGAGGGTTCCATGTGAGTGGAAGTGTAGGCGGAAGCATAGGTGGCAACGTCATTTCTCAACCCAAAGGGGTACGGGGATGGTGCCATCGCTAGGCTTTGCTCCGCCGAAGTTGACTCCTCAGGAGGTGGCAGGGCAGAGCTTGATGACGGGGCATCACCGCACGCCACCGGCGTCTTTCCCTTGTCCAGGCTCAGGCTAGATAGGTCCCCAACCAGGGACCTTATGCCAACAACTGGGCGTGGGATACCGGTGGAGTGTGGCCAGTCGCCCTGAGCTTGCGCGGGGTCGAGGTGGTCCTGTCCGTGCCATGCCTGGCGAGCGCAATGGTAGCGGCGGCCTAGGCGTCGCCTGTGCCTAGGCTGCTGGGGCGTGACGTCATCGACGGTCAGTGGGACTCTGGGTGAGAGGAGTACCATATCGTACTCATGTCCTAGAGACATGAACTCTAGGCTCCCGAACCAGATTATCGTGCCAAGACGCAGTGGTCGCACGGGGTCTGCCATCCAAAATTTGTCGGGATGACGAAGATGACACACAGTAGATCCCCTACCTGGCACGCCAACTGTCGGTGTTTTGGATCGACAGGCCCTCAACCAACTAGTGAAAATGTACTGCGTGCCCCTAATCCTAGATGGTGATGCAAAGAGACACAAGGTCTATACTAGTTTAGGCAATAAGTGCCCTACGTCCAGTCTGAGAGATCAATCTTGTATTCCTTGCACCGAAGTGCTTGGAGTAGGGGGTTATAAGCGGGGTGAGAGAGGGAGCTGATCCCAGGTCTCTGTGTGGAGCAGTGTGAATTGCTTGAGATGTTGTTCTCAGGCAGTGGGGAAGCGTGCGCGTTATAGAGTGTCGAGCATGTGTTTGTCTATCTCATGAACTCATCTATGCTTGAGTGTGTGCGAGCATGAGAATAAGTCTATCATCTGTCCCTAGAAACGGCCCTAGTCTCTCCCTTTTATAGTTGAAGGGGGATAGGGGTGATACATGTGTTAGCTACGTGGCGTCGTGCGAACAGAGGCGGCATGTCCAAGCCCTATAGCCTGTCACTGTGGCGGCATGGTTGATGGAGTGGTCCTGTCCTTGATGCACTAGGGCGACGCACCGGTCACACCCGATCCTGTGCGACGTGGGAGCTCTAGTGATGGCTTGACGCAGGGCATGGCAGGCGATGTGCCGGTCACTGTGTGTTGACCGCGTAAAGAGCCGAGGCTCAGTTGGTGCCGAGGCCGATCCATCGTGGGGGGCTCGGTGGGCATGAATCCCGAGGTTGCCGAGACCCTGAAGTGGATTGCCGAGGCTTGGAGGGAGCAATTGGTCCTATACACTGATTCCGAGGCTATAGAGATCCGGACTTGACTCCCCACGTTGCGTTGTTCCTAGAGCAGGGGTTAGGTAGCACAGTGCAGTGCGGGTGTCGGTCGTGGGCACAGTACGGAGCACAGCGGCCGGTAACCCCTACCCTGTCCTGTCCCGGACGGTATGGTGTTGATGCGACTTCCCATCTCGTCGGCCGCTCTGCTATGTCGAGCCATCGTCCGGATGATGTCGTGGGAGTGGTTGGTCGCATTAATTGGGCATGACGTTCTATCAGGGAGATCGGTCGAGGTGGAGGTGACGGGGCCATTGTCGAGCCAGCCTCGAGCGAGACGGAGAATCGGCATCTGGTCCGAGGCTTTACGCATGGGGCCTCGGGCGAGACGGAGAATCGGTTCCCCGTCCGAGGCCTTTCGTGTGAGGTGGAAAATCGATAGGCCGTCCGAGGCCTTCCGTGCGAGGCCTCGAGCAAGGCAGAGAGTTGGTGGCCTCGGACAAGGCCGGGGGTTAGCCAATAGTTGTCTCTTGGCTTTGATTTTGATGGGGTCTAAGCGATTTTTTCGGTTTTCGTTTAGGGGACCCCTTTTATGGTACCCGACAAATGGTAATTTACAAAGCACCTCCTGTCATGTGCGAATATGGTGTTAAATCAAACTATGGCCTAGTCCATTCAGAGCTTGGAATAGGCCATTATTGCGGCCATATGGTTGAGTATGATGAGGTTGGTTATTTTTGTGGTAAACATAAAATCGTATTTTGTTTCCTTTGCAAAGACATATATGATATAATTTTTCGTTTGAATAGAGCACTAGGAAATGCAGGTGGGAATGTTATGATGGTCAAGCTAAGTTCTTGGATGAACTGAAGAAGAGGCAAGTAATTGCACGAAAGAGGGGATATGGACCTGATTACGTCAACCTATTCGTTAAACATCACAAAGAAAAGATGTGTCAGTTTGCTAGACAATGTGGTATTTGTAACCCGATCGATGTTGGGCTTAACAAATGGGGATTGGAAAGACAGATGATGTTAGAGGAGGAGAGGGCAAAGAATGAGGCAAGGGAGGAGACAAGAGTACAGATGTAGGTCTTGAACGAGCATGTTATTGCATTATATGCTAGTGAGTGCTTGAAAGCATTTTTTCGTTGCCTGATTTTAAACGTAATATAATCGTGTTGCTAACTGATTGCATTTCATATATGAAGGGATTAGTTGTAGCAAGGAACATGCCGTAGAGCTGGCTCATGCAAGGTATGAGGAGAAGAAGTTAGATGAGCATAGATCGTGAGTTGGTCGCACCGTTCAATCACCGATTGCGTTGTCTGATGAGGGGGCGAGGATGAGGACGACACTGGCAGACTGAGTGAGCTCATTGCTCTAGCAGAGGCGGGCTTGCAGGCACAGGAGGCTGAGGACGATACTAACAGACTGAGTGAGCTCATCGCTCTAGCAGAGGCAGGCTTGTAGGTGGATGAGGCTAAGGAATACACTGGCAGACTGAGTGAGCTCATCAGTCTAGCAGAGGCAGGCTTACAAGCGAAGGAGGATGACGATGCGTTCTTCACTTAGGCCACAGCGACCGTAGATGAAGTGGAGGCCGCTTACTACAGGCGACAGGCAGGTTAGAGCAACGTAGGTGAGCCTAGCCACAGCAACATCGTTATAGTAGAGGACCGGTACTCGGATGATGAGTTGCTTACTCAGTATGTTTCAGACTGATGATTTGGAAGTGCATTCACCCCTATGTGTACTATCGGCATGTACTTCTAGTATTATTATGTTGTTTAATGTGGCATAGTATTGAACTTTTTATTATGTTGTTGTTTTCATTATTTATGGTCTCAATATTCCGCTTAATGTTACGGACGTATTGAAATGTGAACACATGCTGCAAATAAAACCTCTGGACGACCCTCTAGACATTAGTACTGCAACAAAAAAATACTGAGGAGTGTTCTTCTTCCTTGTTGTGTGTGTGAATGAGAGGGAGTGAGTGGTTATTTATAGGTTGAGAGGAGGAATGTAGGCCTCTCAATGTGCCATGTCAGCGATCCGTGTGCCTCTTCACCTCAACCCTTAGATCAAACAGTCATAAGATGGATGGTGGAGATAGAGTGGAGTTGTGCATCCTTGCATGCCAGTACTATATCAGTGATGTGATAAATCGTTGCTGTCCTTGTATCTGAAAAGTCTATTTTTATTGTCTGAAAAGCATAGAATCGTTCACTGTTGCTTGGTAACCCTAGATTCATTTACAAAGCGTATGTATGATACATCTGGATTATACACGTTCTAACAAATTTATAGTTAATTTGTGTACTATATTTGTGCCTTTTTAGCGGTGTAGTATGATTAATGATCCACGTAAAAAATTCGCAAGAGTTTTCCTTGTTTTAGGAGCATCCACGGTTACAAACAGAGACATCATTATATATTCCAAACATTTAGAGCCTCTTTGGCAGAGCTCCTACAGGGGCTTCAGCTCCAGCTCCTGCAGGAGCTCTGCCAAATGCCTATTTTGAAAAGGGCTCCGCATGGAGAGCCGGTCAAGAGCCAGAGCCATTTTTTGCCTATGCAGGAGAAGCCTAAAAAACGAGCTTCGCGTGGCTCCTTGCTGTGGGTTCACGTCGTCTAGTGTGAAGGTGCTGTTTTGCCAAACGCTTTTCAGAACGGCTTCAGCTCCTCCAGAGGAGCTGCTCCTTCAGAGGAGCCAGAGCCAAAGCTATTTTCAGAGGAGCCAGAGCCCTACCAAATAGGCCCTTAATCATCCAAGCAGCAAAATGCAACCACAACGAACATCACAACCAACATAATATGTCGTGCACAGCCAAATAGTCCACAATGTCCATACAGTCCCAAATAGTTACAGAAAAGTAAATACAAAATCCATAATAGTGCATACTAACAACTACCACATCTCTCACTACCTCCTACTCTTGCCCTTACCCTTGTGACCAAGAGCGCTCGTACCTAGAGTGTAAGGGTCACGCGGACGACATCGCCTAGTGCCTAGAGGCGGTGTAGGATGAGTCGAGGGAGCGTCATGCAGCTGAGAGGGGCCAAGCTCCTCGTGCCTCTTGTCCACGTCGTCGTCGTCGTCTTCCTCGTCCTCGTCCCCGTCCCCTGTAGCTGCTTGGCTAGATGAACCCAAGCCTACTCTGCTTGCAGAAGGAATGTACACGTCTTGCGTCATGTCTGTCCTGCAACCACAATGACCAGCCACACGGCATAGACGATGTGACAGCCTCTATTGTACAAAACTATGTTAACTCAAACAATCTAACGTATTAATGATATGTTTGAAAGAATATTTTTAATCTTACATCTAGGAAGCCAAGCATGTAGTCGTCCCTGACTCTCGGCCGAATGCGCTCAATCTCTTCAACTTAGCATTTGAGTGTATTGCCCTGCAACAAAGTTCTCAGTAATAATACTTCTGAACAGATAGCAATAGGTGTTGTTTTCTTTTGTAAAAGAATCTAACTTATTATAAGGGTGATACGGCTCGAAGGTGGCACTAACTAAAATAGATAACTCCTAATGTCGGTCCAAGAACACCTAATGTAATGTTGTGCAACTTAACGTAGAAAAATAAGGCAATTGGCTTACCACTCTGTCCAAGATCGGTCCTGCCTCCACCTGCCTTCCTGCATGAGTCGATTGGTCATACGCCGTGTCTTCATCGTCGAAGGACTCGATGTCAGCATAGTCATCTTCTATCCACTGTACCCTCAGCCTACAACATGTCGCACGCTGGTACCAAGCTTGGTACCGCCTGAACTCACAGTTCGTGTGCGGCTCGTTGTTGTCGTCCACGTTGTCGTGCATCTCCTCCCATTGCTCAATGAAGAACTGGTGGTGCCTCTCCTAGTCAAAAATCTTCTTGTTCTTCTGACGATCCAACCTGCACGTATGTCATCGTTACTTGAATTCATATACATGTCACCATATTAATAGAAATGGACCATCACGAGACATTTGAAATATCAAAACACTTACTTGTGTAAGTCAACGCCAGTCGAGAACAGAGCCATAGGCCAAAGCTGTCTCACTCCAAATTAGCGTACAACCCTATTTGGTAGGTGAGACTCGACAGCATAGAAGCAGATTAGAGGGCACCTCATCCTAGAGAAGTCATCGTCGAACCCACAAACGTTGCTCAACTAAAAAGGAAGTGCGTCCTCTCCACCGTACGGCTCCCACTCCACCTGCAACATGTCCAAACAAGATGTTAGATGATATACTAATCCTTTTCAAACCAGCATGGAACATAAAATTTACTTACACTAGACGTCATCAGCGTGTCTAGCTCGTTCATGAACTCAATGTATGCCCAGTCTAACCTCACGTACGGAACCCTGACCTGGTCCCAAAGGTACGCCCATGTCGGTTGCCGACTTGGAGGCTAACCTTGGAACCACTCACGATGAGCCAGAACCTCTGGACGGCCAACTGGAAGACGAGCCCACATCCACAGCTATAACAGGTACACGCATCCACCAAGTGATGGGTTGGACGAAGACCGATGACACCCCTCGCACAGCTGCCGCTATAGAAAACACAAGACTGTAGAGCCCTAGCTATAGTGACCCGCCTGGTCCCAGTCACTGAGGCAGTGGATCCATATCCAGGACGCACTGTCACCCATGGCATCGGGGAAGAGAACGCAGGCAAATAGGTGTAGGATCCACGCCCTGCAGTAGTACCCAATTGTCTCCTCATCTGCCTCCTCGGGGCACTGTGTGAACTCTTCCCGTAGCCAGGAGATGGGAACTCTAGAAGTGCGAGCCCCTTTCTCGCCAAGCTCACACCCAAGGAAGGCCTCCACTCATGCTCTCTAGCCCTCTGACCTGCACTACCCGGTGACTGGGTTGCCATGAATCCTTAGGCCTAGCATCTTCTGATAGTCCTGGAGCGTGACTGTCATCTCCCCGAAAGGTAGGTGGAAGTTGTGAGTCTCCGGTCGCCATCTATATTTGAGACAAAGCAAGATTACTTATCAAAAAGTGAATCGCGTGAACAAATGGCCATGAATGGAGGCAATGATTCAATTTAATACCTGTCAACCAACACAGTTATGGCCACTGAGTTGAACTTGGGCAACCCACGAAAGACCTGAAAAGAGATGACATCTAGGCCAGCTCTTTGCAGGAAAGGAGTGTACCTGTCGTCGTACCGCATGTCCAAGAACCCACTGTGGGTTCTAGGACGAAGGAGCGGAAGGTCCTACATCGAATAAAACATAGTCTCCTATTACTTCACGAACACATGTACGCTCACCAAATTTTAAACAAAACTTATAGATTATTACCTGCCCCAGCGCTATGAGACGTCCTTGGTGGGTCGCCTCATACGTCGGGTCGAGTAGGTGGAATTGCTCCATCCTAGAAAAAAGTGAATGAAATAGAACTTCAATATACAATTAAACATGAACTTCAAAATGTATAAGTAATTGACACAAATACAAGCATAAATTGAGACATGCATAATTAATTAAGTGAATATGACAAATATAAAATAATAAAATCAATCAATAGTCGCACCTCACTAATCTGCCAATGGCAACTTCGTGAATTGTGGCCAAGTCTACCGCACTTGCCCCACTCGTACTTCTCGGGGTCAGTAACAAATAGAGTTCCTATCCCACGCCTCGTTCTTCTAGGTATCTGATCCATAACCATCCTGTGCCTCGTCCTCTGCCTTGATCCACGCTTGTTCCAATGGTAAGCTGGATCCGCAATGTACTTCGGCCCATCATATGGAGGCCACTCTCCAGGGTCTCGGAAAGGCACGAAGCGGGGGCTCCATGTGTGCACAAGCATGTCGACACTAAACTCGTGAGGTATCCTCCTCTCGATATTATAGTTGTGATGTCTAGATGCTGCCACCAAATGAGAACATAGAAAGTGGTACTGCCTTGGTTTACCACAAGTGCACTTGAAATCTTAGAGGACAACCACATGTATCCTCGACTCTCGGACCTCGCCGTCGGATATTGTACCACCCCTATGCTTGACCTGATAAGTCCCTATGGCATGGTCAAAGCATGTAACCTCATGTGTGCTAGCCCTTTCTCTTGCCTTCTCTAGGTGTGCCTTTGGTTTTGGAGCCCATATCTCTCCATCACTCCGCAACTGCAATGCATGGGTGTGTCTATCATTGAACCAGGCAATAAGCTTATAGAAGGTGAATTGAACAATTGCATTCATGGGCATACCACGTATCCCTAATAGCAACTTATCGAATGATTTTGCCATGTTGCTGCACTAAAACTCGTACCTCCATCCACCAGCGTCGTGAGCTCTCGTCCATTTCTCCAAATCCCTCATCAAACCTGTGAGCCATTGTCTACCTTCTGCATTTGATGCGGTTCTGACCTGCTCTAACTTTTCCAAAAAGTACTTGTCCTCAAGCTATCGAGCAGCCTCCTGGAACACATCAAAGTTACCCATCACACCATCCTTTCGGAGTATATTCTTGGCAAGGTGCCGAGTACACCAACGATGGTGCAAAGGTGCATACCCCTCTATCTGCTCTCGCACGACATTAAGTATGCCCTGGTGCCTATCAGATATGATGCCAACCTCCCTGCTCGGCCCAACCATATGTATCTGGACTAGCCTCAAGAACCATCCCCAACTGTCATTGTTCTCCTTCTTAGCCAAAGCAAATGCCAAAGGAACCAACTTATTGTTCGCGTCACAGGATATGGCTATAAAAAGTATGCCCTGGTATTTGCCAATCAAGAATGTACCATCAATGGAGAAGACAGGACGATAGTGCCTAAAGGCCTCTACACACTGAGGGAAGCACCAAAAAGCACGGAAGAATATCTGCCTCCCATCCTTCCATGCATTTGGTTTTGGGATGTACTCATAATGCATGCCTGGATTCACCGCTTTGATTGCATTGAAAAGAACTGGCAGCTGCTCATACCCATCCTCCTAGTCCCCATATATCATCTTCCACGCTCGCTGCTTAGCCCTCCATGCTTTACCATAAGTTATCACATAACCTCCATACAGTGCCTCAACGATCCTGATAATTGTCCTCACCTTCATGTTGGGTTCTCCCTACAAAATTCCCATGAACCGCTTGGCAATGAGGGAAGATGTCAACTGCCAATGCCTTAGTGTCAGCTCATGGTCAGCACAATTGTGTGGCCCGACAACATTTGTGATCTTCCATTTTCCGGTTACCTGTTGCTTCCTTGCACAAACCCTCCATGGGTAGCATTCCTTGTCACACACAACTGTGTAATGGTGCTCCGCATATAAATGTAATACCTTGTAAGGTCTCTTTCGTATCACTGCAAAAGCCTGCAACCACCTCTTCAAAGCAGGGAGGTCATTGAACACCCTCCCATTCTCAATTACCATGTTAGGACTGGCCTCAGGAGCTTCTAGGAGCTCATCATCATGTCCTTCTGTAAACCCCTGATCAGAATGAGCAAGATCACTAAACTCGTGAACTCTAGGATCACGGCGGCCGGGAAAGATACGCCTCATCATCTCAATATCACTCTCCGTCAGCTCTCCAATAGGGCGATCATCATCAGAATCAAGAGCCCTAGCCATCTCATATGGCTCCGAATCATGCATAATTTCAACACTATTGGAGCAATGGAATCCATCTCCAAAGTGCACTTGCACAGTAACAGGGGGCACATCCACATTCTCAGGAATGTCTCCTGCAACATCAGTAGAAAAATGAGGAAAGAATGAAAGAAATAGATGTAAGGAATGGGGTAAGCTCCCAAAAACCATGCGGTTAAGACACTTACTCGGATGATTCTGTGTCAAAGGGATCTCATAAGGAGGATCTACCACAGAAACATGAGTCTGACAAGCATCTCCAACTACCGCATTGGGGGCAGATTGAGCACGGGAACCGTAGGTGCAATCTCCATATGCAGATAAGGTTCTAGAATGGGAGGGTCGATGTGTGCCTGATGATCCATTGCTGAGGTAAACCCATGAGGGATGGGATCAACTAACACCCGACGCACAACCACGTCTAAACATTACAGCTGGCTCTTCATAGCCAATCTCCCATAGTTCTCCCACTGATCCGCACAACCAATTGAGATCATTTGCCTGAAGATGTTGGGAGTAGAACCTAGGTGCAGTACACCATCAACTACAATGCCATCATCTCTAAGGAAATGCAGCTCCTCACGAGCCCTTGCAACCATCTCAGTAAATGAAGGCCTATCATTGAATAGCACAGGCACGCTTTGCATGTCAACAAACTCAATATATCCATAGCGATCGTTTTCAAAGGTGCCTCCATGATATATGGTCACTAGGTTGTCTATCTAGTTCAAACACGTAACGAAACACATGTCCTTTAGTCCAAATTAGACGATACATAGTACCTAACAAGTACTTTCTAACTACAAACTAAGTAAATAAGATAATAACTACGTATATATATACATTGTACTCACTAAATAGCTAGATCATATTTAGTTAACTAAATATGTAACTACATATCTAAGTAGCTATCTAACTATATATATGTACCCGTGTATCTATGTTTCAATCTATCTACATATATATCTCACTAGATCACTAACTAAATCAACTACCTCAGTCATCACATTAACTAGTAAATAACAAATACCAACTAAGTAGGTACATTGCATATTCATAATTTTTACCTTTCATACGACTGATCCGCGAACGTCGACGGAGTCGCAGCGGACGATGGGCGTGGGTCAGGCCAACGATCCGGGCCGGCGGCGGCACGGCCGGCCGCTGTAGGTGGCGCGGCCGACGACAGCGGTGGCGCGCGGTGGGCGCGGGATGCCAGGGGGCTCCGGCCGGCGGTGGAGGGCGGCAAGGCGGGGCGAGGCCAAGGCGAGGAGAGGGTGCGGCGTGGGCGTAGGAACCGGCGAGGGGACCGGGGCGCGGGCGGAGGGGCGCTGGCCGCGGCGCGGCGCGGCGCGGCGGCCGCGGTGGCGCTTGGCGGGCTCAGGGCGCGGGCGTGGTGTGGGCAATGGCGCGGACACGGGCCGCGGTGGCGCGAGCGCGGGCGTGGCGCGGGCAAGGGCACAGGCGTAGTGGTGCGGCGCGGGCACGGGAGCAGGCGCGTTGCCGTGGCAGTGGCGCGGCGTCGGCGAGGGCGGCGGCGGCGAAGCTCGGCTCTGCTCTGCTAGGGCAAGAGAGGTAGAGGAAGAGAGGCGCGGGGCCCATAGGTAATGAAGGCTCGGCGCCAGCCACTCTGGCGACGAGCTCGGCGCCATAGCGGTAGGCGTCGAGCTCCCTGCTGCCATGTCACCTACCCAGCCCAAGAGCTCGGCGCCAAGGACGCTGGCGCCGAGACTTGTTAGCTCGACGCCAGCATCGATGGAGCCGAGCTAAGGGTCCATTTTCTGAAATCTTTCCTCTAGGGGTCTATTTGTGAGAAACTTTCAAAAAAAAGAGCTAAAATGTAAAAAATTCAGGCTCGGTACGGGTGCATGCCAGTGGTGTAGGGCTCGGCCCAATTAGCCAGGTGGGGCCGCGCGGCGCGCCCTGCGCGGTTTTCCCGAGGAAGATTTGGTTCCTCCGTCGATTGCAGGGCACATGCGTGCTGTTGCTGATGCGTCTTCTTTTCCCCCTTGCACGCCCGTGTGGCGCCGCGCGTGACGTCACCGGTCACCCACAGGCCACAGCGCGGAGAACGGTGGCATCATGCAGCGTAGGCACACTGCTCGGGCCGGTCGATCCCCTCTCCCCTATACGCCACAGCCCGAGCTACGTTGCCCCGAGAGAAACCGTTGGCTTTGCTGTGCGCTAAATTATCAATGCAATTTTTTATTTGAAAAAGACTGTCAATACTAGTGTACTCTCTCTGTAAAAAAAAGTTGTATATCTCATTTTTTAGAAATAAACCAATATTAAATTTGACCAAATATATATAAAAATAATAACTTATATTATCAAAACAGCGTTATTAGATAAGTTCTGCAATATATTTTTGTAAACTTATTTAAAGATAGAAATATTCATAATATTTTCATACAAAGTTAGTTAAATTTGAAGTTGATTGACTCCTAAAAAGAATTAGATGTGGCCCTTTTTGATAGAGGGAGTATGCTTCTGCCTATATAAGCCAAGAATGGTTGTCCAAAGGAAACTAATGAAAGTTCCAAATGCTTTGAGAAAAAAAATATGATTTTTGACTGATGATAATACGTACTCTGTCTATCATTTTCAGTGGTGGCAATATCTGATGTAGTAAGCATTCGATGAGATATGAATGACCTGATCTAGTTGGTATGGACGGTGCGACTGTGATATTCCACTATCGCGGTGAGGTCCCTTTGCTTTAGATTGTTATTTTCATGTTCCTTTGACGGCTTTTCTATGTTGCCTTTTGTTATAAGATCTGGAAACCAATACACATGTAATATTGTAAAAGTTATACTGTTCTAATAATATATATGTAGTATATTTTTATAAGAATGTATTTTCCTTTTTTTTTTTTGTTATGGCATCTGGTTTCATAATCATTTCATGTTCTTCTATATGGCTAAAACATTTTTGGCCATATATAAAAAACAAACAAGATAAGTTAGTTTATTATAATAGGCTTGACTTCTTGGCTACCACATGTGCCTATGTATGTCGAGCAATTTTTTAAACGAATGTGTATGAAGCATTTTGTGCTTCAAGATTGTAATCTTATGCTTCGACTCTTGATGAACAAAAGGGGTCGGGGGGGGGGGGGGGGGGGGGGGGGGGGGGGGGGGATTGGATGTTTATATGTCGGTAAAATCTCTGATGATAACTTTCAACCTGGAAATGAAGACCCAAACCTTCAAAGTAGTTCTCACCAAGAGACGTCAACAAGGTCATTATTTTTTGCTAACTGCTTCTAGTACTACCCTCTAGGGTTATTACCATATCCAGAAGGTATGTGATAATGAATGTGTTCTTTTTCAATATCTGTCAGTTACATCTGATGAGAGCATGTTTGGTATAACTTAGTTTCCCTAGTGAAGCAGTTTTTTTTTTTTTTTTGCTTTGGTTCCATAAAGCAGCCTCAGTTGAAGCTAAAGTTGTGTTTCATAAACATTTGGTAAAAAACAGCTTCTTAGGGAAGATAGCAGAGAGAAAGCTAAGAGAAGCTAGTATTTTCAACTTTAGCCAGCTTCACCTAGAGAACTATGCATGTGAGAGGAGCTAAAAACAGCTGAGAAGTTGTTTCATCCACGCCCGTATGGTCGAAGAAGCTTAAAACAGATTTGTGAAGCTGTGGGAGAAGTTGTACAAAATACATAATAAATATTCTGGTGCGAATTTGCGGTAGCGCTGCTGTGTCAATCTGTCATCTATAAGATAAATAAAACGATGATTGGCACCCGTTCACGAAATGACGGCCGGCCAACTGCATATCTAGTATGGCTTTTGCCCAACCAAGGAATTGGAAAGGAAATAAAACAGCTCCTAGGTAGTAAATGAATGAAATAATAGCAGCCACTGACATTCTTGGCAGTTATTCTCCTCGTCTTTTGATTGGCTAATTAAGCCGCACTCAGCTTTGGAATCGTTAGTCTTTTCTGGTAGAGTCGTTAGGCAATATTCTCACTAGTTGGATCCCAGCAACAAAAGTAGTCAACTCGATGTAGTGAACACGCATCCACTGATTATTATGGGCAACAATTATTTTGTTTTCGAGTAAGCCTATACAACATATTGCAAATATATATTTAACTAGTAAACATGCTCGTACGTTGCCACAAACACTACTGGAAACAGAGACTTTGCCGAGTGTAAATTTCTTTGCCGAGTGTCAAAAATCGGACACTCGGCAAATATCTTCTTTGCCGAGTGCTGCACTCGGCAAAGAATTACACTCGGCAAAGATTTCTTTGCCGAGCGCCGGGCACTCGGCAAACACAGGCACTCGGCAAAGGACTTCTTTGCCGAGCGCCAAACTCTCGGCAAAATCTATACACTCGGCATAGGCTGCCCGTGAACGGCGCCGTGCCACGTCCTTCTTTGCCGAGCGCCTGCGGTTAGGCACTCGGCAAAGATTTTTTTTTTAATTTCTTTGCCGAGTGCCCCAGATCTGGCGCTCGGCAAAGATTTTTTTTTTATTTTTTAAAATTCTTTGCCGAGCGTCTCAGATCTGGCGCTCGGCAAAGAAAAAATTTTTATTTTTAAAATACTTTGCCGAGTGCTCCCTGGACGGCACTCGGCAAAGATTTAAAATTTTTTTTTAATTATTTCTTTGCCGAGTGCTCCTGTGTACGCACTCGGCAAAGAGGAAAATTTAAAAAAAATTAAAACATTCTTTGCCGAGTGCCTGAGGGCTGGCACTCGGCAAAGACACCCTTTGCCGAGTGCCATGCCCCGGCACTCGGCAAAGTTTTTTTTGTTTTTTTGTTTTTAGCCTCCAATTTTTTTGTGCAGACTTTTTAAAGCACCAGGAACTCCTAGTTACAATTTGAAGATTTTTTTGTGGCTTTTTGTTATATTTAGTTACTTTATTTCGTTTACTTGAATTTTTCTGGAAATTAGAAATTTAAACTGCACGTGGTACGAATAATGGAGTTTAATGATTCGAAAATTGATAGTCATGTTAGTGTGTGTTATGAGAGGCCGTATCCAGGAACAGACCCGAAATTTCGGATATCTCGTTCACGAAACATGTCCGCGAAATTGCGTGTGAAATGTTTATAAATTCTACAAAATGCAAACGAAGTCCAAAAATCATGAAACTTGTTGAGATGTCGTGATATCATATGTGGAGGCTATGATAAAAATTTCAGAAGATTTCGTGCACGTTGTCACGTACGATGCTTACAAACTAGGACATCTCCACATGTGATATCATATGTGGAGATGTCCTAGTTTGTAAGCATCGTACGTGACAACGTGCACGAAATCTTCTGAAATTTTTATCATAGCCTCCACATATGATATCACGACATCTCAACAAGTTTCATGATTTTTGGACTTCGTTTGCATTTTGTAGAATTTATAAACACTTCACACGCAATTTCGCGGACATGTTTCGTGAACGAGATATCCGAAATTTCGGGTCTGTTCCTGGATACGGCCTCTCATAACACACACTAACATGACTATCAATTTTCGAATCATTAAACTCCATTATTCGTACCACGTGCAGTTCAAATTTCTAATTTCCAGAAAAATTCAAGTAAACGAAATAAAGTAACTAAATATAACAAAAAGCCACAAAAAATCTTCAAATTGTAACTAGGAGTTCCTGGTGCTTTAAAAAGTCTGCACAAAAAAATTGGAGGCTAAAAACAAAAAAAACAAAAAAACTTTGCCGAGTGCCGGGGCATGGCACTCGGCAAAGGGTGTCTTTGCCGAGTGCCAGCCCTCAGGCACTCGGCAAAGAATGTTTTAATTTTTTTTTAAATTTTCCTCTTTGCCGAGTGCGTACACAGGAGCACTCGGCAAAGAAATAATTAAAAAAAAATTTTAAATCTTTGCCGAGTGCCGTCCAGGGAGCACTCGGCAAAGTATTTTAAAAATAAAAATTTTTCTTTGCCGAGCGCCAGATCTGAGACGCTCGGCAAAGAATTTAAAAAAAATAAAAAAATCTTTGCCGAGCGCCAGATCTGGGGCACTCGGCAAAGAAATTAAAAACAAAAAAAAAATCTTTGCCGAGTGCCTCCCTGATCCGGCACTCGGCAAAGCCGCGGACACCCGGTTTTGACCGGCCGGGCAGTCACTGCCAGGCAAACCGCGCCAGACGCCAACGCCGCCCGCC